>NC_042617.1:234392257-234696071 GCF_901001135.1 Rhinatrema bivittatum | reverse complement strand
GTGTGTAACTTTGTCTGGCTAGACTCTGCCTCCTCTTCACTCTCCTCCAAAACTACAGTGCCAGAAACAGGTGCTGGCGATTGCAAAGTTTCATGGTCTGATTTCTTTTTTTTTGCCATGGAACTGCCATCCCCCTACAAAGACGTTTGATTGCGACAGTTGCCTTTTTACCTGTACTGGTGGTGTTGCGCTGGTGTCTTTTGCGGTGCCTCCGCTGCCATTCCCACTAAGTCGCTTGCATCTCCCTTTCCCTGACATTATGGATTTAATGTCAATGAGTACTAGTGGTAACACTGCCCACTGTCCCACAATAATAATGTTCGGTCAGTTTAAAATAACTAAATTAACAGACCCACTCAAGAAGAATGCTCAGTCTGTTTAAAATAACAAAATGAACGGACCAAGTCAAGGACAATGCGGTTAAGTCTGTTTAAAAATAGCAGATTGAACAGACTCGCTGAAGGCCAATCTTCACTCTGTTTACAATGCCCACTGCCTCACTGCCTGCCTGGCAATGCACGGAATGTGTCTGTCTGTGTGTGTGCAGTGAGTGCACAGAGAACAAGCTTCCTTTTCAGTAGATATGAGGCAGGGTACTCCCAGCCCTGGAACTGCTGCCCACCCAGCACTGAACCACTCAAGGACAATGCGGTTACGTCTGTTTAAAAATAACAAATTGAACAGACTCGCTTAAGGCCAATCTTCACTCTGTTTACAATGCCCACTGCCTGCCTGGCAATGCACGGAATGTGTCTGTCTGTGTGTGTGCAGTGAGTGCACAGAGAACAAGCTTCCTTTTCAGTAGATATGAGGCAGGGTACTCCCAGCCCTGGAACTGCTGCCCACCCAGCACTGAACCACTCAAGGACAATGCGGTTAAGTCTGTTTAAAAATAGCAAATGTAACAGACTCGCTGAAGGGCAATGTTCACTCTGTTTACAATGCCCACTGCCTCACTGCCTGCCTGGCAATGCACGGAATGTGTCTGTCTGTGTGCACTGCAGTGCACATAGAACTAAAGTAGATATGAGGCAGAGTACTCCCAGCCCTGGAACTGCTGCCCACCCAGCACTGAACCACTCAAGGACAATGCGGTTACGTCTGTTTAAAAATAACAAATTGAACAGACTCGCTTAAGGCCAATCTTCACTCTGTTTATGCCCACTGCCTGCCTGGCAATGCACGGAATGTGTCTGTCTGTGTGTGTGCAGTGAGTGCACAGAGAACAAGCTTCCTTTTCAGTAGATATGAGGCAGGGTACTCCCAGCCCTGGAACTGCTGCCCACCCAGCACTGAACCACTCAAGGACAATGCGGTTAAGTCTGTTTAAAAAATAGCAAATGTAACAGACTCGCTGAAGGCCAATCTTCACTCTGTTTACAATGCCCACTGCCTGCCTGGCAATGCACGGAATGTGTCTGTCTGTGTGTGTGCAGTGAGTGCACAGAGAACAAGCTTCCTTTTCAGTAGATATGAGGCAGGGTACTCCCAGCCCTGGAACTGCTGCCCACCCAGCACTGAACCACTCAAGGACAATGCGGTTAAGTCTGTTTAAAAATAGCAAATGTAACAGACTCGCTGAAGGGCAATGTTCACTCTGTTTACAATGCCCACTGCCTCACTGCCTGCCTGGCAATGCACGGAATGTGTCTGTCTGTGTGCACTGCAGTGCACATAGAACTAAAGTAGATATGAGGCAGGGTACTCCCAGCACTGGAACTGCTGCCCACCCAGCACTGAACCACTGAAGGAGAATGTGTTCACTCTGTTTACAATGCCCACTGCCCTCACTGCCTGCCTGGCAATGCACGGAATGTGTCTGTGTGTGTGCAGTGAGGGCACAGAGAACAAGCTTCCTTTTCAGTAGATATGAGGCAGAGTACTGCCAGTGCCAGCCCTGGCACTGCCCACCCAGCACTGAACCACTCAAGGAGAATGCTTTTAAGTCTGTTTAAAAATAGCAAATGTAACAGACTCGCTGAAGGGCAATGTTCACTCTGTTTACAATGCCCACTGCCTCACTGCCTGCCTGGCAATGCACGGAATGTGTCTGTCTGTGTGCACTGCAGTGCACATAGAACTAAAGTATATATGAGGCAGGGTATTCCCAGCCCTGGAAACTGCTGCCCAGTGCCCACCCAGCACTGAACCACTCAAGGAGAATGCTTTTAAGTCTGTTTAAAAATAGCAAATGTAACAGACTCGCTGAAGGGCAATGTTCACTCTGTTTACAATGCCCACTGCCTCACTGCCTGCCTGGCAATGCACGGAATGTGTCTGTCTGTGTGTGTGCAGTGAGTGCACAGAGAACAAGCTTCCTTTTCAGTAGATATGAGGCAGGGTACTCCCAGCCCTGGAACTGCTGCCCACCCAGCACTGAACCACTCAAGGACAATGCGGTTACGTCTGTTTAAAAATAACAAATTGAACAGACTCGCTTAAGGCCAATCTTCACTCTGTTTATGCCCACTGCCTGCCTGGCAATGCACGGAATGTGTCTGTCTTTGTGTGTGCAGTGAGTGCACAGAGAACAAGCTTCCTTTTCAGTAGATATGAGGCAGGGTACTCCCAGCCCTGGAACTGCTGCCCACCCAGCACTGAACCACTCAAGGACAATGCGGTTAAGTCTGTTTAAAAATAGCAAATGTAACAGACTCGCTGAAGGGCAATGTTCACTCTGTTTACAATGCCCACTGCCTCACTGCCTGCCTGGCAATGCACGGAATGTGTCTGTCTGTGTGTGTGCAGTGAGTGCACAGAGAACAAGCTTCCTTTTCAGTAGATATGAGGCAGGGTACTCCCAGCCCTGGAACTGCTGCCCACCCAGCACTGAACCACTCAAGGACAATGCGGTTACGTCTGTTTAAAAATAACAAATTGAACAGACTCGCTGAAGGCCAATCTTCACTCTGTTTACAATGCCCACTGCCTGCCTGGCAATGCACGGAATGTGTCTGTCTGTGTGTGTGCAGTGAGTGCACAGAGAACAAGCTTCCTTTTCAGTAGATATGAGGCAGGGTACTCCCAGCCCTGGAACTGCTGCCCACCCAGCACTGAACCACTCAAGGACAATGCGGTTACGTCTGTTTAAAAATAACAAATTGAACAGACTCGCTGAAGGCCAATCTTCACTCTGTTTACAATGCCCACTGCCTGCCTGGCAATGCACGGAATGTGTCTGTCTGTGTGTGTGCAGTGAGTGCACAGAGAACAAGCTTCCTTTTCAGTAGATATGAGGCAGGGTACTCCCAGCCCTGGAACTGCTGCCCACCCAGCACTGAACCACTCAAGGACAATGCGGTTAAGTCTGTTTAAAAATAGCAAATGTAACAGACTCGCTGAAGGGCAATGTTCACTCTGTTTACAATGCCCACTGCCTCACTGCCTGCCTGGCAATGCACGGAATGTGTCTGTCTGTGTGCACTGCAGTGCACATAGAACTAAAGTAGATATGAGGCAGGGTACTCCCAGCACTGGAACTGCTGCCCACCCAGCACTGAACCACTGAAGGAGAATGTGTTCACTCTGTTTACAATGCCCACTGCCTCACTGCCTGCCTGGCAATGCACGGAATGTGTCTGTGTGTGTGCAGTGAGTGCACAGAGAACAAGCTTCCTTTTCAGTAGATATGAGGCAGAGTACTGCCAGTGCCAGCCCTGGCACTGCCCACCCAGCACTGAACCACTCAAGGAGAATGCTTTTAAGTCTGTTTAAAAATAGCAAATGTAACAGACTCGCTGAAGGGCAATGTTCACTCTGTTTACAATGCCCATTGCCTCACTGCCTGCCTGGCAATGCACGGAATGTGTCTGTCTGTGTGCACTGCAGTGCACATAGAACTAAAGTATATATGAGGCAGGGTATTCCCAGCCCTGGAACTGCTGCCCAGTGCCCACCCAGCACTGAACCACTCAAGGAGAATGCTTTTAAGTCTGTTTAAAAATAGCAAATGTAACAGACTTGCTGAAGGGCAATGTTCACTCTGTTTACAATGCCCACTGCCTCACTGTCTGCCTGGCAATGCACGGAATGTGTCTGTCTGTGTGCACTGCAGTGCACATAGAACTAAAGTAGATATGAGGCAGAGTACTCCCAGCCCTGGAACTGCTGCCCAGCCAGCACTGAACCACTCAAGGAGAATGCTTTTAAGTCTGTTTAAAAATAGCAAATATGAGGCAGAGTACTGCCAGCCCTGCCTGGCACTGCCCAGGATAAAATGTACAGACTCACTCAATAAGAATGTTCTTTTTTTTTTTCCCTAACAAAGAATCTGTTCTGTGTTGTCTATCAAATCTGGTTCTGTTCTGTGTTGTCTATCAAATCGGGTTCTGCTATCTTCTCTGCCTCAGCCTGCCTAAGCCCACCCTGCACGATCCCGATCCCACCTCCCCACTGAATCGCTGACAATGTCCGTCAGTCCTCGTGCTGCTGCTGCTTTTATAGTGCTGCTGGCTCGTCAGGAAATCCTCAGAGAAGCACGGAATGACAGCGCGATTCGCTGCATTCAGTGCTTCTCTGAAAAGGTGAACGCAGATTCGCTGCGTTCCGGTATCCATGCCGACCTATCCCACCCTTTCCTGTGAGTCACTGAGACTCACAGGACAGGGTCAGACAGGTTGGCATGGTTACCGCAGGGGCGCCGCCATTTTCAGGTAATCCGGGGCTCCGAGCTCGAGTCGCAGGTAATGGCGGCGAGAAAGCGCGCGCATGGCGATTCGCCGTATCCGACATATCTATGTTCATTTATGTCGGAAATCTGCTCGTATACGCCCCATCTTTTTTTTAAGTAAAAAAAAAAATTTGAGTTGCGTTTTCCATATGCGGTCAATCCGAATGCACATCCCTAACATCAACTCCCAAAAGTGTAATGGGGGGGTGGGGGTGGTGGTGAAGGTTCTTAGGTATGCTTGCATGTGTTGTACTAGTGTACTGTTATATAAATAAGATGATGTTAGAATGTTTTCTCTCTCTGTTTAGCACCTACTGCTTGTGATTGGACAAGGAAGCTGAGCTGATGTCATAAATTGCACCTTCTTTCTCTCTCGCTCTCCCTGTTTACTGCTTTCAGTTTCACCTTCTGATCTGCCCTGCAACTGTGTTGCAGTTTCTAAAGAGAGTAGGCTTTCTTGTTTTGCATATATGTTTTGTTTCTCAAAGAAATACTAAACTGTTTTTTGGAACTTGCTATTAAGTGACATCTGCATTTTTTTCTGCTGGACTACTTATTTTGAATTCTGAGATTAAACCATAGCCTCCAACAGAGGGGACAGGGAGAGATAGACTTATATGGGGGAGACAGGGAGAGGTAGACTTACATGGGGGGTAGTTATGGGAAATCAGAGATTGGGAGACCAACATAGGGTGATGGTGGTAGTGGGTAGGGATTGGTGTATGAGGGAAGGAGGAGAGGGGGAGATTGGGGGGAGGGACTGTACATGGAATGGGGGATAGGAATAGGGAGAGAGAACTTAGGAAGGAGACCCAAAGTCGGAGTGAAACTTCCAGTTTAGAGGGAGGATATAAATGGAATTTGGAGCTACTTGATATCTCCCAAGGAATCATTCCATGTTTCCCATTCTTGTTTCTTCTCCAAAGGCAGCAGGGCATCCCAGTCTTTTGCCTCTGATAAAAGTTCCCTCGATTAAGATCTCCTTGTATGGTTACTGGAACCACAAAACTGAGTAGATCATATAAACTGTTTACTGTGGACAGAACACAATGGCAGCTTTATGGTTTCTCCTTACTTGAAACTTGGAATGTGAGTATGTCTTCTTTCATATCTCAACTTAGTTCAAGATTATGCTGGAGTGGTGGCGTGTCAATTCCCAAATCTAGGTTCTTGAGGTTTTTCACATGATCTGAAGGGAATGCTTTCATTTTGTTGGCATTGTTGAAGCCATTTTATGGAGCCTCAGGATTAGCTTCAGCTAAGATTGACTGTGTTCTCTTTAACAAGTTGATAGCAGTTTCTTCTATAGGTACAGACTTCAGTCCATCATCCACACAGAAGTCTCTTTCTATGAATTATCTGGCATCTTTACCATATTTCTTCTCCCCTTGTACTGTCCTCCTTAATCCATAGATAGCCACTGAAGATGATGGCTTGTTACCGAAAACATGCACACATAACCTGAGCTTAACAATCTTGTTGCTGATATTATCTTGGTACCACAAGAATCTTAGATAATTTCTGTAGTCTTCATGAACAATGAAACAGTGAAACATCTGTTGGATATCGGCCATGATAGCAAGATGCTCTTTTCTGAAATACATTAAGACTACCAACAGATTGTTGGTTAAGTAGGGCCCACTGAGGAGCACATTGTTCAGAGATACTCCTTGAAGTTAAGTGATTGAATCAAATACAATGCTAATTTTATCTGGTTTCTGAAGATGGTACATGCTGAAGGTAGGAAAATACCAGCATTCTTCACCTTCCTTCAGAGGAGGAACTGTCTCCATGTGGCTGTTATTGAATATGTCCTTCATAAAGTTCACAAAGTGATTCCTTGTTTCCAATTACTTTCTAGGCTCCAGTGTAGTGAGATAAGCCATGAAAGAGCCTGCTCTTTGTTGTTGAGAATGACTGGGTGTTCAGAATGGAAAGGGGGCCAACCAGCTATTTGACTCATTCTTGAAGACGTTTTTGTCCATTATCTTTAGGAACTCCTTGTCATCCATAGAGAGGGCAGGTTTGCCATCATCCTTCATAGTTTGGAATACTGCATTTCCCAGACAGTCCTCCCCATCTTTTGGTGTGAGGGCTTCTATGTAAGGCTGAGTATGATGACTTGGTCACCCTTTATGGACAGGTATCACTCTGACAGAGAAATGGTTCCAACATGGTTTGAATAAGGACATGCACCTGTCCTCCAGTACATTAGTGGTGAAGGTAGTAACTATGTCCAGCTTATGCATTTTTTCAATACAAATAATACAGACATCACCTACTATCACCCATCCTAGGTTGAGGCGATGAGCATAGGGGTTGTTGCATATACCCTTGCGTAGCTACCATTGTATTGCCCCTGGACATCTCTACCGAGGAGGAGTATGATTTGAGCATCAAGATCCAAAGGCAGATGTTTAGCTATAGGTCTCAAATGGGGAAGATGCCACGCCACTTCTAATATAGGAATTTCTCTCCTGTTGTTCAGTAACTGGTTTCATACTAAGAGCATGGGAAGTGCTAATCTGATGCTGCCATCTATGGCTTCTATCACAAATCTCTCCCTGTTGCTTTGATTGTCCATGATAACATGTATCCTTACTGATCTTTCAGGTTGTTACTTGGGGCATACCGTAGCAAGGCATATCTTGGAACAGGACCTTCTATCACGGCACTCTCCACAAACTTCAGTACATTTGTATGTGAATTCAGGAACCAGTCTCATAAGAACATAAGAAATTGCCATAGTGGGTCAGACCAAGGGTCCATCAAGCCCAGCATCCTGTTTCCAACAGTGGCCAATGCAGACTACAAGTTTCTGGCAAGTACCCAAACACTAAAAAGATCCCATGCTACTGATACCCCTAATAGCAGTAGCTATTCTCTAAGTCAATTTGATTAATAGTAGTTAATGGACTTCTCCTCCAATAACTTATCCAAACCTTTTTTAAACCGAACTGTACTAACCACATCCTCTGGCAATAAATTCCAGAGCTTAATTGGGTGTTGAGTGAAAAAGAATTTTCTCTAGTTTTAAATGTGCTACTTGCTAACTTCATAGAGTGCCCCCTATTTTATTTATTTATTTAAAGCTTTTTATAGACCGGTATTCATAGGAACATTATATCGGTTTACAAGGAACATAAACGCAGTACATGGAACAGGGTGCATGGTAACTTGGAGGGGGATGTTAACAGAACTTGATAAGAATAGCGTATATACATACTTGATAATTAAAGAGGATATACATATGCAATAGAGGATATACATATACAAATACAACTTGATAAGAATAGAGGATATACATACAATAATATAATAATATAATGTTGATACAGAGGATGTTATGTGGGATGATTGGGGAGATCAACCTAAGGCAATTGAAAAAGTATTGTAAGAGATATGGGTTAGATTTTCAAAGGCTTACACACGTAACTTATGCATATAACCCCTGAAAACCTGCTCCTGTGCGCGCCAAGCCTATTTTGCATAGGCTCGGCGACGTGCGCAAGCCCCAGGACGCGCGTATGTTCCGGGGCTTTGAAAAAGGAGCAGGAAGGGGGCAGGGCCGGGGCAGGGTACCAGTCCGGGGGTGGTCCAGGAGCATCCAGAGTCCTCCGGCACAGCGGCTGCGCCGGGGAATGGCATGCCAGCAGCCAGCCAGTGTGCGCAAGTTACGCCTGCCATAGGCAGGCGTAACTTTTGAAAACAAGGTAGGGGGGATTTAGATAGGGCTGGGGGGTGGGTTAGTTGGGAAGGGAGGGGAAGGTGGGGGGAGCGGAAGGAAAGTTTCCTCCGAGGCCGTTCTGATTTCGGAGTGGCCTCGAAGGGAATGGGGAAAGCCATCGGGGCTCCCCTAACATGCACGCGCCGACCCCGGATTTTCTAACATGCACGCGCATGTTATAAAATCGGGTGTACATTTGTGCGCGCCGGGTAGCATGCACAAATGTACCCCACGCGTGCCGATTCGAAAATATGCCCCATTGTCTAAGTACATTAATGCAGGACAGTAGAGGTTAAGTTAGCGAGGAGTGGGGCTATAGACTCTGTTAGGGGGGGATTATGGAGGTTTTAATACCTAAGATGGGTTTCAGGATTGGGAGGGGGGATGGGTGGGGTGATACTAGATGTGGGAAAGACCAGGGGGAGGGATTCTAAGTGGCTGAGGGGTGTTGTTATAGGGCAGGGGTCGGGAACCCATGGCTTGCGAGCCAGATATGGCTCTTTTGAGGGCTGCATCTGGCTCACAGACAAGTGTCGCCACACTTTCCAGTCCCCCGCTGACCCAGCTGCTCCCCGGTCCTCCTCCGCCCGGGCTTAAAATGCTGTCAGCCCGGGCGGAATGCGGCAGGACAGCTGGAGTCAGCGGCACCGGCGTGCTCTCTTCTTCCCATCCCCCCCCCCCCCGGCGGCCCGGAAGAGGAAGTGGTGAGCATCGGGTGCGTGCGCGGGAAGAATAGACCACGCTAGTGTGGTCTCTTCTTCCCGCCCCCCCCCCCCCTGCGGCCCGGAAGAGGAAGTGGAGAGCATCGGGTGGTGCGTGACGAAAAGAAGACTGCAGCGCGGCTCGGAGGAAAATGAAGAGCTTCAACCGTGGCCAATGGGACTCTGCCTCCGCGAGGGCTGAAAATGAAGGAGGTTAGCGTTGGGAGGAGGCTGCTGCTGCCGCGAGTTCCCGGGGTGGGGGAGAGAGAGAGAGTGAATGAGCGAGCAAGCATGTGTGTTTGAGATCCTGTGTGTGTGAGTGAGAGATTGCATGTATGTGAATGATTGAGAGCCTGAATATGTGAAAGAGAGTATGTCTGTGATTGAGAGCCTGCCTGTGAGAGAGAGAGCATGAATGTAAGTTTACCATTGGGAACCTGTATGTGTAAGTATGTGATTGAAAACCTGTTTGTGTGAAAGAGTATGTGTGTATGATTGAGATCCTTTGTGGGTGAGAGAAATCATGTGTATGTATGATTAAGAGCCTGTGTGTATAAGTAAGAGAGAGATCATGTGTGTCTGTGTGTGATTGAGAGCTGGTTTAGGTGATGGAGCATGTGAGTATGTGATTGAGAGCCTGTGTTTAAATGAGAGAGAGAGACCATGTGTTTCTGTGTGTGATTGAGAGCTGATTTAGGTGAGGGAGCATGTGAGTATGTGATTGAGAGCCTGTGTGTAAATGAGAGAAAGAGAGGACATGTTTGTAAGCATGTGAATGAGAGTCTGTGTGTGAGAGAAAAAGACAGCATGTATTTATGTGATTGAAAGCCTGTGTGTGTGTGTGTAAGCGTGAAAAGATAGACAGCATGTGTGTAAATGTGTAATTAAGAGCCTATATAAGTGAGAGAGAAAAAACATGTGTATATGTGAGTACTGAGAGCATGTGTGTATAGGTGTGTCATTGAGAGCCAGTGTGAGAGAGAGCGCTGGTATGTGACTGAGAGAGGAGAAAGTTCCAAGCAAACCACCCCGCCTCCTGCTAATTCAGAACAATGTCAGGACACCTGGATATCAAACGTTCCCAGGTATGCAGAGCAAAAAAATTTTTGTATCCTTATTATTTTTCATTACTGGGTCTTTGTGTCTGCTATTTTGAAATATTTTGTTGGTATCTGGAAATGTTTTATATGAGTTTTTAATTATTGGAAATTCCACTCATCAGCTGTTTCGAAATATGTTCTTTTTGTTAGTACAGTTTTACTGCTGATGATTTTATATTTCTTGATTTGTTTTATAAGGATGGGTGATGTTTCTTTTTTCCTTTGTTACACTGCATACAGAGACTCTGGCTTGTTGCAGTTTCCAATTCAGTTTTTTCTGCATGCTTCTTGTTATGCGTTTTGGTCTCTTTATTCTATGTTAGGTGAGGGACAGCACGTGATTCAGGTAAGGTTTTCTGCTGGCGTGTAGTTTCTGTGTAGGACTCTATAGCAGCCTGACTTGGTCTGTTTTCCTAATAGGAGATGTATTTGTGTCTTAAGGCCTGGTGTAATATTTTCAGAGACTTATTGTACTTTAAAAGTGTGATCTTACATAAAATGCACACATTTACTTGTATTTAGATTTAAACATATTGTATGGCTCTCATGGAATTACATTTTAAAATATGTGGCGTTTATGGCTCTCTCAGCCAAAAAGGTTCCTGACCCCTGTTATAGGGTGAGGTGGGGGGTGGAGCGCTATTCTGGGAATGCCTGTTTAAAGAGCCAAGTCTTTAGTTTTTTTTTTAATTTCTGGGTGCATGGCTCTAGACGGAGGTCGGGAGGCATGGTGTTCCAAAGGGTGGAACCTGCAATTGATAGGGCTCGATCTTTCATGGAGGTAAGGTGGGTGGTCTTGGGAGAAGGTGTGTGTAGGGTTCCTTTGTATGCTGCTCTAGTGGGGCGGTTGGAGGTGTGGAGGAGGAGGGAAATGTCCAGCCAGTGTATATTACAGTTGTGTAGGATTTTATGTATAATTGAGAGATTCTTGTAGGGGATTCGGAAAGATATTGGAAGCCAGTGGAGTTCCTTGAGGACGGGGGTAATATGGTCTGTTTTGTGGGTGTTAAAATTCTGGCATTGAATTTTGCAGCATTTGGAGTGGTTTGATGGTTGAGGTTGGGAGGCCTAGTAGTAGTGAATTACCGTAGTCAATTTTTGAAAATATTGTGGCCTGAAGGACTGTGCAGAAATCATTGAAATGGAGGAGTGGTTTCAGTTTTTTGAGGATATGGAGTTTGAAATAGCACTCTTTTATGGTTGAGTTGATGAATTTTTTTAGGTTCAGTTGGTTGTCAATGGTGACGCCCAGGTATCGTACATTTTGCTGGAAGGAAAATTCTTCTATTATCCAAAAGAGTAAATAACCGATTCACATTTACCTGTTCTAGACCTCTCATGATTTTAAAGACCATTATCATATCCCCCCTCAACTGTCTCTTCTCTAAGCTGAACAGCCCTAACCTCTTTAGCCCTTCCTCATAGGGCAGCTATCTTTAAAAATGGCGCGGGTCATCCAGTGCTCCTACCATGTGACAGGGGCCGGCCAATGGCACGGATACCCTGTCACATGGTAAGGGCAAAGGGCCATCGGCACCATTTTGATTAGTGGCAGCCGATGGCCCAGGAGCAGGAGATCACTCCCGGGACCCCCACTGGACCACCAGGTACCTGTAAAATGTTTTTTGGGGGGTCGGGAGGGTGGGGGAAGCAAAGGGATTAGTTTTAAAGGGTCGGGGTGGGTTTAGGGGTTATTTTTGTGTGCTGTTTTTCCCGAACTCCCCCAAAACGATAAGAGAACCCCCATGATCAATATTGTGGGGTTTTCCTATCGTTTCAGGGGAGCCCCCGATTTCTGACGATTTTGAAAATATCGACAATATTTTCAATCGTCCGAAGCCCGATTCACATCCCTAATATTCACTGGTGCAGTCCCGCCGCACAGTATACCCGATTATATCTAACTGGCTAACTTTAGGGCAGCCCTATGGCCTAATTAGAGTTAGCTGCATAAGTTAAATGAATATCGGAGTTAGCCACTTAACTTATTCGGGTAACTCCACTCCCCCTTGGAAAGTGTATTGCATGGCCACAGACTGCTCCCTTCTTATCCAGCTAATTCTTTCTAGTCAGGTAACAGGTTACCCGACTAGAAATTAGTTGGGGAAGGGCTAAATATAGCCAGGTAAGCTATTTAGATAAATAACTATTACTTTATTCGTCTAAATGGCTTTTGAATATGTAATCATACATTTACAAGGACATTTGAAGTAAAATATCCCTCCCAAGTCAAGAACTGTCTTATTAAATGAAATTGTTTCCTCCTTAATTGCATGGGCCTAGCCATATCTGGAAAAATTTGGATACGCTGATCACAAAAGGAAGAGAAATACCAATTTTTGTCCTTCTCAACACAAAATAAGACTAATAAGGTAGACCTAACATGGATATCATCTATAGAAAATTCTAGGAAAATGGATATATCCAGGCTTGGCATAGATAAAGTATCCATTCCTCCCTCTTCTCAAGTAACCCTCTTATAGTTTGGTAGGTAATACATGTTTGAGATAGCCATTTCCTTATCCAGAGAATAACTCAAAATTTCATGGAAATACATATGAAACTGCTCAAGAGATTAAAACAATCTAGTAACAGGAAAATAAAGAAAACGTAAATTCCTAACTCTCTGAGAGTTCTAAGTTCTCTAACTGATTATGTAACAGCAAAGGAAGTCCTAGTTGCTTGTAAAGCAGAAACCTGAGCAGTTAAAGTAGTCAAAGTTGTTTCCAAGGTAGTCTCACAGTTTTCCATTTTCTCATTAGAGTCTCCCATAAATTTAGAAAACAGTTGTGCCGAGTTGTTTAAAGTCTCATCTATCTTAGCAATGGCTTTCCAAACATCTAACAATGTCACCTGGGAGGGCTTCTAGGTACTTCCTATATGGAATAAAGAGAACTGTTGTAAAGTTGCCCTTTCCTCTTGCTGGCCAATAGGGGAAGAAGTAAATGAACTTACTTCAACAAATGTTGTCTCAGAAGCTGAGATAGTCTGATCTGTAGGTTGTGATGGCTGAAGGTTCTGGCCAGGGCTCAGGGAGGCACCAGAGCTAATTGAGGCATCTCCACTCGTGCCCTAGTGGGTTTCTATACAATCCGTTTGATATGAACATCCATGGGCCCTTGAACCACAGAAGTTGTTGAAGAAGAAGTCCAGAGCTTGCTCTTCCTTTGCTTACCCATAAAAGAAAATAATCAGAAGAAATATTTTTTTCATAAGGGACATGCTGCTTTTATGTGAATCGGACGCTGATACCAGAGGGCCCGAGGAGCAGAGAAGGGTGGTAAGCTCTCACTGGGCTGATGTTAGCTGGAAATCCTCCTCTCAAGCAGTGATACCAGAGGGCCCGAGGAGCAGAGAAGGGTGGTAAGCTCTCACTGGGCTGATGTTAACTGGAAATCCTCCTCTCAAGCAGTGGTTAACCTCTCTGTCTCCCACCTCCTTACAGTCTTCAGTGGTGGCTTGTTGAAGAGCAGCATCTGTAATAGATTCCATAATCTTTGAGCAAGTTTTTATGCTCAGAGTCTTCTCCATAAAGCCACAGCATTTCTTTAGAAGAAGAGATTTCTTGTGTATAGGGCATTGTCTGACTGGGTCCTCAACTCTCCTGTTTTTTGTTATGAGGGGAGCAGGAGGTATAGACGTAGTGGGTGACACCTCTGTCTTGTGTAAAAATACAAGATCTTTTAGTTGATCACCCTTCTTGAGGATAGTTTACACTGGTCACATTCAAGGTATCATCTGATGTACCAAACTTGAAACTGATCATTTCTTGTTATTGCTTGCTCCTGGATGAATCTAGAGAAAACTGTGAATAAAGGAAAAGCAACATTATTCTCTACTTTATATCTTGAGCCTAGGTAAATTAATGTTTCCTATGGGATGTGTGGCAGTTTTGCACACTTGACTTCACTCCACGAGCAGTGTCCAAAAAAACTGAGGCCGCCTGCGAGATATGGATGAGCCTTGGCTACTTCTAGAAGCAAATCTCCAAGTTCTTCTAGCTTATGGTTGTTGCTGAGATTTTTGGAAAATTTTCCATTCTTCTGTAGAGAGCATCTATATTGACCACAAGACAGCCATAGTACTGTTTAATTTTTCACCACATCATTAATATATCTCATAAGGGATTATCTTTGTGAACTGACCTTAACCTCTTCACATGTTCTGAGGACTTGCTCCCTAGCCATTTCACTAGCAGGTCTGATCCCCAGACTTTGCCCCATCAGATGATAGAGGTAAAGGTCAGGGCATGTACATTTTTAAAAATGGTGCCGACTGAGCTCCCAGCAAGCTATCAAAGAAACGTTGTTGATGTTAAGGGGAGGGTAGAAGTCCCCCTGCCTCCCTAGGATTCTATTTTTTTTTTGGGGGGACGGGACACACTGGATATCAGGGATTTGTTTTACCTTTGGAAGGGGTATAGGGATGGGCCTGGGGGTGGGAGAAGGGGGTGATCCTTATTCTATGGATCTTTTCACCTTTGAAATGGGAGGTGCATGTGCTGTGTATTTATTTTTAATCTTGGGAAGAGGCAGTGGGTGGGGAGGTGGGCAGGGATCCGAGTTGATTTGATTTGCCTTGGAGGGTTACATTGGGCATCTTGGCACTTTACATTTTCTGAGGGAGCATCACGGACCCATGTTAGTGGCCCGATGCTCCTTTGAAAAATGTATCTACCCTTCCCTCAAATGTGATAAAATAACGGGGCTGACATTTTTCTAAGTCAGCCATGTTATTTTCTTAGCATTGGATTGCCTATGCCTAAGCTACTTTGAATGCATTAGACAATTTTATGCATACAAATACATGAAAAGCAGCTTATTTCCATAAGTGGAGAAAATATTTGGTTATATCACGTGATGGTTATGCGATATGGCAATATCACATGATAAACAATATCTAACACAAGTCACATGCTGTCTAAAGTACAATATTGTCATTTTCCATATCACAGCTTAGTATATCTAGGCATTAGTGAGCTTTAAATTAACATATATTTGCCCAAATCTGAGCTGACACTTCAAGTGATGAAGTTCTTGCAGGATGTTGTTGTGTGACATATCATCACATTTCTTTCTTATTTCCCCAGTTCTAGGCATTGCGGTAGTGCGAGTTTGATCAAATGCATTTAGTTTCTGTGGAGGACATGTGGCATATATACTTGCTGATAACACATTCTCAGCCATTCATTGAACCCAATTCACATAGGATGCTGGTGTGTAGGCTTGAAGCAGAATGTTTCTTTGAGGATGCATACTTGGATCATAAGCAGGTGGTACTGCATTTGTAAGTATACGAGCACATGGATCACTGTGATGGCAATTAACATCTATGGTAGAGTTAATCACTATTAGATGTAGGGTCTACCTCACAGACAGGCTGCATTGTCTCAGCATGTGTTATTTCTCTTGACTGTGGTTGTGAGAGTGTGTCGCTATGTTCAGAGGCATATGCTAGGACATAGTTTCTATTTCACTGAACAGGATCCTCTGAGAGAACCTGATCAATTTGGATCTCCCTGCTTTCTTGTGATGCAGCAGCTTCCAGGCTCTTAGCTTGAGCTTCTGCAGCAGCTTTCCCTTCTCTTAACACAGCATTTCTAGCTTAGCATTTAATTCAGCTTTCCTGCATACAACAGCAGCAGCAGTGGTATATACTTCTTCTTTGAGTCTAGCTTTGGATGAATTAATAGCAGCCTCTTCTTTAGTAAAAGAGGTATGTGCCCATGCAGCTTCTGCTTCCACGTGTACCATAGTGGCAGCTGCACTTGCTGGGGTCAGGTTTGAGTGGATTGATTTCAGTGACCTTGAAGACCTCGCAGAGTGTCTGGAAAGGTGGGAGTACAGAGATGCAGTCTCTAATAAACTCTCAATTATTTCCTGTCTTTATACAATAGTGCTTTGCACTAAATTCTTACTTTCTATATCAATGTCCCTATGGAAGTCCCTTTTGTCAATATTTTCTTTGGTATTGTTTCTTGTTAGGAATGGAAGACTGGCTTCAATAACATTTACAGTGGTACTGGAATTGACTTATGGCTTGCCAAATTTCCTCTGTACTTGTGGCTCTAGAGGCTTATATCCATGATTCTCTAATTCTTCCCACATTCTATTAATCTTCTTTACCCAGATTCATAATTCTCTAAGGCTTTGGCTTACAGGCAGTGGTACCTAGGAGTGCAGTTTCCTTTGTATCTTCACAGTTCACAGGGCTTTGTAAGGTTTTGCATTCTGCCATACTGAAACAATAGTAAACACTGAGGGGCCAATGCAATACAGTGCGCTCAGCCAAGCGCACTGTATAACCTGCAGTTGGACGTGGGTTGTATAGGCTCTAACTAATCCCCTTATGCAATAAGAGGATTAGCACCTCTACAACATGCAGAGTGAATCTAATAGTGCTCATCATGTGAATGAGGCTATTAGCTATTCACTCTCAATGGAAAAACAAATGTGCATCTAGGACGCACATTTTAGTGATCAGTGTTGTGTTCCGCGGCTGTGGTAGGCCACGACTGCGGTCCCCCTACCTTGCCCGCGATGGCAAACCACTGCGGGAGTCCCAGGGGAAGGCCCCAACCCGAGGCCCGTTGCTCCGGCATGGGTCCCTGTACTGCTCGCCGCAGGGGGAGCCATCCCTGCTCCCCTTCACAGCGTCCAGCAGCGTTTTCCTCCATGGGGCAAATCCAAGATGGCCACCGCCATCTTTAGGCATGAGGCCGCACCTCCTTGGCTGATTTAAAGGGACCTGATCCCTTTAACCAGCTGCAGCTGTTCCCTATCAGCCAGAGCAGGGGAAGTATATAAGCCAGCTTCCTCTGCTCATTCCTCAACTTGGCAACGTCCTTCGTTCATCAGGTCTGCTTACTTTGGTGAGTCTTCCTGTGCTTTGGATCCTGGTTCCTGACTTCAGATCAGCTAGCGGTAATTCCTGGTATTGACTTTGGATCGGCTAGCGGTGATTTCTGGTATTGACTTCAGATTGGCAAGTGGTGATTCTCTGGTGTGTGACTTCGGACTGGCAAGCGACTTCCCTCGGACTGGTAAGCGACTTCCCTCTGGCTCTTGACCTTGGACTCCTTCTTGACCACCATCTTCAAAGGCCCGCCTAAGTTCCAGCGGCCCGGGTCCCTACAGGCTCCTCCCGGGGGGACCGTGGGTCTCCAGGGGTGAAGCTCCAGTCAGCCCTTGCACCGAGTTCCTTGACCTCTCAAAAGTCCACCTAAGTCCCAGCGGGACTATGGACTCCTCCTGGGGGGACCACAGACTTCCAGTGGCAAAGACACAGCTCCTCTCTTCTCGTCTCTGCATCCATCTCCACAGGCGCCTCCGTTTCCAGTGCCGAGGGTCAGCTGGTCACGTCTCCTGCTCTGCCTCGCCATCTGACGGGAGAATCTACGGATCTTCTCCTAAGGTATACCATCCTCCTGTCGGTCCAAGGGTCCACAAGCTGAGCATAACAATCAGAAATTAACGCCTGCCCAGAGCAGGCTTTAATAGCTGAGTGCTGCTAGAACTAGTAAAGAAAAGCAGAAAAAACTACTTTTCTGTACTGCCTCCTACTTAATATCATTGGAGGAAAAACTAACCTAGACAAGTTTAAAAAAAAAAAGTTAAAAAAAAAAAAAAAGCCCTGGCAGTCAGGTGCAGGAAACGGATGCTCAACTGACAAGTGTCCATTTCCTGAACCCCTGGCTGTGTGGCATTTAGTAAAACCGATGCCGATAAACTCAGCGTTAGTTTTCCTAACTGGCGGACGGCCGACGCACTTGGGCTCTCGTTAGCAAGGAGGTGCTAGGGGCACACAAGTGCCCCTAGCGCCTCCTTGCTAATGCGACCCCCTAATTTAAATATTGCATGGTACCCCCCAGGAGGGGGGGGGCCTGTGGGCACATTAAGAAAGCAGGCGCTTACTTTTCAGCACCTGCTTTCTGCACATAATTATTGCATCAGCCCCTGAGAGGATCAGATTACATCTCTGTACAGCCCAGCTAACAATGATATCACTGTTGGGAGAGGGAGCTAGCTGCAGATTTGAAACTTTGCTTCCTAGCTGACTTTGCACAGCTGAATGACCCAAGAGAGGTGCACATAGCAACCACAGTCCATGCCCAAACTGGCAGAGGGAATCCTCTAAATTTACTTTTCTGAAAGATCCCCAAAGCCAGACCTCTGCTGAATCCTCTGATTGATAGCTCTTTTATATTCTCAACATTTTTTCACTGTACTATCCTTTAGGGATGTGCAGAGCAAAATTTTATGTTCATATTTTTTATGTCCGAAAGGGGGTCCCACTTGCGGCCAATATGGACATAAAAAAAATCCAATGAGTTGGGTATATGTACATATGTGCAAAAAAAAATTTTAAACCCCCTCACCCTCCTTAATCCCCCCCCCAGACTTACCACAACTCCCTGGTGATGGAGCGAGGAGTGAGGACGCCATTTCTGCAATCCTTGGCGAGAAGCATGTGACGTCGGCGGCACGTCGAGTGACGCCGGCGTCACGTGATTCCCGGCTCGTTCGCGCCGGACGGCTCGTTCGGCCCAAAAAGAACTTTTGGCCAAGCTGGCCAAAAGTTCTTTTTGGGCCGAACGAGCCGTCCGGCGCGAACGAGCCGGGAATCACGTGACGCCGGCGTCACTCGACGTGCCGCCGACGTCACATGCTTCTCGCCAAGGATTGCAGAAATGGCGTCCTCACTCCTCGCTCCATCACCAGGGAGTTGTGGTAAGTCGGGGGGGGGGGGATTAAGGAGGGTGAGGGGGTTTATATTTTTATTTTGGCTCAACAATCGCGATTTCCCACATATCGAACATATCTATGTTCGATATGTGGGAAATCCGATCGTTTATGTCGAATCAATTTTTTAAGTAAAAAAAAAATATGAGTTGCGTTTTACTAATGCGGTCAATCCGAATGCACACCCCTACTATCCTTGGCTCTCAATGTCTAGTGTGAATGGCTAGACAGTCAGCTAAACCTTTTACCCAGCTGCATATATCAGATATACTCAGTTCTTGGTTACCAAAAACATTTATAGTACATGAGATGGCATCAAGAGTAGCCACGACTGAAGAGACTGATACAACTCTAATAAGTTGCTCTGAAAGTTGACAGTAGCTGTGGGTTAATAGTAAATAAGAGGTGAAAATATGATGCTTCTCAGAGCTCAAAAGTGAATGTGAACAAGCTGTTAACCTGCCAAAAGCTTTCTTCCAACTAAAAGTCTCTGCATGAAGTAAATTGTTTTAGAGAAAGAGAGAAAGATAGAGCAAACATGAACAGATCCAATAGGAAGTTCAGAAATATTCAAACAGCTACTAACAATAAGTAGTCAAGGCTGGAAACTTAACCCTGCAGAGAATCTAAGGTGTGTAATATCATAAGATGATACTGGGTGACAGCATAATAAAGAAACATATACATACACTGTGGAGACAGAACACAACTACAATCAGACTTCAATTTGTCAATAGGCGCAGTAGGCCTCATCTTAGGATGGCAAAATTCTGGAAGAAGTAGGCTACTTGAAGATTAACTGCCTTGCAGCTGTTCTGAATCTGCTAAACAGAAAAGCTTCTGCTTCCTAATACAGCCCATGTCCTACCAGGCTGTCTGAAAAGAATAGGAGTGTAGGATGTGATTCTGAAGCAAATACAGCAGAGCAAAGTAGAGGTACTCTGCTCCTTAATCAAGCCCCTCCCATCCAATCAGATAGTGTAGCTGGGTTTAAAAAAGGTTTGGATGTTCCATTAACTGCTATTAATCAAGCTGACTTAGGGAAAAGCCACTGCTTTTACTGGCATTAGTAGCATGGGATCTACTTAATGTTTGGGTACTTGCCAGGTACTTGTAACCTGGATTGGCCACTGTTAGAAATAGGATGTGGGCTTGATGGACCTTTGGTCTGACCCAGCATGGCAACTTCTTATTGCAAGGGACAAGAGGGGAGGGCATGAGACTGGAGTAGACAGTAAAGGGGGATACTTTGAAGAAGGTTAGAAGGGATTGAGTTGGGAATCACTTGGGGGGTAAGAACAGAGTCTGGGGAATGAGAGGGGTTCAGCTAAGGAGGTTGTCTATGTGAGATAAAGAGGGGAAGGGCGGTATTTATATACATGAAAGGAAGGGATTCGTGCCTTGTATAAGTGTGTATGTGTTTTTGTAGATTGGATGGGAGGGTTGAGAAGGGATGCAAAGGGAGCACGAGCAGAGCATAGTAGGGATGCCTAAGTCCTACTCTACTTCCCTCCCCCCCACCACTAGCGCAATTCAAATCCTCTCTCCTTTAATCTCAAATTCTATTCCCCAGATCCTGGAACCTTCCTTTCTTCCTAAAACTGCCTTCTTCCCAGGCCCTAGAACTCACCCCCAATCACTTCTAGTCCCTCCTCCTCCCCTTCCTCAATCCCAGAAACTCCATCCTTCTTTCTCCCCCATATCAGATTCCTGATCTCCCCCACTTCCTTCCTTGATCTTCTCCATCTCCCATCCTCTCCATCGCAGTCCTCTCATCTTCTTCTCCCCATATTTCTGGTCTTCTCTCCATCCCTTTTGCTCTCCCCTTCTCCTTCTCCTCTGACAATGCCTGAGACCTGCTCCCTGTACTTATATTTAAGATCCCTTTTCCTCAACCAATAAAAAGAAAATAAATTATACAGGCACAAGCAACATTGGAAAACTATTTTATTTTTATAATGCAAAAGAAAAGATGGAAATGTTTGTCAATGTGCTTCAGAATTTTAGCCATATAATCAAAATTATGGAGCTGTGCCTTACAGCAGTGTTTTCCAACCCTCTCTTGGAGGCACACCTAACCAGGATCAGAGAACCATTGAATGCAAAGCTACTTCATGCATACTCATTGTTGTAATCCTGAACATCTGACTGGCTAGGTATTCCTCCAAGAGAGGGTTAGGAAACATTGCCTTAGACCTTCTACGAAGAGAGGCTGACAGCACCAAGAGTGCTCGGGGTGGCAAAACACTAGGATATCTGAGAATTTCTGTGGATTTTACTAGTGACTGTATCCAGTGATGGATTATCACTGGATACAGTCACTAGTAAAATCCACAGAAATTCTCTGCACCCTGGATCCTAAACTTTAGACTTCCACACAGGCTACTCTTCTAAACTGCTTACCTTTAGCAGTTCCTGTTTCTTAGGTAGAGACTCCTGTAGTCCAGCAGTAGAACAATGAAAATCTGTCTTGCAATGGCAAGGATGAACTCCTGCAGATGTCTCACACATAGCAGCTTTGATGCAAGATTCGTTTCTAGCAGTCCTCCTTTTTACTCCACTACTTCTTAGAATTCATACCAGGAAATCTCTCATAGTAGACAAGGACTAATTCCCCCCTTGCTTTGGATCTCTTTGAGTCTCCTCCCTTTTGAGATCCTCCTTGGATTTCAAAAGAATCTCCTAAATTATAAGGCCTGGGAACCCCACTCTTGGGTTCCAGGCACTCTCTTAGGACAGGAGATGGAGGAAACAAGTTTTGTTAAACATTAGAGGTATGCACAGCTATTTTTCTATTTCATTTGGTTTATCTTTTCATTTTTTTTTTTAACTTTTGTTTTCATTTTGTTTGTTTTGGGTTTTTATTTTTCATGTATTTAAAATGAAAAGAATGAAGCAAACAACAAAATCAAAGAAAGGAAATGAAAAACAAAACAAAAAAATGTCTGGCCCGAGCAGAGAAAACCAACCCTCTCAAGCCTCCTCTCTAATGTTCCCCACCACTCGAACCTTCTTATAATTTTCTTATTCTTCACAGGATTGGAGCAATTCCTAGTTACTCCTGCCCTTCCATCGACAGAATGAGGCTGGTGTTCTTGTTAATTTCTTCCATATACAATGGTGCAAGCCAGGCCCATCAAGCCATCACCATTTTGTACAGAAGAAATTAAAAAGAGTGCCGGCCTTGGTCTGCAGGCACCGATTTATTGTGTGTCTTCAGTGTAGCAGGAAAAATACAGGATCAGTCTTTCCCCATAAAGAAAAAGAAAATTGGGTACAAGGGTTTAGAGAGGTGGGACGGATTGTAACGGAGGCCTGGGAGGGTTTTTTTTTTTGTCAACAGTGAAATTTAAAAACTAAACAAAAGAAAACAAACAAAATTGTGTTTGTTTTTCTTTCATTCTGTCTTAAAAATGAATTGAAATGAAATAGGAAATTTAATTAAAATGTCCCCATTTTGTTTCATATGAATGCACATCTCTATTAAACATACACTCCCTACAAGATACCTTCCAATAGGGAGCGTCAGGGAACATACACTCCTATCCTTTCTGATATCACACAAGACTGTGATACACATAGAGGTAGATCTTAAAAAAGTACGTGTGCACGTACCTTTGTTCGCGCAACCGGCACAGACAAAAGTACGCCGGATTTTATAAGATACGCGCGTATCTTATAAAATCCGGGGTCGGCATGCGCAAGGCTGCGCAAAAATCAGCAGACTGCGAGCGCCAAGCCGCGCAGCCTGCCTCCGTTCCCTCCGTGTTCCCCCACCTTCCCCTCCCTTCCCCTATCTTACCCACCCCCCAGCCCTACCTAAATCCCCCCCTATCTTTGTTGTGCAAGTTACGCCTGCTTGAGGCAGGCATAATTTGTGCGCGCCGCCTCGACATCCCCCGGCACAGGCCGCAGTGCCGGGGGACTCGGAACCGCCCTCCCGGCCCACCCCCGGACCCGCCCCCGGACTGCCTCCTGACCCCCAGACACAGCCCTGGCCTGCTGACACGCCCCCTCCCACCCCTTTTACGAAGCCCCGGGACTTGCGCGCGCCGGTGGCCTATGCAAAATAGGCGCGCCAGTGCGCGAGTGCCCTGCGCGCGTAAATCTGGCAGGATTTACACGCGCAGGGCTTTTAAAATCTACCCCATAGTAAGGAAGACTTGGGTGACACACTTATGTACCCATATAGTTTGGCGGCTTATATTTTCCTACTCTTCACTTCTAGTGCTGCAGAAGCACACATAAACATGCAGCAAGATGTAAAAAATAAATATTTGTAATATACGAACTATAATCCTTATAACACGTCTTCTATGGGAGAGAAGACCAAGGGTGGTGTCTA
The DNA here is from genome assembly GCF_901001135.1 of Rhinatrema bivittatum. Classification (NCBI taxonomy): domain Eukaryota; kingdom Metazoa; phylum Chordata; class Amphibia; order Gymnophiona; family Rhinatrematidae; genus Rhinatrema; species Rhinatrema bivittatum. The sequence goes on along the minus strand of NC_042617.1, from coordinate 234,672,788 downwards.
CACTATATGGGAGAGTATCTTATTCAGTCTTGATATGTAGAAATAAAGGTCAACTAAAATGTTTTTGGCAATACTTTCTATTTGACTAACTTAAGCTGACTTTTATTTCTACGTATACTAGTGGATTAGCATGGCAACCACAGTATTTTATTCAGTCTTGATACGAAGGTTTCATAACTTTCTCTCAAGAGATTGCCTAGATTGAGCTAATAGTGAAATTAGTTTAAAGAAAGAACAGTTTTTGTCAGATGATTCATTAGTTAACACAAACACCAGACAGCAAGCCAACCAGATATCAAATTGATCAGCTTGAGCTTGAATCCAGAATCAGTTGCTAGGTGGATTTACTGTCGTATACTTCATTTGTTTTTGTTTCTGCTTCTTTTAATGTGAAAGCTTCAAAGCATGTCAACGCATGAAATGACTGATCTCGGGATTTCTGCAGCACCTCTGTAAACACCTGACACACTAATGAATCTTACAAGGCTAGAGTTTTAAAAAGAGTTTTGTATTAAAGGACTTTTTCCATGGTACATAGTTCATCACCATAGTTTGAGAAATTAACAAGGATTCTCTTCAAAGCAGCAAAAAAAAAAAAAGCTCAAAGATGCAGATTTTATTTCTAAAATACTTTTAGGGCTGCACACTGTCAAATGCCACTTTCCTTGATAAGTGCAGGCCTGACTTTTGTATATATTCTTTATGACAATATTGGATTTTCTGGAATCTATTTTGAAAAGAAAACATGGTACTAAATTCTGGGATCTGATTTGTCTGTGCAAACCACTAGATAGTGAAGAAGTCTCAGGAATACAAATCTACCTCACACCCTTCAAGGATTACAAATATCACACAAGACCAGATTTAAAATTACCCCCATAGGCAAAGGACCTGGGCTAGGGGAGTTTCCTCTGGATATCAGAGATCAGTGGAGGGAGTTCCAGTTTTTGTGTTCCTCCAGAATTCAGCACCCTAGCCATGTGCCTATGTTACCTGTGCCTAAATCTGTCCTGATATCACATGTCTACTGTGAATATTTTGTCTCCAATTTTGCACAGTCAGGTGAATTTTCAAAGTTACACATATAAACATACTATACTATTGCAGCAATTTTCAAAAGCCATTTACCCGCATAAAATACACTCACATGGGTAAATCCTATGGACAATTCAATGGCATATATTGTAGCAATTTTCAAAAGCTGATTTACACCAGTAAAATACATTATACATGTAAACCCCAATTTTAAGCATGTAAATGCTTTTTAAAATCAGGCCCAATTTTCGTACACTAATATACGCCATACTTGTTATGGGTAAATAAATATTTTTTTATCCTACTTTGCAGGGTAATTTTCAAAGGCATTTCAGCTGGTAAAATGGTGCTGCATGCATGGAAATGGTTTGTTATAAAATCGTCCTCCCAATATACAGCTAAATTTCCTGGCCTATGTTCTGAATGTGCATAAATTTACCTGGATTGAACAGAGGCACTTCTAGGGATGGAGCTGGAGAGGGGAGTAGACTTAAGCACACACTTTTGGATTTTCAAAAGTATACAAGCAAAATTTCCCAAAAAATTTCAGGATATATTTTAACTGGTGGAAATGTGTACACATACTTTTGGTGGGATAATTTTCAAAGCAATTATTACACATGCATACATTTGCTTTGAAAATTGGTGTAACTTAATGCACTTTCTTGCACAGGCTATTGCAAAATTACTCCCAAAGAGGGACATTTTCAAAATGATCTAGCCAGCTAAGTAAAGGGTTAGGCAGCTAAATCTCCTGTGGTGAAAATCGCTCCAAAATGTATCCACCTAGTTTCACTATATTTAACTAGTTTAAACGTTGGAGGAGAAACCTAAAAAAATTTATAAACACCACCACAAAGGACTGCTTTTACAAACTGCAAGTCCTCAAAAAAGTCCTCTCCTTCACTTCAATGACTTCCATCTAGTCATCATCCTAACAAAGATCGACTATTGCAACTCTCTCTTACTCGGACTCCCCACCAATACGATCAAACCCTTACAGATGGCTCAAAACGCCGCCACCAGAATCCTTACAAACGCCAACAAAAGAGAACATATCACCCCCATACTCCGCAACCTACACTGGCTACCTATCAAATACAGGATCCTCTTCAAAGTTCTCATTATCATTCACAAAGCAATTCACAACATCTCTCCCATTACGTTAAATGCATAACTTCAACCGCATACTTCTTCTAGACCCATCAGAAGCGCATGCAAAGGCACACTGTATGCCCCACCTGCAAAAATATCACTAAGGAAGCGAGCACTATCTGCTGCAGGACCCCACCAATGGAATACGCTCCCTCCAGACCTACGACTTGAACCAAGCCTTCCGGAGTTTAAAAAAAAGCTAAAAACCTGGCTCTTCTGCCAAGCTTTCCCAGACACATAATGCTGCCTGGATGATATGATTTGATAACTTAATTCAAATGCCATCTCGTTAAACTACCTATGCTGACTCTCCTTATCGGTTGTACTTCCCCCTTGCCATCCTTCACTCAACTCCTCTCAAGGTCCTCCCACGTCAGAAGACAACGCTGATCTCTTTTCTCATATGCTATTCCTCCTCTACTATCTCCATTCTTGCTCCACTTTTAGTATCCCTCCCTTTTAAATTTGAATTTCCATTCAGGCAGTCATTAGAACTTCTACCAATATTAGTTCTGAGTTCTGAATTCACTCATTCCAATTATTCTCATTAATGCATTCTTCTATTATATATTTCATATTATTCTCTTGTTATATGCTTCCTTTCTACCACTTTGTTCAATTGTTTTTATGTAAAACCGTTGGCGATTTAATGTTTAATTGTTTTATGTAAAGCCTTGGGCGATTATGTAAAGCCTTAGGAGATTTTCTGTTTCATGTAAACCGGAGTGATTTGTATCTCATACAGGAACCTCGGTATATAAAAATTAAAAAATAAATAAATAAATAAATAAATCTGCACAGATATGTTGAACATTCAAATATATATATATGCACAGTCTCCCCTGCCTAACCCCATCCAGAGATATTCACTAATGCCCATACACCTTAATGCTAAGCAGCCATTTAACAATGGCCTACCGTATGTGTAGAAAACTTTTGCTGTGCATGGAGACAGACTCAAGAGACTTAGAAATAACAGCTGAATGCAACTTACAACACAGCAAGACTCAAAGAGACATTTTACTTCTGCCTCCCCATCTCCTCACACATAAACACACCACAGTCTCCTTTGAAGGAGAAAGTGGGAAGGACCTCTGAAATGCTTTCCAGCAAATGACAATCCTAACAAAGTCACCCATCAGCTAGACTCTGAAACCACAATCATTTTATGTAAACAGAGTGAATCCCATTTACCGTACACCCACCAGCTGGTGAGAGCTGCTTTCTGCATATATTTTTATACACTTCTAATCCAATGTACAAAAAAAAACAACAAAAAGAACTTATGTTAGTTGATTGGTACTTAACTGAAATGGCCACAGAACGTCTAGAGAAGTAAATGAACCTGACTGAAATCTCAGATTTTTCTTTAACCCATTGCAATCACTGGTGAGCACACAGACTACTTTTCCAGGGAGTAAAAGCAAAATCAGAACAAAAATACTCAGAGAAGGACTGATATGTACTTCTCTCTGCCTCTCAGTTATAGAGTGGAATTATTGTATACCAATGTTTCTTCCTAAAAGGAAGGCAAACAGGGTCTTCCCATGATATCCCCTGGAAAAAGCCTTAAACTTCTTTCTGAACTTAATATCCTACTGCTTCTGAGTATGATGGAAGACAGTTCCACATATATTTTTCACACTGACCTTTCAGTGATAAGATCTGCACAAGAGTGATCAGGGGCACATTTTCCAAGTAATGCTAAGAATACAATGCACACAGTTCCAAATAATTCTGTGATGTTTAAAAATATCCTTCTTCCTTCATCTATCCTCTGGAAATGAAAAGGTGGTGTGTTCTCTTAAAAAAAAAAAAAAAAAAAGACAATTCTTATTTATTTCAATACTACCTTAAATGAAACTTACTTAGAATAATAAAGTAGTGAGGCTGTAATTTATTTTGTTATTTATCTACACTTGCAAGTTTATAAAAGGACCATATTAATGCCTATATTTTTTTTTCACCCAGTGAATGCAGAGAAAAATCCTGGGCACCTGAAGCCAGTCACTTGGCTCAGAGTAGTGAAAGGCCACAAAGAGGGGTCATCACCAATGTGGGTCAGCCAGGGCAACCCTCTATTGCCAGGCTGCACAAAACAAGAGAGCTTGGAGGAGAAAGAGAGAGTATACAGGAGGGTATAGAAACTAAGGAGAGAAGAGACTTGTGGGAGATATAGAATAGAGGGAAGAGAAGAGGCTGGAGGTCAGAAGAGAGAGCATAAGAACATAAAAACAGAAGTTCCATGCTGGGGAGGACCAAAGATCCATCCAGCCCAACATATGGTCTTCGATAATGGCCAACCTGGATCTTTAAGAAGCATCCCGACAGATCCCAAAGAGCAGATCAAGTTGGTCTGATGTACAGGGTGGAAAAGCTGAATAGGAGGGTTGGGGAGGAGGGGACAGCAAAGTAAAGCAAAAAATTGGTTTAAAAAAAACTCCATAAAGCAAAAGGAAACACAGAAAATATATAAAAAAGATAAAAATGAGCAAAAAATAAATAAATAAGAGTAACTCATAAAGAGAAAAACATTTTTTTTTATCCTGGCTCCTAAAAGTTTTGATTAGCTCCCAAGTCTACTACATATTTTTCCACCCCTGTATACATACATATTTCCCAAACCATCCAACTATCAGCTTACACAAAGGGCCCTATTCAGCCTTAACACACACCTACCTAGTTAGAGAAGTCCTTTACAAAACAGGGTTGCAGTTATAATGCGAAATTAATAATTTTCTGTTCTCATTCTCTTCTCCTACTAACAACAAAAATATTTTTAAATGCTACACTCCTTCACTGTTAGTTCAACCTGCAGCTTGCCATGCATGAGAACCTGATTGTGGATGAGATGATTTCTGATTTTGTTAAAAATGGTACAGTGAACTCAAGCTTAACCTTCATTTTACCAAATGCTTTTAAAACTCAGTTTGCTTTGAGTTACAGTATGACATTCTTTCTATATAACATTTCCAGTGATACAGGTAAAATGAGGGCAGGAAACCAATGCATCTACGGGTCTGAAAAGTTATAAATTACTGTCAATTCTATAGACACATATATAGATTTTTAACTCAAAACATTTATTTTTGTTTGTCTACATTTGTGTACAATACATAGCTGCTGCTGCTGGAATGAACATTTACAACAACGGTTTTCAAAAGGTGCTTGAAAGTAGTCTTGAAAAAATGGTTTAGTTGAAAACCAAAACCAGCAGAGTTTGCTCAGAGAAGGTACAAAAGAAAAAAAAAGAACTTGGCTGGTCCTGTTTGAGGTTTCAGTTGGTGATGTGTTTACAAAGCACAATGTGTTTTTTTATGTGGATTGGGTCTTAACCAAGCTGCCCCTGAAGGGGAAATCCATCATGACTTTATTCTCTACTTCTGACAACCTCATGGTTACAGAATTATATTTTAATCTTGCAAAATGATGAAAATGGCAACTCCGAAGACCAGCCCTCAATGCAGGAAGAAAATGGCACATATTGATAACATCATGTTTGCTTGTATGAAAACAAATCCTGAAGCCATGGTCTATGTGACTATATTTATTATAGTTTGACATGTGTGAAGATTCAGACTTAGGAGCTCATCATCATCACAGAATGCATTAAACATATGAAAATCAGCTGGAACTCTGGGCTAATGACAACTGATAACAACTTGCCAAAATCTTATTCCCAACCATGTGCATTCAACAGCTACACTGCAGATTAAGCATGCCACATGTCTGTTCTCCATACACTGCTGAAAATCTTTGCACTTTGCCCAGTACAAATTATGCATCTCTATCCCTGGTCTCCTTCATCCTTAGGTCATTCTTCATTACATGTCTACACTCATCTATGAGTGGCAACACAGTTTTTCCTTATGTCAGTGGGTAGTGTTTAGTTAGCACCACTTGTCCAATAGCAACATTAAATGGCCTCATTTTCTAAAATAGGGGTGGCCAACTCTGATCCTTGAAAGCTACAATCAGGCCAGGGTTTCAGGATATCCACAAACCCTGTCTTGTTTGTAATCCTCGAGAACCAGAGTTGGCTATCCTTGCTCTAAAATCTTATGGGTAAATTTTAAAAGGAACGCACAGAGAGAAAATGAGGGAGAGAGAGAGAGAGAGACACTCTCTATATATGACCAGCCTAGAGAGGCACTTTGAATCAGGGTGGGTGTTGTTAGAGACACATTCAGAGGTATTCATAATAAAATTGACATCAGTAAAGAATTATAATCCTTACGAGTGATGAAAAGTCTAACAAGCAGAGTTGATTTGTACACTGCATTGCTACATGCATTGTACACATCTTCTCCTAAGGCCTATAATTCTTTACTGATATCAATTTCATTTTTTACACTTTGCTGAAGCTGTATTTGTCATTCAGAAGTTTAACATGTTGTCCAAAGTTAACTGTCAAGCCTTGAGCTTCTTTTTCTTCCTATTCTCTTTTAAAGTGCCCAGCTTTAAGAATTAACAGACCCATAGAGATGTGAATCGTGTCCTCAATCGTCTTAACGAGCGATTTCGGCTGGGAGGGGGAGGGAATCGTATTGTTGCCGTTTGGGTGTTTAAAGTATCGTGAAAATCGTGAAAATCGTGAGCCGGCACACTAAAACCCCCTAAAACCCACAAATCCCCCACCCTCCCGAACCCCCCCCCCCCCCAAATGCCTTAAATTACCTGGGGGTCCAGCGGCGGTCCGGAACGGCAGCGGTCCAGAACGGCCTCCTGCAATTGAATCGTGTTGTCTTCAGCCGGCGCCATTTTTCTAAATGGCGGCGCAAAATGGCAGCGGCCATAGACCAACACGATTCGACTGCAGGAGTTCGTTCCGGACCCCCGCTGGACTTTTGGCAAGTCTTGTGGGGGTCAGGAGGCCCCCCCAAGCTGGCCAAAAGTCCCTGGGGGTCCAGCGGGGGTCCGGAAAATGATCTCCTGCCGCGAATCGTTTTCCGTACGGAAAATGGCGCCGGCAGGAGATCGACTGCAGGAGGTCGTTCAGCGGCGGTCCGGAACCCCCACTGAACGACCTCCTGCAGTCGATCTCCTGCCGGTGCCATTTTCCGTACGGAAAACGATTCGTGGCAGGAGATCGTTTTCCGGACCCCCGCTGGACCCCCAGGGACTTTTGGCCAGCTTGGGGGGGCCTCCTGACCCCCACAAGACTTGCCAAAAGTCCAGCGGGGGTCCGGAACGACCTCCTGCAGTCGAATCGTGTTGGTCTATGGCCGCCGCCATTTTGCGCCGCCATTTAGAAAAATGGCGCCGGCTGAAGACAACACGATTCAATTGCAGGAGGCCGTTCTGGACCGCTGCCGTTCCGGACCGCCGCTGGACCCCCAGGTAATTTAAGGCATTTGGGGGGGGGGGTTCAGGAGTGTGGGGGATTTAATTTAAAGGGTCGGGGGTGGGTTTTAGGGGGTTTTAGTGTGCCGGTTTTCCTGCCTTCCCCCGATTTACGATTTTTTGACGATAAATCGGGGGAATTGGTATTGTATCGTGGCCCTAACGATTTTTGATGATTTAAAATATATCGGACGATATTTTAAATCGTCAAAAAACGATTCACATCCCTACAGACCCATTCCCATGTATAATCTCAATGAATGGGAGGGTAGTCTGTTGTACCACTGAAAGAAATACCCACATAGCATCCATATTTCATGACCACACTTACCCACAAAGATACAGAAAAGCATTACTATGGATAAAAGTAATATAATCAACAAGAATATTATTAATAAAATAGCATATATATTGGAAGCTGGGATAGAAGAGGATAGTAAATACTTGTGCATAATAAAAAGTTACTTACTGATTTGGCAAGTTTTCACACTATTATCTGGAATGCAATATCTGTTTTTTTGATCAAGACTATAAAAAGTGATGGCTATTATTGTTATTACTACCAGAAAATAGATAAGACATTTTGGGAAGGATTTCTATTAACCTAGGGCTTCCCAAACCTATCCTGAGGACCCCCCAGCCAGTCAGGTTTTCAGGATATCCACAATGAATATGCATGATATAAATTTATATATACTGAAGACTGGATTTTCTAAGGTCACAGACCTTAGAGAATCCGGCGGTAACAGGGGGCGGGGCGGACGCAGCGGAAACGTCGCTGGCGGTGAAAAGGTAAGAACCCTTTTTGCTGCCAGTAGCGCGCCCAATAGCACCACATTTTACGATGGCGCTATTGGGTGCGAAAGTCAGCAGCGACTCCACCTCTTCCGGGGCCGACTCCGCCCCGATCTAGCTATCGCACGCAAAAAGTCCCTTTTCTCGTGCAATATGCTATGAAAATGACCCCCTGAGTTTCCATTATATGGAAATTTATTTCATGCATGTTCATTATGGATATTCTGAAAACCCAGCTGGCTGTGGATTCCCAGGACAAGTTTGGGAAGCCCTGTGTTGACCTCTTATTTCTGTGCACATCACTGGTGCTTCTCTGCACTCCTACATGGCACCCTGTTCTCATGTGATATTGTTTTGAGATCAAAGTTTTCATTCTGAATACAGAATGTCTTCAGAAATGACTGATGAAAACCACCATGTAAATGTAAGGCTCCAACTAATAAACATGATGTACTATGTGGGAAGCATTGCATGGTAAACTTCTTAATCTGATATGATCATAAAACCAAGCAAACAGTTCATCTGAGGCTGCAACAACCTTTAGTAACTTGCTTGCTTGATTTCTTTATTAATAACTCCACCTACAGATGTATACTAGGAACTGTCTCTAATACTGCAGAAGATGTGATTATACAACAGGCAAAAGACTATGAGAATTTATTGATTTGTACGGATTTTGCATTTTCTGTCTTTGCTAATGTTATTTGCATGTTGTGGGAGGCAAAGGAAAGGAAGGAGCACCACCTAGCTCTCACCAGAATATCCTTTACCATTAAGTGAATTTGTACAGGAGTACATCTTCCCCTCCCTCCCCTCCCCAGACAGCGACTATGCACAATGAAATTCATTTCACATTCTAGTTAGTGGTGTTTTCCTCAGGTCTGGTACCAGTTAATGATGTTCCAAAAAGATGACCCTCATAATCTATTCCTTTTAACCTAATTAGTGACTTTGCTCACAATTAATGCCATAATAATGCCACAATGAATATGCATGAGCTAAATTTGCACACCATGGAGACTCGGTATATGCTAATTTAGCTCATGCATATTCATTGTGGATATCCTGAAAACTCGACTGGCTAAGCGTCCCCCAGGACAGGTTTGAGAATCACTGACCTAGTTAATGACCTGGCACAAAAATACCTTGCAAACAAACTTGGTTTCTCTTGAACTTAGTGAAAAATTGCACAGGAAATCAGGAATACCCTTCCTTCAACCCAGTCCCAAGTAGTGACTTTCCACAAGAGTAACATGCACCGCCAATACCAGGTAGCAGCCTTGAAATAAAATATATCACCTATTCCAATCCCCTTAAGTGACCTTGTAGAGAACACCTTTCTCTCTCAATACCAGTCAGACTAAGAAATGAAAAAACTACTCAGAGTAACAGATAAGTATGAGAAAAATAAATATGTTAAGCTTGCTGGGCAGATTAGATGGGCCGTTTGGTCTTCTTCTGCGGTCATTTCTATGTCATTTCTATATATGTTTCAATATGTGAAGACATAGGAGCCCTTCTCCTTTTCGCATACATTGATAATCATGAAGCATTAGTTCCAAATAAAGACACAAGGTTCGGGCTCAAACAAATTTCTTTTGTGTGGAATTGTTATGGCTGCAGCACGAACAGCAAATACACTTTGAACTTATAACAAAACATAAACTGTCATTTAAATACATTGTTTATAGGTAAATATCTCAAACAAGACAATCTTATAAATGTCGTGCTTGACTAGCAACACGCAGGGTGATCATTCTTGATTCTAGTTCCGCAGCGGCTGCTACAGCCTCAACATCCACCCTTTATTGCTACTCAGCTCTAGAAGCCATTTCTATTGGTGCTGCTTAACACGTCATGTGGCTGGGGCCCCATTCTGTAGAAGTCTGAGACCCTGGATTGGTCACTGCTGACATTATGTTTTCCACGCCTTCAAAGTGTAGAAATTGCCATCATACTTAATTTACTGTGCCACAGCTGTTGGACTAAATTCTATTGAGGATCCCCCTTTACTTCACTCTGTCTTGTCAACTGGCCACCCCACTGTTTATGCTGCGACTATCTAGAATCTTTCCCAGTGCTTCAAATTGATGGGTTGGGAGGGCAGGAAACTGCCGGTAGGATGCTGATCAGAAAACGGGGGGGGGGGGGGGGAGATTTCTTGCTGTGTACCTGCTTTTAAGGAGCAAGAGATGTCCTTATGGCCATTCCCTACCCCACTCCTCCCACCCTCATCTCCTTCCCTCCCCTGGTTACCTGGCTTGGTTACCATCTTTTATCCTATAGAATCCCCTCCTCCCCCAGCTGGAGTCTGCCTGCACACACATATTGCGCCCTGTTCCATACATTAGTTTGGATTGCAGGGATCTGAATACAAATGGAAGAACTGCAATTTGGCTTTTAGGCACCTTTCATTATAAAGAAGTGAGTGCCTATAAGAATCACCCTTTCAGGTTCTGTACAACCAATTGCAGAAATGGAAACAGCAATTCAGCGACATAAGGATCTTAACAGGCTAATACAATAACTTGTGCATTAAGAAACTGTGGGGCCGATGCAATACAGTGCACTCAGCCGAGCGTACTCTTTAACCCGCAGTTGGACAAGGGTTGCGTAGGCGCTACTTAATCCCCTTATGCAATAAGGGGATTAATGCCTCCACAACGCACGTCCAATGCACGGTGAAACTAATAGTGCTCATCACATGCAAATGCATTACTGAATCACCTGAAAAAAAAATGTGCATCTAAATACTGCTTTTCTGTACATCCTCCTACTTAATATCATTGTGATATTAAGTAAGAGGAAGAAAAACTTTAAAAAGTTTAAAAAAACAGTCTAGAGAAAACATTAAACCTAGCCAACATGTACCTAAGCATTATAAAACAACTACTGACACAAATGGAACTTGTAATTAATATTGATAAAACAGAATTTCTTCACTTAGAACGAAAAAATTCTGAAATCAGTCAAACATCAATAATACTCAAAGACATCCAGAAAATTGAACTAGCAGAAAAAGTATATAACCTGGGAATAATAATAGACCCTGAAATCAATCTGAAACAACACATATCACTAAAAGTAAAGGAAGATTATGCAAAACTCATAGTACTCAGAAAACTTAAACCACTGCTAACTCAAAATGACTTCCGAACAATACTACAGGCACTAATCTTCTCCAGCACAGATTACTGCAATGCCCTTATGTTAGGACTACCTAATACAACATTAAGACCACTACAAATACTTCAGAACACAGCAGCTAGAATACTAACTGGAAAAAGAAGGAGGGACCATATAACTGAAACCCTAGCAGAGTTACATTGGCTACCAATTGAACACAGAATTAAATACAAAACCCTATGTATCATTCACAAACTAATTTATGATGAGAAATCAGACTGGTTGAACACAGCATTACTGGTACACACTCCACACAGGAACCTCCGATCAGCAAATAAAGCACTCCTAACCATTCCTTCAATAAAAACTGCAAGACTGACCCAAGTGAGAGAAAGAGCCCTATCACTAGCAGGACCCATAATCTGGAACACAATGCCTCCAGAGATCAGGCTACAAAGTGATCTCAAGACATTCAAGAATAATATAAAAACATGGCTTTTTAAACAAGCATTTTACAAAGAGACAGGAGAATAGAGAGAAATATTTCAGGAAAAGACAGAAAGGCTTTACAGTAGATTAGTCTATGAACTGTACACCACAATAAAACATAACTATAATACTATGTGTAATAAAACTACCGGTGTAAGTACCTTGGTACAATTGGTCATGAACTACTTCGCTAAATGACTATGTCTAATGATATATTGTAACCGAACCTTTGATGGCACCTGTTAGAATGTACTATAGTACACTTTTACCTACATTAAATATGTACCTACATGTAAACCGTTGTGACGGTATTTAACTTAGCAACGGTATAGAAAAGTTTTTAAATAAATAAACAAAAATAGTGGCTGGCCAACAAGTTTGGGAAACAGACGTTCAGTTAACAAGCATCCATTTCCCAAACCCGTGGCTGTGTGTCCATTAGGAAAACAGATGCCAATAAATTCAGCATCCGTTTTCTTAACCAGTGGACAGCCACTCACAGCTCGCAGGCTCCCTCTGTCAAGGAGGTGCTAGGGTTGCGCAATCGACCCTAGCGCCTCCTTGACAACATGACCCCTAATTTACATATTGCCTGGCGCCCCCAGGGAAGTGCCGGGGCACATTAGAAAAGCAGGTGCTGATCACTCAGCACTGCTTTCTCCACGTTTTTTATGCATCGGCCCCTGTGTGCTAATTTTAGCTCACGTTTTAACGTACAGATTAAACATTTTTTTAACTCCCAATGCATTAGAAATATTAAAAAAGGCTCAGACTAGAAAATGTGCATTCAGCACATGTGCTGAATGCACATTTTAAACCTGAGCACAGTTCCTTAAAAGGTTTGGCCGCCCCGATGTTTGGCCAGGAGAGAAGGAGAGAGGAGAGGAGAAAGGGCGGCGTAGAGGCAGAGCTGTGACAGAGAGGGTCAGATAGGTAAAGGTCACTTCTGGCTGTTGCTAACATTTTAAATAAATCAGCCCTATCTGCCACACTATTCAACATATACATGCTGCCGTTATGCCACCTGCTAGCTGGTCTGGGCATCTCACACTACATATATGCTGACGATATTCAATTAATACTTCCAATTAATGATTCAATGAGAAAAACATTAACCCTTAGCCAACAGGTATCTAGATATAATAAAAGCTCTCTATAAACCAGATGGAATTAGTTATTAACATAGAGAAAACAGAATTCCTACATCTTGAACGAAAAAACGTCACATTCATTCAAAACCCAATCACAATCAATAACAACCAAAAAATACAACTAGCAGAGAAAGTATGAAACCTTGGAGTGATTATCGATATGGAACTAAGTATGATAACAACATATATCTCTAAAAGTAAGAGAAGGTTATGCCAAACTATGACTCTCAGAAGACTAAACCACTACTAACACCAAATGACTTCCGGTCAGTACTACAAGCATTAATTTTTTCAAGCACTGATTACTGTAATGCCCTTCTACTAGGATTACCCCCACACCACGATATGACCTCTACAGGTATTACAAAACACGCTGCAAGAATTTTTAACCGGTAAAAGTTAAAAGAGACCATATCACCAAAACCCTGAGGGGCGGATTTTAAGAGCCCTGCTCGCGTAAATCCGCCCGGATTTTAACACTAGCAGGGCCTTGCGCACTGGCGCGCCCTATTTTCCATAGGCCTGCCGGCGCGCGCAGAGCCCAGGGACTTGCGTAAGTCCCGGGGTTTTCGAGGGGGGCGTGTCGGGGGCGTGTCAGGGTGGGGCCGATCGGTGCGGCGTTTTGGGGGCAGGACGCGGCGTTTCGGGGGCGGGCCCGGGGGCGTGGTTTCGGCCCGGGGCGGTCCGGGGATGTGGCCGCGCCCTCTAGAACCGCCCCCAGGTCGCGTCGGTGCGCTAGCGGCCCGCTGGCGTGCGGGGATTTACTTCTCCCTCCGGGAGGCGTAAATCTCCCGACAAAGGTAGGGGGGGGGGTTTAGATAGGGCCGGGGGGGTGGGTTAGATAGAGGAAGGGAGGGGAAGGGGAGGGGAGGGCGAAAGCGAGTTCCCTCCGAGGCTGCTCCGATTTCGGAGCGGCCTTGGAGGGAACGGAGGCAGGCTGCGCGGCTTGGCGCGTGCCAGCTGCACAAAATCGGCAGCCTTGCACGCGCCGATCCTGGATTTTAGCAGATACGCGCGGCTACGCGTGTATCTACTAAAATCCAGCGTACTTTTGTTTGCACCTGGTGCGCCAACAAAAGTACGCGAAGGCGCACTTTTTTAAAATCTACCCCTAATTGAACTACACTGGCTACCCATTGAACAAAGAATTCAATATAAGACTCTTTGCACCATACATAAATTAATATACGACGAAAAGGCAGAATGGCTGAACACAGCCCTTCACATAAACGTCCCGAATAGAAACTTGAGATCAGCAAACAAAGCCCTACTAACTATTCCCTCAGTAAAAACAGCCAGACTAATGCAAGTAAGGGATAGGCCCTATCCCTGGCAGGACCTATAATATGGAACACAATGCCTTTAGAAATCAGAACACAAAGAGACATCAAAGCATTCAAAAAAAAGTTTAAAAACATGGCTATCTAAGCAAGCATACCACAAAGGGAATGAAGAGTAGAATCCAGGGAATTGTATGATGCAGTCCGAAGAACTCCCACACACACACATCAGCTTACTCGAATGGTGTGTATGTGTATATTTCATTTTACTTTACCTCTATTAGATTGCAACAACAGAGGACAAGACTTAAGTGTTAATTTATCTTATAGCCGATATATTTAAAGTAGACATGACTTATCACAACCACTAAGTAATATTTAATATGAAACTATGTTACAGTATTTGATGGCACCTGTTTAGTTAATATAACTCAACACATTTAAGTTTGAAATTATGTGCCTTATTGTGAACCGTTGTGATGGCAACTAGCTTAACGACGGTATAGAAAAGATTTTAAATAAATAAATAAAATAAACATTTGCCCCTCACATGGCAGCCCCTTGAAGAAATCATATTCCAGGCAGAGGAGGAGGAGAAGGAAGCGGCAGTGGCAGCAGCCATTGAGCCCCTAGAGTGGGAGGTGAAAGGTGGCTGGGTCATTCTCTGTCTTCCTGCTTCCATCCCCCTCAGAGATACCAAGGGAGAGGGGGAGAGATCCCAAGAGAGGAAAGTAGAGAAGAGGAGGAGCGAAAGACACTGAGATTGAACCTTTAATATGGCTGCATTTGCTTTAAATGTTTTTTTGTTGTTGTTGTTTTTATTTTCAGAGCTGTCTGTCGGCAGACAGGATCAGTGCTGGAGACTTTACTCCATCTCTGAGCAGTTATGAAATTGGATGTACATGTGCGCACGCAACCTTTTAAAATCTACCCCTAAGTATTTATATAGGTATGAACCAATTGCAAATATAATTCTAGCTTGCATTTGCTGTTCCCACTATAATATACAAACCTTAATTGTTTAATCTCCTCCCTTCTTGAATCACTTTGCCCAATAAGTATTAAAACAATTTTTCTATTACTCTTAAACACCTTTGTCCCAAGACGTGCATTTTATCATTTATATTTTGCTTGCATGTGTTTTATGACCTGAAAAGAAAGAGGCAAATATAAGGGGAAATTGGACAATGGATTTTAAAAAGTCCATTCATCTCCAAGTGGGAACATTTCCTACTCAAAACAAAGATTAATGTTGGCATGAGGAGGTTGATTGAAAGGATGAGAAGCTAAGGGCATTTCCCTTATGCATTAAAGAAACAAAAGTAGTAAAGTAATTAATGGAGCTTCAGTTAGGTCCCAGTTCTGCAAAGTGTCAGAGCCATGTAAATGGAGATATTCAGGTGCCAACATTTTTTCTCATGATCAAAAAGATATTCAGGCCAGCTGCAGGGATATTAAGCTCCGTCTCAGAGTTTAGTCCCATGCACAATTTTTTTGCAGATATGTACAGAACAAAGGCCCATATGAATTACTGAGGCTCAGAGAAAATGCTAGTGCCCTGCCATGACATCTCCTGCTCTCTTTTGGAATATCCAGAAGAAAGGGTCATGAAGAGAGTCAGGAGTCATGAAAGGAAGCATTTCTTACAGATAGGCAGTGGATGCATAGAATGGCCTCTCAGTGGTGATGGTGGAGGCAAAAAACAGAAAGCTTGAAATAAGCATAGAGAATCATTAGTGATGGGAAAGTGAGAGTAAAAGCAAGACTTCGAGGAAGGTCTATGATCCTGAAGAAGGCAGGAAAAATCGGTGAACTAGATGGACCTTGTAGACTTTATCTTCCATTATACTCTAGGTTTGTGTCGCATACACCTTCATAGCCTGTTAGAGGCCAAATTAATATTTGAGTGCTGCTTCAAGGGCTTCAGGCACTGATTTTTGTTTCTGATCAGTCATGGAGAAAGCAGAAAAGGGAAGAGACATGATATCAAGCCACCCAGGATTTTCTAGAAGCCCAAGTAACTGGAAGTTCATTTTAACGTTATGGTCTATGTTTATAGAAATGGACTGGGAGAAATGCCTTCATCTCCCATTTTCTGCTCAGTTTCCTACTGGAACAAAAGTTATGTTTTTGTCACGAGTAGGAGACAGTGATGCTTGAAAGAAGTCAAGTGACCACTCTGATGTCAAACAATCAGGCCGAAACAGTACAGAGTGCTCCGGTGAAGCGCACTGTTAACCCGCGATTGGACGCGCGTTTTCGACGTGCTAGCTTTACCCCTTATTCAGTAAGAGGTAATAGTGCGTCGAAAATGCGTGTCCAACCCCCCCGAACCTAATAGCACCCGCAACATGCAAATGAATGTGATGGCCCTATTAGGTATTCCCGCGCGATTCAGTAAGTAAAATGTGCAGCCAAGCCGCACATTTTACTTTAAGAAATTAGCGCCTACTCAAAGGTAGGCATTAATTTCTGCCGGCACCGGGGAAGTGCACAGAAAAGCAGTAAAAACAGCTTTTCTGTGCACCCTCCGACTTAATATCATGGCGATATTAAGTCGGAGGTCCCGAAAGTTAAAAAAAAGTAAAAAAAAAAAGAAAAAAAATTGAAATAGGCCCACGGCTCACGAGTTGAAAACCGGACGCCAAATTTTGCCGGTGTCCGGTTTCCAAACCCGTGGCTGTCAGCGGGCTCGAGAACCGACACCGGCAAAATTGAGCGTCGGCTGTCAAACCCGCTGACAGCTGCCGCTCCTGTCCGAAAAGAGGCACTAGTGATGCGCTAGTGTCCCTTGCACCTCTTTTTACCGCCGGCCCTAATTTAAATAAATTAAATTACTGTATCGCGCGCACAGGAGAGTGTCCTGTGCGCGTGCCGGGAGAGCGGGCACTCGCCCGCTCTCCCGCGATTTTTACTGTATCGGCCCAAATACTGCCATTCCCGTTGACTAAAACCAGGAGAGATGGGCAACAAGATCACACGCAGTAGGCCAGATTTTCTAATCTACGCCTGATTTTATAAAATGCGCGCGCAGCCGCATGAATGTTATAAAATCCGGGGATGGCGCACACTTGTGCACCTTGCGCGCACTGAGCCCTAGGGGAGCCCCAATGGCTTTCCGGGTTCCCCCTTTGGGCAGCATGTCTGCAGTTGGTGAAGATTTATTAATGATATTATAGTTTTGAGGACAGAAGGGCAGCTTTTGTTTGAACAATTCATACAAAGGGCCAATGATTGTGACACACACTTACAGTTCACTGCAATGTTTAGTGAGACATCAGTCTCTTTTTTTTAGATATTACCATCACTAAACAAAATAAGGCTTTTTTTTCTTTTCAACTTATCAGAAACCTACAGACCATAATATGTTATTAAGGAATGACAGTTGTCATCCTCAACGCCTTCAGGACAGCATACCATTCAGGCAGTTTTTACGACTGCGCTGCCTGTACTCGACAGTAGATGAATTTAAGTCTAGAACTAAGGAAATGCGGGAGAGGTTTATAACAAAAGGTTATCTGGTGTCAACAGTGAACAAGGCAATGAAATGGGTGCCTTTGGAATTATAGGGAGTCCTTATTACAGTCCCAACCTAAAAATACCCATTCTCGACTGATATGTGTTTTACCTTTCTCCCCTTCAATTTATAGAGTGTCAAAAAGTTTAAATAAACATTGGCATGTTTTACAGCTGCACTCAGTCTTTCAAGATAGACCCCTCATTGCTTATCAAAGAGGTCATAATATCAAGGACCAGATACTAAGATCACAGTTTGTACAACATTCAGATGAATCAAAGGAGAGTGGTCATTTTGTGTCTGGGTTGTGTTCTGATTGTGCGTAAGACCATACCATTCGAGAGATTGATATGCTTCAAACCTAAAGAACTAAGTGCACTTCGAGTAAGGTGGTGTATTTAAGTTGGTGTCTGTGCAAACTTTTGTATGTGGGTAAAACTATACGCACGGGGGAGCGCGGAGGAAGGTCAGAGAGCTGAGAGGCACCCGTTTAACTGCAGGAGTGCAGCAAGAGACTTACCATTCTCTCTACAACGTGGTGAGAAGTGAGCCCAGACCGAGTGGGCGGACCCAGGCTGTGACGTCATTGACAGGCACCACCCGGACTGTATAAGATCGTGGGCCCTGTGGTGACTGACTGGGGAGTGCGGAGGAAGGTCAGAGAGCTGAGAGGTACCCGTTTAGCTGCAGGAGTGCAGCAAGAGACTTACCATTCTCTCTACAACGTGGTGAGAAGTGAGCCCAGACCGAGTGGGCGGACCCAGGCTGTGACGTCATTGACGGGCGCCACCCGGACTGTATAAGATCGTGGGCCCTATGGCGCGCAGCTGCCGGCGCGCAGCCGAAGCCACGCGCCAAAGGGGCGCGCCCCTGGTAAAAAAAATTTCTTTTGATAATTATGGGTAGAAAACGGAAGTCAAAAAATTTTTCTTCATCTCCTATACCAGTAGTGCCAAGAATGATAGGACCCATGGACTCCCATATAACTCATTTAGGGGAGTCCATTGTAGAGGACGTGATAGAAGGTGATTCCCAATCGGGGATATCCTTAAGTCCTAGGCCCTTACAACCTCATATACAGCCTAGAAGGGATGGTACTCCTGA
Organism: Rhinatrema bivittatum; assembly: GCF_901001135.1. Taxonomy (NCBI): domain Eukaryota; kingdom Metazoa; phylum Chordata; class Amphibia; order Gymnophiona; family Rhinatrematidae; genus Rhinatrema; species Rhinatrema bivittatum. The sequence goes on along the minus strand of NC_042617.1, from coordinate 234,653,793 downwards.
GGCTACTGGAGGTATAAATCCCTTGGGAAGTTCACCTCCTATTGAAGTAAAGGGAGGGATAGTACTAAGTGGAAATATACAGTCACAAGGTAATAATGTGAATGGGGGGAATTTGGCTGTTAATTTAACAGTCAAATGTCCAGCTATAATTTTTAATGTAAGTGATGAGGGTTCAGAAAATGAGGTAGAGCATGAAAGTGTTACATTATTGGATTTATGGAGGTTAACAACCAAAATAGATAAGAAATTGTCTAGCTCTGTCTCTAAGGTCCATACTTTCTCTGTGGAAACCAGGGAAAAGTTTGTGGAGTTAGAAGATAGAACTAATAAAATTGAAACTTTAATTGAAAATTTGAACCCCACAGTTACTAATATTCCAGCAATAGTTGCATCATCCATTAAAGATAAAATCATCCTACATAATAGAATTATTAGAAAATGAGTTACGATCAAGTAATTTGCGATTGTTAAATTTTCCGAGATCTAGGCTAATGTCAGCTTTTGAATTATATAAAAAATATGTAGTTGAGATATTATCTTATGATTCTACACAGATTCCTTTACTTTCAAAGATGTATTAATATCCCAGAAAGGGAAAACATTATTGACACAAGAAGGGGGGAATTGATGTTATGGAAAGTCCTGGGGTCTCTACTTTTTTAGAGGACTCAATGGATAACATTTCGTCCAGAGCAACATTATTAATTTATTTTTCTTTGAGACAAGAGAAAGTCCTATTCTTCGCAAAATATTTTCAATTTAAAGATCAGAATTTTTGTGGTCAGAAGATTCAGGTCTTTCCTGATGTTTCGCGTGCTACACAAGCGCGCAGAAAGCAGTTCTTGTCTCATAAGCAATCAGTGTTAGATTTAGGAGCTAGTTTTTATTTGAAATTCCCCTGTAAATGTCATATAGTGTATCAGAATAATAAGTTTGTGTTTAATGATCCGTTACATTTAGAGCGGTTCCTTAGGGATAAGTCATCTGTAGAAATGCCGGCTGTATAAATAATGGTTGAAATTAGAATATATCAGTATATCTGACCCTACTCCCACTCTTCCTAGATGTGGGCTAGATATCAAAAAAAAATGAGAGTTAATAATAATGTGAGTTTTTTTCTTTGTTATTGTATTTTGGAATTCTTGAATATATTCATTTGTATAAAATGTTATATTTCAATAAAAAATAAATTAAAAAAAAAAAACTATATGCACAACAAGGACGTGTATGATAGAGCACTGCAGTGCAATCATATGCCAAAGGTTAGAGGCCCCTCTGGTTTAGCACTGTTTGACACATAACCATGATTTTGAAGATTTATGTTTTACAGTTTTGGAGGCTCTAAAGGCAGATGCTCAAGGTGGTGATTAGAATCTCCACCTGTTGTAATATGAACAGAGGTAGATTTCTCCACTGCAGACAGTTCACCCTTTGGGACTTAATAAGGAATCTGATTGGTCGAGTGTTTTCTGTAAGAGCGCACTGATATGAAATAATCTGGATTGGTTAAGAGTTTGTTATGGTGTTCTGTTTAAATTTTTGAGTTTGTTGGTGCAGTAGTGTTTTGATTGCCATTTTCTGCAAAGCTGAGAACTGAGAGAGGCCATTTGTGAGTGTATGATTCCCCTGGGAACTGTTTTTATTTTTATTTTGGTGTGTGTGTATAAATTTTAATGTAGGTAAGTGATGTTGCTTGTGCTTTTTTTGTAGAATTTGTGAGAGTCCCCTGATGAAGGCATTGGAGTATGCTGAAACATTGTCAATGTTGGGATCTTGCAGGAGCACTTCTGAGAACAGAGTATTAGCTCTCAAAAGCTAGTCAAAAAATGTATTATATTAGTCCTATAAAAATATATCACCTTATATATTTTTTGTTTTTGTAAACCTTTATTTCTGCTCATAAAATATCAAACAATAAAATCAAGAAGTATAAAACATCAATAATAGTAAAACCATACAAATAAAAAGAATAAATATTTCAAAACAGCTGATTAATATAGGGGAGGGACAAGATGTCACCATCTGAGCAGATTTGTCTGTTTGAGCTTCCCTGAATGTTTGAATTTCATGGTTCTCTTTTTCTTTAAAAAAATCTTTTTGCCTGGTCGATATGGAAAAAAGAAAAGGGGCCATCAGGAACTGAAACCTGGCACAATGTCAGCTAACCCTCATTAGATCCCCATGTTCATGCATGCCCTTACCTTCCTTCCAACATTGGATTTGGCTGAACTTGGGACAGTCAGTTTGTCAGTGGCTGAAGAATCGCTCAGCCCCAATTATGAGTCCATGACATGGCCTCCCAGTAGCACTGCCCTTATGGCAGAAGAAACACTACAACAGACAGAAAGATCTAGCGCTTCTGCCGCATCATTGGGCAGTGTCTCCCTGCTCCTCTCTGCAAGAGAAATGAAGCTGGCTCAAGTGGAAGAGGATCATCGTTCCCGGGAGCCGATGGAGAAGCCAGGGGCAGTGTGTGTGGAACTACCTTCGTCTGTTGGAAGCCTTAAGCCTGTAAATTCTGGGCCAGGTTCACAGAAAGTTATAGATGCTATATCTGGATTCAAGGCCAGAGCCACTTTTGACAAACCTGCCTTGGTTACCCTGGATAGTTTGTGTCAGTTATGATGGCATTTGAGAAGTTAGTTTCTTCCCTGGCTTTACATGCATTCAAAATTGCAATCCCAGGAACAGCATATGTTTGATTGTAAAACGAGGTTCTGTGATATGGAAACACCTGCTGCACAAGTTAAATAAGTTCAAGTCAACATTATTAAAGATTTTATTTTGTCATCTCAGTGGATTAAAAATATGGAAAATCCTATCAAGTCTTTGAGCTTGCGGTATAATTAATTTTCCTCAAGTACCGCATATACAGGAGAGCATTACCTCCTGTTGAAAAAATGTATTATTTTCCTACTTCACAGCTGAGAGATAGATGAAAGATAAAGTATTACTCCCTAAACTTGTTCTGAGCCGACTTGCATTGTATTTTGGGGTATTGAGTTCTGCTCAAATGTAGTTGCTATTTTTGGTTTATGTATTACTTATTTCAGCATTTGTCCCATGTCTTTTTCTTTTCTCCTCCATACTGAATGGTCTAAAGAGGTTGATACAAATTATGTAATCTTGCTTTATTATTATATTTCTTTATCTGATTGTACATTTGTATATTACCTGATTTTATCTTTCAAATATGTTTATATTTGATTTGTTAAAATACAATAAAAATTAAAAAAAAATAGCTGATGAATAGAATAACTTCCAATAATTTAAACATGCTCGCTCTCTCTCTCACACACAGCAGCCAGGTTCCTCTCTCTGCTTTCTTTAACTACTGGCCCTGCTTGGGCCTCTTTCTCTCCTTTTTTTCTGCTACCAGTGGGATGGGCTCACTGGGGCCTCTGTCTCTCTCCTTTCTTTGGCACAGATGGGATGGTTCTGCTGATGGACTACCTGGGTCATTCTTTCTCTTTTCCATCAGCTAGCAATGGGATGAGCTCACTGAGGCCCTTTTTTTTGCTTTCTTCATCAGCTGGTGTGATGCACTCCACTGTGAATTCTTGCCTTTTCTTTCTTCAGTTGCCACTGGGATGGGCTCCACCAGTGGCCCAGATGAGATCTCGCTCTCTATTTTCTTCAGCCGCCAGCAGGACAGGCTCTGCAGACAGCCCCACCAGGCTTCTCTTCTTTCTTCAGCTGCCAGTGGAATGGCTCTGCCGATGACCCCAGCAGGGCCTCTCACTTTCTTCCCACTGCTGACACCCCATACAATTGCATGCAGGGACTTGTAGTCTTGCTTTTCTTAGGGAATTCAATAGGGAAAACAGAACTGTAAGTCCTTGTATGCAATGGGGTAAAGCTAGGAATGGACTAACCTGTCTTGAAAATCTGGAACCAGTTGGCAATCCTACATGGCACACTGCTATACCATCAGACCTGTGTGGAAAACTTACTACTACGTGATGCTCAGATTCAGACCAGCACATATAGGCCGATGCAATACCGTGTGCTGCTACCAGCACATGGCTTAAAATGCGATTGGACGTGCATCTGTAACCCCCGATGTAATACGAGGATTAGCGCAGCCAATCATGCGCGTAGCTAATAGCGCTCATCACATGTAAATTCCATGTAGATGAGGCTATTAGCTAATCCCCGCGATTCAAAACATTTCCCACATGGCCAATATATGCCTATTGCAATGCGGCACATTTTATGTGAGCCCAGGGCTGGCGTAAAGAGTATGCTGCACTCAAGATTTCACTGGAAAAAGAAAAATTCCTGCTTTCTGTGATTCCTCCACTTAAAATTATTGCGATACTAAATAGGAGGAACCACAGAAAGCAGATTGAAGAAAAAAAATTCTGGGTGCCCAATATAGACGGTCCAGGCCGTGTATCTTGTGCATGTATCTTGTGCTGGTAGCAGGGGGAAAGCGTTCGTTTTCCCAACCTGCACTGACAGCCACCTCTCCTGTGCATCCGATGCCGAGGAGGCACTAGGGATGCACAATTTTCCCTAACGCCTCCTTTTTAGCGTGACCCCTCATTTAAATAATGCATCGCACGCCTAGAAGAGGTAGCTGGGTGTGTTAGGAAAGCAGGCGCTCAATCATGAGTGCCCATTTTATGCAACTGATATTGCATTGGCTTGATAGACTCTGCTCTCAGCACCTTACAGCAAAAGGAGGCTCAGCAGTGGTTGTTTAATATGCATGAACTCCTTTCTGAGGACATGTGTAATCATGCATGCCTCACCTTCATAACTACAGCATGAGCTCTGGAGTGTGGGAATGAACAGGCAGCATGCAGAGCATGGATAGTTCAAGCCCTTGCATTGTGCAACACACACATTGCAAACAGCATCTCCTCTTCCCAGTCCTTTGAGCCTTTCCAGCCTCTGTCTTATCCCCAGGCTAAGTGAGATGGGAAGAGTATATCGTAAGCACTCTGAGTGTTGGCAGCAGCAGCAGTGGAGAAGCTCTAGCAAATACATGCGGCAGCCAAGGTAACTACCTGAGTCATCTGGCCGTATCACACTGACCTCTCACTTCTCCCTTCTCCTGTACTTGTATATAGAGGGTGCTGGTCCATTGTGTCGGTTCATGCATGTCTGAATCCCTTCCCTCCCTTTGTTTTAAAATGTAGAACAGACTTGAGCTTCCAGTGCTTTCATAGTTCTTTTGGCCATATAAGTCCTCTCCTTGTCCACACTGCATGCTCTACATAGGCTGGTGTGTCATACAACATTTTTGTTAATGTAGGGGTGGCTTAGCTTGAAAAAGTTGGGAAACCCTGCCCTAAGCATTTTAAAAACGCCTCATGTTCCCCGGTGTTGAAGGCCACTGTTCTGTTTGGTCCAAAATCACAAACAAATCCCTCCCTGATCATCAAACAAAACTAACAGTGCAGTTTCTGCATTGAATTTCACATATATACCTGATTGACAACAATTTAGCATTTCATTTACCCCATCATTCATCAAAAACAGTCAATAACACATGTGTTATGAGTGTGAGGGAGCAAGAGAGCCTCTGGGGAGGGCCTCACTGTATGTACCTATTTCTATCTCTATAGGATGACCCCCTGATAGATCGAGGTGAGGTGTTAGTGGTGGTTTACGGTTTAGGGGCCAATTTCGCATGTAGAGTGAGTCGCACAAACAGCATAGTACACCTTGGTAAAGATTTGACATCATTTGAAGTGAGAAAAGTCACACAAAGATGAAATTTCTACTACGTTCTCTCACCCTAGCTTAATGTACCATACGTCTCACTCTACATGTGAAACTGGCCCCTAAACCCTAAACCACCACTAACACCTCACCTCGATCTCTTAGGTGGCCCTCCTATAGAGATATAAATAAGTGCACACAGTGAGGCCCTCCCCAGAGGCTCTCTCTCCCCCCCCCTCGCGTTCTGGCCATTTCAGACATAGGGGTAGATTTTAAAAGGTTGCGCGCGGGCGTACATGTGCATGCACTACCCGGAGCGCGCACATGTACACCCAATTTTATAACTTGCGCGCCCTAACCTGACCTTCCCACCCCTTCCTCTAACCTCTCCCCCCCTAGCCCTACTCTAACCCCTCCCAAAAGTTTTGTTTTACCTTTTGCGCCGGCCGATTGCCAGCACGCGACTTCTGACACAACAGCAAGTGGCCGCTGTGCCAGGAGCCGCTGCCCCCGCCCTGCCCCCTGCCCCTTTTTGCAAGCCCCGGGACTTACGCTTATCTGGGGCTTTATGCACGCCGCCGGGCCTTTTTAAAATAGGCCCGGCGTGCATAAGGCCGGTTACGCGCAATGTAACTGTTGGGCCATGAGTTGTATGGCTGGAGATCGCACTACCATCGGCAAGGGCAAGGGGGGTCGAAGACGTTTCCCATGCACCAAATAGAATTGAGAATTGCAGGTAGCAGAGTGTTTGTGGTTGTACGAGAACTCCGCCCATGGGAGCAAATCATTCTGTAAATCTCCCACGAAGGACCTGAGGAAGGTTTTCAATGACCAGTTCGTGCGCTCCACTTGGCCGTTAGCTTGAGGGTGGAAGGCGGTCGTGAAATCCAGCTGGACCCCAAACCTTTTACAAAGCGCCTTCCGATATTTTGCCGTGAATTGTGAGCCCCAATCCGAGGCAATCTGTCGGGGGAGTCTGTGAAGGCGAAAAATGTGGCGAGTAAACAGGTTCACGAGTTCAAATGCCGAGGGCAACTTAGCGAGAGGGACGAACTGGGCCATCTTGGAGAACCTGTCAATCGTAACCCAGATCACCATCTTTCCTTCTGAAGAGGGTAGATCCACAATGAAGTCCATGGACAAGTGGGTCCATGGCTCGGTGGGGATAGGCAGTGGCTGAAGAAGACCCCAGGGGCTGCTGGTTGGAATCTTCTGTTGAGCACAGGTCGGGCAGGAGCTGACATAGAGCTGGACATCCTTCTTAAACTGGGGCCACCAGTAGTATTTGGAGAGTAATTCCTGGGTTCGTGCTACTCCTAGGTGACCTGCGGTCAGGAAGTCATGGGCTAAAGACAGTACTTTCTTCCGAAGGTGAATCGGTACAACTGTCTTCCCCATAGGACCCACATCAGATGCCGCGAGAAGCACCTTGGCCGGGTCGAGTATGTATTGAGGCGGATTAGGGGTATCCTCCGTGTCCGCCGTGTGGGATAGGGCATCTGCCCGGATATTCTTGGATGCTGGCCTGTAGCAGAGGAAAAAGTTGAAATGGCTAAAAAAGAGGGACCACAAAGCTTGTCGAGGATTGAGGTGCTGGGTGCGACATAAGCATTCCAGATTTTTGTGATCCGTATAAACGATCACTGGGTGTTGGGCTCCCTCCAACCACTGGCGCCATTCCTTGAAGGCGAATTTGATGGCCAGAAGTTCCTTATCTCCTATGCCATAATTGTTTTCTGCGTGTGAGAATTTCCGGGAAAAGTAAGAACACGGCGGGGATCTACCGCTGCCGGATATTTGACTCAGGACGGCTCCGACCGCCATGTCAGAGGTGTAAACTTCCACAATGAACTGACATTGGGGGTCCGGATGGTGGAGACATGTGTCCTGGAGGAAGGCTGTCTTCAGTTCTTGGAATGCTTGTAGCACAGCTGCAGACCAGTTTCTAGTGTCAGCCCCCTTCTTGGTGAGGGCCGTAAGCGGAACCACCATCCTGGAGTAGTGGGGTATAAATTGTCGGTAGAAATTGGCGAAGTCAAGGAAGCATTGAAGCGCCTTGACCCCCACAGGTTGAGGCCAATCCTTGATGGCCGTTACTTTCTCAGGGTCCATATGGAAACCCATGGAGGACACAATATACCTGAGAAAGGGTAGGGACTCTTGCTCAAATTGACACTTCTCCATTTTGGCAAAGAGCCGGTTATCCCGAAGCTTCTGCAGCACCCTGAGGACATCTCTGCGATGCGTGTCCAGGTCCTTCGAGTATATCAGCACGTCGTTCAGGTAAACGATGACCAAAGTGTGTAACATATCCTTCAATACCTTGTTCATAAGATTCTGGAAAACCGCACGAGCATTGCAGAGGCCGAAGGACATGACCAGGTATTTGTAGTGGCCATCCCTGTATTGAACGCGGTCTTCCACTCATCGCCTGTTTGTATCCTCACCAGGTTGTACGCCACACGGAGATCCAACTTCGTGAACACCTTGGCTCCTTGTAGTCGATCCAGTAGCTCCAGAATCAATGGTAGCGGATATCGGTCACATCGTGTAATATTATTCAGGCCACAATAATCTATACAGGGCTGGAGAGACCCATCCTTCTTTGCCACAAAGAAGAACCCAGCTCCAGCCGAGGAGTTAGATGGCCGAATGAACCCTCTGTCCAAGTTCTCCTGGATATACGCGGAAATGGCCCAAGTCTCTGGGAGCGACAAGGGATATACCCATCCTTGTGGTGGCGTGGTACCTGGGATCAGGTTGATAGCACAGTCAAAGGGTCGGTGCTTCGGAAGGAGCTCGGCCTTTTCTTTCGAAAAGACATCCATGTAATCTTGATATTGTAGTGGCAGCGCCAGGGGGGGTGGTCAGGAGAGGTACCGAAGGTCGAGGGACAGCGGTCAGACAGGTGTCAAAGCAAGATGGGCCCCAGGATGCAACTGCATGGGTTCTGCATCTTGATTCCCCGGAGAGGCAGAAGAGGAGGGCACTGGTCAGGAAAATGTGGTTCCAGATTTCCCGAGTTTCCGTGTGGACCTCCCCTCCCGGAACCAGCTTTGGATGCGGCGGTCCACGTGACCCGCCAAGTCGATAGGGCTGTTCAGGTCATCCGGGAGATCCCTTGCCGCCAGCTCTTCTTGAAGTCTTGGGGAGAGACCCTCCAGGAATACACTGTGAAGGCTGTCCTCCCCCCAGTTCAGCTTGGATGCTAGTGTCTGGAATTCCACTGCATGCTGTGACAGGGGCCGGTTGCCTTGGCATAGCTGAAGTAATTCTGAGGTGGCAGAAGGCCTGCGGGAGGGCTCATCAAAGATCTGTCGGAAGGCTGCGACAAATTGCTCCAGGTTAGCCAGGCGGGAGTCCTGATGCTCCCATAGTGGAGAGGCCCACGCCAGAGGTTTCCCATCCAACAATGAAATAATGTAGTTGGTTTTAATCCGATCCGTGGGAAAACAGGCTGGCAGTAGGTTGAACCGGATGAAACATTGATTAAGAAATCCTCGGCATAGCTTCGCATCCCCAGAGTACCGTGAAGGTGTGGGCAGTTGTGTGGGCATGGCCGGTCCGATATCGGCCACGGCTACGGGTACCAGGGGGTTGAATGCGGCGGCTCCATCTATCCGATCGGCTAATCTCTGCACGGTCGACATCAGGGAGTCAATGCAGATTTGCTGTTGCAACCGCTGTGCAATACCGGGAATGGCTTTCAGGAACGTGGACCCTTGAGTAGGCTGAGACGGATGGTGATGCACTGTGGGAACCCACAGTGGATGTTGCAGCTGGGAGGCGGCACTGAAGAGATGGCCCTGGAAGGCTTCACCCTTGGAAGCCCGCAGTCCCCCCGGGAGGAGCCCATGAGGACCCAAACCGCTGGGACTTAGGCGAGATCCTCTGCGACCGAGGATCAGAAGAGATAGGCCAGGGAAGCAGCCGGCACCAAGAGGTCAATGAAAACTTCACCCTTAGAAGCCCGCAGTTCCCTTGGGAGGAGCCCGTGAGGACCCGAACTGCTGGGACTTAGGCGAAGCCCCCTGGTGTGCAAAGAACCGGATACCTGTGGATGAAGAGAAGCCAGAAGCCGGAGTCCAGCCAGGAATGGAAGCTGAAGCCAGAAGTCAGTGGACGAGCCAAGGTCGGAAGCCAGGAGTCAGAAGCCGAAGACAAAGCCAGGGACAGAAGCTGAATCGGAAGTCCAGGGACGGAAGCCGGATTCAAAAACCAGAAGTCAGAAGCCAAAGACAAGATCAGAGATCCGAAGCAGCAACTAGCAACTCTAAACAGAATGAACCTCATTGCAAGGAGTTGGACAGGCCTAGCTGCAGGGTTTAAATACCCCTGCAGCATCTGACGTCATCGGAGGGCTGTCCTGATTTCTCCTGTGCTGGCCCCTTTAAATCTGGAGCCCCTGCGCACGCCTAGGGGGCGGGGCCGGCAGCGTCTCCCTTGAGGACTGAGCACTACGGCAGAGCCAGGATCGGGCCTTGCCAACCGAGGAGGAGGCTCAGCGGCCCGGGCCGGCCTTGAGGTGAGTGGGAGGACCCGGGCTCGGCCCGGGACTGTAACAGATTGTTTTGTATGTTCTTAAAAGTAAGCGCATAACTTTGAGTAAGGCACACCACTGAAAATGTACCCCAATGGGGCAAAGCTTCACATAAGCCCATTTGGCATATTTAAAAGAAAGGAGTCAAGTGTGCTTTCAACAAGAATTCATCCTTGAAAAGGCCGTGCCAGGGTAGAATGTTTTATAAAATATTTTAAAGATTTTACCTCTCTACAAAACAAGTCTGGTATATAAACAACACCGGTGAACTACCAGATTTCTCTACTGTAAACAACTTAATTATTTTTTTTAATGAACACAGATTTGAAATCTGTACATAAGACGTTGAAAACATTACATATTTTTAGTATGCTATAATGTACCTTCATTTGTTCAGCAAGTGAGCAAGTCATGTTCTGGGCTCTATTTTCACAAGCAAAATACAAGGAGGAGTCATTAGTCGAACACTTCATTTTTTGATATGGACACATCTACTGCACTCAGCAAGAATATACACTGATAAAACTGCAAACATATCAAGAATAGTAAAGCAGAAGTTCACTTCTTTCTGAGGATAAAGTAGCATAGTTGCTATGTTAGTGCACTTGAACGCACGGAAATAAAAGATCAATAAAAAATAAATAAGGTGCTTCCTTTTTAATGGACTAACTAAATACATTTCTTGACTAGCTTTCAGAAGCTATATTCCCTTTGTCAGGCCCAAATTAAATTTTGTCATAAAAATGTGATCTTGTTTGGACATGACAAACAGAGTACAGCTCCCAAAAGCTAGTCAATAAAAACTTTTTTTTCTTGGTCAGTAATTCTGAGGAAAACAACTTGCACTTATTCGGTGAATGCAAAAAATAATTTTAAAAAAGGCTAATCTCAAAGATATTAAGTGAGCCCAGTAAAAAGGAATCACCTGCAAATTGTCATTGACATTTATCTGTATGTCTCAAAATGGCTTAGCATGACAGTCATAATGCTTTATTATTGAGCATTTTGTTATCTTCCTCCATCAAGTAAATTGATCACATGGAAACATACGTAGAATATGATGGCAGATGAGGCCTAAGGCCTGTCTAGAATGCCCAGTTTGCCTTCTTTCAGTTGTTCTCTGGCTCTTCTTTCACTTTTCACAACTAAGGATTCCGTGAGCTTATGCTTTCTTGAATTCTGTTGTTGTGTTTACACAAATTTCTTTGTGCTTCCTTATATTTTACTTTCAGTTTCTTCTACTGGAACCTATTCAGCCCAGGGATACATACTCATATGGTCCAGAAAAGTGTAAAGAAATGGATTAAAACAGGAGATGTAGGATGAGAGCTAAGCAAGGGACTTTATTTAATGCACTACATATAGAAGTGCTGCCTTAGCCTACTATGATCCAGCTGTTGCAAGGGCTACAGTTTTCTGATGCTCTGTAAGTCTCAGTTTTGTTCCCAGAAAGCCTATCTGCAAGCCCACAAAGTATCTGTTATTAATGTCCTAAATCTTTTTTCCCCATGTCAAAAACACAGAAAACCAGTTTTGGCTCAAAGATGAACCACAAACTCAGCTGAGAATGTACAGAGGCAGCAAAGCAATGGACTAAGAACTGAACAATCCTCAAGAGACTTAAAGCACTGGAAAGCAGGGCTAAAGGACACCACTATTTTAAGGCAATCCGAATGCCTCTTCTTTGGCAGAATTTCAATTGAAGGTAACTCTGCTGTGAGTCAGATAAATTAAATATTTTTGAGGCTTTAGGGCCCAAATAATTCAGCTGTCATTCCTTTCTTATACTAGCATTTACAAAAACAAAAGAAAAAAGCAAAAGCAAATTCAATGCATGAGAAAATCACAGCATGCAATATCAATCAAATAAAACATAAGGGCCACTTTAATTTCTAGAGACTGCAGTTTGTCTTTCAGAAGGAGAAAGATAAGGGGGCGAGTAGGTGGCCCTAATGATTGGAATAAGAGGCCCTTGCTTCTGCCACACTGAAAATTGTTCTGACCTTGGGCAACTCACTTTAACTCCCAGTGTCTCAGCCTGTAAGCTCTCTGAGGAAGGGGTTCATTGTGCTTGTATGGAATTTGTTGTAAACCACCTTAGTTTAAGGTACATATAAATGGGACAATAATATGAGCAGGAATAATCCATATCAATCCATGGAGTAGGTATGAACACATATCTGTCCCATGTGGAGGAGATTCACTGGCCTCTTGACTAACACATGCAAAATCATTTCAGTTTGAGGGTAGTAGGGCCATACCAAGATTTCATCAATCATGGTCTAAGCCACCACACCATTAATTAATACCTCAGCACTTATATGTAGTAACACAGCCAGGAAAACAGACTGTCCAATTTCATTAGACATTTAAAACACCAATATATTGCCACCTTCCTTTTCTTGCTAGTCATTCAGTAGCACCTACAAAGCTGAAAAACTGAATTCTATTTTACAAAGATAGAAACTTAATCCTCATGTTTGTTGTGCTAAACAACAGCAGATAATATCTGAGATAGGCTGAGATATTCATAAGGTAAAAGTGTAATATGCAGCTTTCACAATATGAAACCAGATACCATTCAAGCAATATAGCCCTCAGATGCTCTGGTTTCACTCTCTGAAGATCAAGCTGTTTTGACTGCTTTCCAGATGCTGTGTGGGCAGTTAGTGGTGGGGGGGGGGGGGGGGGGTGCTGCGTTGGTGGAGGGTGCTCTTTGGGACTAAGCACTGACGTTAGGATAAATCCCCACCTACATAGCTGCATGATAGTTTCAGTTTCAGCATGCTGCAAACAGCTATGCAAATCCTGTCTCATTACCTGATGCATTTGTATTATACTGATTGTTGCAGCAAAGATAGATTTGACTTTATTTTCATGACAGATAATCAAGATTCAGTAAGTGCTTCTGATTACTTTCATCATGAACATCACACATTGCTATATCTAATATGCTGTGTTATGTTAATATGTAGGGCTCATGAAATATTGCAGTTTCTGATTATAGAAACATAGTGATTGATGGCAGGTAAAGACCAAAATGGTCCATCCAGTCTGCCCAGCAAGTTTATTTAGGGTAGTAGCAACTGCCAGTCCATGCAGGCTACTCCCAAGCATTATGTTAAGCCATGCAGGTTACCCCTAAGCTTTTCTTAGATATATCACAGCTAAAAATGTTTTTTTTTTTTACCATAAAACTTGTAAAGTAGCAGTTTAAAGTAGCCAAAATATTTTGGGAAGCTATTGTTAGGAAGTGAACTTACATATACAATGCTGCATGTTAATTTTAAGCTCCCTTCCTGCAAACTACTGTCTTGCTCTTCTGCTTTGCCCTTTACCTCTAGATGATCAAAACAATACCTTAAGGTACAGTAGCAGTGCTGTGATACCGTTGTTTGATTTCAAATCCCAGTGTCTGATGCTTGGGCAGACTGGGGCTGCTGCCAAGAAAGCATTCACAACCCCTGAAGGCTACTACACAACCATGGCACCTGGTGACCAGACCTATGGGCCGATACAGTACAGTGCGCTCCGGTGGAGCGCACTGTTAACCCGCATTTGGACGCGCGTTTTCAACGCGCTAGCTTTACCCCTTATTCAGTAAGGGGTAATAGCACGCCGAAAAAGCACGTCCAACCCCCCGAAACTAATAGCGCCCGCAACATGCAAATGCATGTTGATGGCCCTATTAGTTATGCCCGCGCGATTCAGAAAGTAAAATGTGCAGCCAAGCCGCACATTTTACTTTCAGAAATTAACGCCTACCCAAAGGTACACCCTCTGACTTAATATCATGGCGACATTAAGTTGGAAGTCCCAAAAGTTACAAATTAAAAAAAAAATTTTTTAAATGGGCCCGCGGCTCGCGGGTTGAAAACCGGACGCTCAATTTTGCTGGCGTCTGGTTTCCGAACCTGTGGCTGTTAGCGGGTTTGAGAACCAATGCCGGCAAAATTGAGCATCGGCTGTCAAACTCGCTGACAGCCGCCGCTCCTGTCCCAAAAGAGGCGCTAGTGTCCCTAGCTCCTCTTTTTACCGCGGGCCCTAATTTAAATAAATTAATTTACTGAATCGCGCGCACAGGAGAGTGGCCTGTGCGCTCGCCCGCTCTTCTGCAATTTTTACTGTTTCGGCCTGTTAGGGTACATATGCTCATTCTGGATTAAAATCGCCAACTGGCTTCATTCTTTTCAGGACAGCTTGATCCTGTCCTGGCTTTACCCCATTGCTTGCACAGGTTTGCAGTTCTGCTTTTCTTAGAGAAATCAATAGGAAAATCAAAACAATAAGGCAATGCTTTGAATGGGGTAATACCAGGAATGGGTTAACTGTTCTGAAAAAATGGAACCAGATGGCAATCCTGTTCTGATTAGAGCTGCTATCTATTGATCCTGGGCAAGGATTGTTACTGTGATGGCTAAGCTAGATAGGGAGAAGGAGAGAGTTAAAAATTAGGGAAAAAACCTTGGGTAGTTTCCAGTGAAGGCTCACGGCACTATAAACCAGTGGATGCTGGAGACCAAAGGAGCATGATAAAATTCTAAAGTCAAAAGAATAAAATTGTTCCTTATTTTGTGATCCATCTAAAAGTCTTTTAGCATTCTTATGTTGGAAAGCCCTACATTATTCCAACCACAGATGTTTCGCACACAGTGACCCAGTAAAGACTCCTGTAATTTTCCAAGGCTTTTCCAGTTCCCCTTATTAACTGACTAGCCTTTCTTTTACACTAACATGCATTGGACCTTGTTTTACACTAATATGAACCTGAACACCATAACCAACAACATGCAAGGGCGCCCCCTAAGGCCAGTGATTTATTATCACTTCTTTGTCATTTCCAAACAGCTTTAAATTTCCAGTCTCCATTACCCTAAGTCTGGAAAATTTCAGAGACATTCTTGACACAGTACCTTACGTTATGCTCAGCAGTAGCAACACTCCTTTTCTTTTCATGGTATTTGCCTTTCCTGCATCAGTTTTATCATTTAAATTTTTGGTTGTCATAGTATGACTTCAAAACTATCTCCACCCCCACTCCTCATTTTAATATTATTGTATAAACATCTTAAGTAATGGTTGGTATTGTAGAAGCGCAGGCTTAGCCAGCTTCCTAAACGGAACAGGTTTGTGTGGGAGGAGTAACGTTGGAACTAAAAGCTCTTTCAGATTCCCAGGCTGATTTTTATAAATTCTGTATTCTCCCATGATCCCAGTGCCTCATCCACGACAAGTTAAATGCATCAGGGGAGAAACTAAATACACTAAAAGCAATCTTACAACAGGAAATGTGAATTTCAGACAATTTAAGCAGAGTCAGAAGGTCTGGGATTATATTATGTGAAAAAAAAAAGCTTTACCTTGTACAGGGCCTTTCACAAAATAATAAAACTTTCCAAGAACTTTTCCACAGATTCACTATTTAAAAAAAAAAAAAAAAGTAACAATAAGCAACTAACTGCATAAAACTTATTCAAAAGCAGAGAAAAGTGAAAAACCTTCATGCAAAAGACAAAAGGATAAGTCACTCAGCTACACTGTTTTCAGAATTAAACATGTAACAGAAAATAGAATCAAAGAAAAGAACAAAGAAATTCACTGTGCAATGAATAGACCTAATGATTTGGCCCAGAGACTTTCACTCAAACTGCTCAGTCAGAAAGTTGCACATCACATTCCAAATAAAGGGATCTTGTAATGCATTCTGAAGTGCACCGTAATACATTATTGATTTTCTCTTCCCTGGGCTGTGTCCAGGAAGTGCAGATAGGTAGTATAAACTACCTAAGTACGTAAATAGATCCATTAGTCTTTTGGCAAAAAAAGTGAGGTCTGCTTGCATTTTGATGGGTGTCAAGAGTCTGAACAGACCAGTGTTGAATTTACTTGCAACACAAACAAAGGAAAACATTGGCAAAGCAAATATTTTAGTATTATTCTACACAAGGAGGTCATAAATGGTCACTCTTTAACAAGTCCAGCTGAGAAATATGACAAAGGAAAGGTTTTGCTCCCCATCATAAAGCAAAATGGATGGCCAAATGAAGTTTACTAGCCAAGAGGCATGACCAAATTGTCAGCCACAGTATTCAGCTACAGACTCTGCATTCATTAATTCAATGTGTGCTAGTGAATATCTTGATGTGAGGTCCACAAATAAATCAAAACAACTTTGGTCATAATATTGTAAACAGTTGCAAGTTGGCCTAGAGTTTGTCTTTCACAGGAATCTGATGCAGCTAATGCAACTTTAGAGTGTTCGTGGCTCACAGCGTAAAGTGCGTGGAAAAACTAACCTCATGAAGCCTAATGACTTACAGTAGAATTGTGACAGAATGACAATAGAAAATTATTGAACCTGAATTTACTGTTCTATGGTCCGGAAAACTTTGTTCAGACTTAAGGCATCATCTCAAATGCCACAATTGCTGCTGAACATGCATTTCAAATAAACGTTTTTACAGCATGTCATTTATTTTCTGAATTAATTCACTTGCATTTTCCACTATGATGTTTGCAGAACTGAATCAGTATTCTGTTGCCAAACTGAACCGTTTACTGCGGCTATTTTTAATTGTTACTACTTTAAATTGTTATACACCATATATTTTTTTTGTAAAGTTGCAAGTGATCTTTGTGCATTTGCTACTATTCTAATGTATTATAAACTGCTTTGGGTGAATTTTGTATTCAAAAAGGCAGGTAATAAATCCAAAGCAAGATGTTATGGTTTCGTCTGATGCATCAGCCCTAGACCTACTTAATCCAACCTGTCCAGTAGTGCCTTTTCATTGAGTCACCTCGGCTCTTTGACCTGGTCAGCCTTACCTTCTTACTCTACTTTGTCTGGTTATTCTGCCTTAACCTGTAGCCTACCCAGGCCTCCTGCCTTGCATCTTCTCTTGGTCTCTTGCCTTTCCTTGTGGCCTCTTTTGGAATCTTACCTTGCTCTGTGACCTCCCAGAACTACCTGCCATGCTCAGTGTCATCTTGGTCTTTCCTGCTTTACCTTATGACCTCCAGGCCTGTTAGGTTCTCCTAGCCAGTCTGTGCCCTGTTGGGCCTTCCTGTTTATTGTTGCCTGTTCTGTCTAGTCCAGTCCATGTGGAAATCCTGGCCTTGTTCTATCTTGTACTGCCCAGTCCAGTCCCTTGTCCGTTTCCCAGGCCTTGCCTTTGTCCTCCAGCCCCAGTCTGTGCTCTGTATCCAGCCCCCAGTTAATTCCTGGTTCCAGCTATCAGTCTATGCCTGACCCACATGTTATAAAATCGGTGCATCCACGAGCACGTGCCGGGAAGCATGCGCTTATGGATGCTCACGCGGGTCTTTAAAAATGTACCCCTAAATTGGTTTTCTTGGGTTTTTTTTTAATGAGGAATGGTGGTTCTGTTTTTCCATTGTTAACACACAGTCTGGCTTCTTGGGGTTTCCATTTCAGTTTTTGTCTGCATATTGCTGTTTCTAATTTGTGATCCTTTATTCTAGTGTTTGGTGAGGGTCTGTCTCTGCTCTGCACAAGCGACCAAGGTGAGAGAATCAGTGTAGTGTCTGTGTAGGAGTTTGTTTCATTTCCCCAGTAAGTGGTGTATTGGTATTCTAGGACTCAGTGTAATATTTACCCTTGCTTTTTCATAGGTAGGGTTCTTGTTTTGAGTCCTTGGTGTTACTACTGTTACTGTTATGATAGGTTTACTGTATAGATTTTAAGTGTCTTTTTTGCGGGTTTTTGTGTCAGTTCACAATGTGTCTGGCAGTGGAAGGTGTTTGTGCTGCTATTACTGTGAAGTGACAACAGAATTTGAAAATATTTTTTGTAAGATGAACTGTAAGGAGAACATCTAAATTCCATTGTTTGGGGAATTTCTGTGGATGCACATTGGATTATAGAACTGGAGGTACAGGATTTATATTGACATTTTGCCCTTTCCTGTATACATTCCAGACTTCACTCTCATAGCCATATAGAATTGAGGCTATCAAATAATTTTAATAGCAGTTTTACTAGAATGGTGAAACTAGCTAGCTTTTTAAAAATTACACAGAAGACCCATGGGACTTTCTTACTGAGACTTTTTGTTTATAGCCAATTTTAAAGCATCAGGCCCATGCTATGGAGGTGGGTGTAATATGAGCAAATGTCATTTTGGCTCCCCCCTCCCCTATTCTTTTGTCTGGAATTGCCATTGATTTTTTTGTGACCTTAAGCATTTGTACAAGAAGGTTTGGGGGGCACTGGAGAGGCAAGCGGGTTTACGTATAAACGTCTCCAAGTCTTAGGTGCTAGCCTTAGACCCACAGCTGCAGGCAACCTGGTCCGAAGTTTTTCCTTTTCCTGGTCCCCAGGAAACTCAAATATCTGGGAGTTTGCATACCTAGAGACCTAACCGCTCTTTATGAACTGAATATACGGGAAATGATCACGAATATAAGAGCCCAGCTAACGGCCTGGCACTTGCTCCCCCTGACACTTTTTGGGCGTTGTGCTCTCCTGAAAATGGGATTGTCCCTAAACTACTGTACAAACTGCACATGCTCCCTAGCTGGTTGTTAAATGCAGATTTGAAGCGGCTACAGTCAGCTTTTCAAATATTTTTGTGGGTAGGAAAGAGGGCCCAAATAAAGTATCAGACTCTTGTATGCCTCAAGGACATGGGGGTCTTGGGCTTCCAGATTTTTTACTATACAATGTTGCCTGCCAGAAGCGCTTTGTGGGGGAATAGCTTCTTGACTCTTATTCTTATTGCAAGGAGGGCTTGGTAGCGAGTATGGTCCCCCTTATATCTCCTTCAGGCACGCCCAATAACACTTTGGAATATGGACATTCCAAAAGCTTTGCTTTACCCAAGCTGGTGTGCTTGGAGGTGGCTATGAAGTCAGAGAAACATGAAGGACTCTCACTCTCTGCTATTACCGTTAGTGGGCAACAAGGACTTTACGCCCGAACATAGCTGTAGTGCCATATTTAATGCATGGGCTCGCAATGGAGTATCATTTACCTTTCATCTATATGAGGAGGAAGCCCCAGTCATGCAGGATTTTGCCACCATAGCCCAAGAATATCGGATACCAATGCGCCATTTCTTTGCTTACTTGCAAGTGCAACACTATCTGCAATCTTTCACTGGACAAGGGAGGAGTTTCAGCAAGAATCCTCTTTCGCCAAGAGTATATTTGATACTGAATACTCCCACAATTCTATAAAAGGATGAGCACCATGAGCAAACATTCTGCAGCATCATACCATCTGGACTCACTCACTTCTGTCTGCTGTGTGGTCTACTGTGTGGTAGGAGCCGATTACAAAATCCTATTTACAGCTCTGTTTTAAGACTTTGCATGGTCACATCCCGGATCTAGGGCTGCGGGAACTGCAGTTTCGGATTCTGCATCATACAATATGCGATGATATTCGCAGATTCAAAATGGGCTGATTACCATCGCCGCTGTGATTTAAATGTACATGCGAAGAAGGCACTATGACATATCGGCTCTTTACCTGCCCTCGCCTCAAGTTCTTTTGGTCTACAGTGTTAGAATTTACTGCGAGGTGCATTAATAAACAATTTCCGAAGTCGGGCAAACTCTTTATGTTGGGTCTGAAAGAGGTCCTGACACCATGTATAACTTCACATGACCAATTCGGACAATTTGCTATTCTTTTAGCATGCCGTACAATTCTGGCAGACTGGATTGACCCCCTTACATTACCTCAAGTGGCAGCATGGCACCATCGGATGGCAACTGCTATGCAAATGGAGTGGTTGGACAGTACGCGGGGACATAGGAAACTAGATAAGAGGTACTGTGAAAGCTGGTCCATGTGCTATAATCTCTTGCCTGCAGACATACAAACCAGTCTGCTTGCGGTCGCTATCAACCGAATTGGATATAGTTGGTGATCTCACTGCCTGGACTTATGCTGGAATGCAACTCTTACTTGTGAAACAGGTTCTAGCTTAAGCATAGTGGGGCTGTCTGGAGACGTAGAGGTTACCCTACATGTTTGTTTTTCAATACATTATAACAGGCTTCTTATGTTCATACGCTCGGCAAAGGCTCTTTGGTCTCAGGGGGAAAGGAGATGGGGTAGGGTGTGGATGAATGTGGGGATGAATGGGTTGTATGTTTGGAAGGACTGACTAGATGGATGAATGAATGGACAGTCGGGCGGACTGCTCAGTGCGTCAGACTGGGGATGGGAGTTTGAATTTCTAAAATGAAGATTTGCACTACGATTTATATGAGTCTTAGTATCATGAAGGGTATAGCCACAGGCTTAATTCCTGTGGTGTATCATTCTTGCCTCTTTCGCCAGTCACATATTTTGTAAGTTTGTATTGTGATTATGTACTGCACGTCTTCTCAATAAAAATGATTTTCACAAAAAAAAAAAAAAAACATATCTGTTCCAGCAAACATTCTTAAAAGCAACGAGGTATCAGCAGTCATTTTGGTCTTATGTTAATTTAATACATGCAATCTCTTATGTATGATTACAGGGCTCTAAATAGAATGCATGCGTTTTATAGGGTATGATTGATATAGGGAAACAGCTCAGTTTGTCTTTACATTGAATGTATGTTTTTAAACATTGTTTTGATATGTTTTATGTTTTTGAATTTTTATGAATGTTTTGTTTGCAACCTGCCTCGAACACTGGAGTAGTGCAGGATGTAAGTTAGTTAAATAAATAAAACTCAAATACATGGATTCAAAACCCCAGACTGAGTCAGTCTGTTGGGAATTAATAGAACCAGCTGACAAGCATTGTGAGTAAGTACACTGTAAAAATGATCTCTTTTATCTATCTATGCAAGTGTGCATGTACATATATCAATTGTTTAACCCACTCAACTTTAAGTCCTCAATTCACATATCCAAGCTCCAAATATAAATGTTATTACCTTTATCGAGCTATGAATTCTAGGACTGCGAGAGAGGGAAAGAAAATGCTGGTGAGAGAAAAAGTGGAAGGACCCATGGGTGGAAAGGAAGTGAGAGGTCTTGACAGAGGAATGGTAGTCTTCTGGCTTAGATTTTTTTCCGCTCAGTTTTTTTTCCCTTGATATCAGACTGATTCAAGATTTGATACATTTCTTGATTGCTGTTGTTTATCATCCTGTGACACTTAAAATGACCTTGCATTGTCTCAGAAAATAGTGACACAAAGTCTGGTTGATTACAGCCATAAAAGCCAGAGTTGCTGATAGATATCACACATAGAAAAGGAACTCTGCCAGCACTGGTGTTGCTATTAAAATTGATTCACACTAGTTTCTGCAAAACCACTTTGCAAGAAATGTGTGAATTCAAGCAGCCATTGAGACCTGAATCCCTGGATCTCATCCAAAACTGAACATCCAGAAAGTTTAAAATACATGTTTTTTGATTTACATACATTTTACTGTTTTGGGTGTTTGTGGGTAAACACTGCTCTAAAGTTTGTTTGCCTTTTTTAGATGTGTAGGGTAATTGTGGCAAAATAAAAAATATAACATAAAAATATAGGGGCGGATTTTCATACTCCGCGAATAGGCCTACTTTTGTTTGCGCTCCAGGCGCAAACAAAAGTACTCTGGATTTTAGTAGATACGCGCGGAGCCGCGCGTATCTGCTAAAAACCTGGATCGGCGCGCGCAAGGCTATCGATTTTGTATAGCCGGCGCGCGCCGAGCCGCGCAGCCTACCCCCGTTCCCTCCAAGGCCGCTCCGAAATCGGAGCGGCCTCGGAAGGAACTTCCTTTTGCCCTCCCCTCACCTTCCCCTCCCTTCCCCTACCTAACCCACCCACCCGGCCCTGTCTAAGCCCCCCCCTTACCTTTGTCGGGGGATTTACGCCTCCCGGAGGGAGACGTAAATCCCCGCGCATCAGCGGGCCTCCTGCGCGCCGGGACGCGTCCTGGGGGCGGGTCCGGAGGGCGCGGCCACGCCCCTGGGCCGCCCCGGGCCGTAACCACGCCTCCGGGTCCGCCCCCGAAACGCTCCCGGCACGCCCCCGAAACGCCGCGCGGTTCGGGCCCGCCCCCCGACACGCCCCCCTCGGAGAACCCCGGGACTTACGCGAGTCCCGGGGCTCTGCCCGCGCCGGTGAGCCTATGTAAAATAGGCTCACCGGCGCGCAGGGCCCTGCTCGCCTAAATCCGCCCGGTTTTGGGCGGATTTAGGTGAGCAGGGCTCTGAAAATCCGCCCCATAATGAGCACTGGAACCCTCTGAGCTGCCAGTGCTCACTGCTTGAACCAAGCAGAGTCCAGAGCCAGATAAAAGCAGAAGGGTGGAGTTATATGAATGTATACATTTCTGGGTTGTGATTTCTTAATGTCTTTTTAAGTAGCTCATTTAAAACAAATCAAAGAAAATTCTTTTTCACTCAGTGCATAGTTAAGCTCTGGAATTCATTGCCAGAGGATGTGGTTACACCAGTTACTGTAACTGGGTTTAAAAAAGGTTTGGATAAGTTCCTAGAGGAAAAAATCCATAAACTGCTATTAATTAATAAGCAATAGTAGCTTGAAATGTATTTAATGTTTGGGTACTTGCCAGGTACTTGTGACTTGGATTGGCCACTATTGGAAACAGGTTACTAGGCTTGATGGATCCTTGGTCTGACCCAGTGTAGCAATTCTTATGTTCTTGACAGAATATAGCACTTCTTTGTTCCATTACACTCCCAAGTCAAAGCAATGCAAAACCATCAAATCAAGGGAATTCTTTTTTTCAAATGATATTACAATTATTATTTATTTTGTTTGCAGTATTTCTACACTGCTAATGGCCATGCTAATAATTTCCACAGAGGCACTTCATAAAAACGCAAGAGCCAACCATCATCCATATGGCAACCAGTTTCCCCACCACCAAAAATCTCAATGGCTTCTGTTACCAAATTAGCCAGTAGCTATGCTGGCTCAGCAATGAACTGTGTTGAGTACCCTGGTTGCTGCTAGACTAACAGAATTATGAAGAAAATTATATAAATCCCTTATCCTGAGGATCACAAAGAGTGACCATCTGGCATCTGCTGAAAAGGCCCCAATTGTCTAGATCTTGGTTGGTGAATTAAGGAGAATCTCCTGGGGTCCAGCAGAGCACAAATTGTGGCCACTACCTTTTGTTTCTGATAAACATTAAACTGGAATTACATTAAAGATTAAATCATGGAGGATTTTTTTTACACACATAAGAACATGCCATACTGGGTCAGACCAAGGGTCCATCAAGCCCAGCATCCTGTTTCCAACAGTGGCCAATCCAGGCCATAAGAACCTGGCAAGTACCCAAAAACTAAGTCTATTCCATGTTACCGTTGCTAGTAATAGCGGTGGTTATTATCTAAGTCAACTTAATTAATAGCAGGTAATGGACTTCTCCTCTGAGAACTTATCCAATCCTTTTTTAAACACAGCTATACGAACTGCATTAACCATATCTTCTGGCAACAAATTCCAGAGTTTAATTGTGCATTGAGAGAAAAAGAACTTTCTCCGATTAGTTTTAAATGTGCCACATGATAACTTCATGGAGTGCCCCCTAGTCTTTCTATTATCCGAAAGAGTAAATAACCGATTCACATCTACCCGTTCTAGACCGCTCATGATTTTAAACACCTCTATCATAACGCCCCTCAGCCGTCTCTTCTCCAAGCTGAAAAGTCCTAACCTCTTTAGTCTTTCCTCATAGGGGAGCTGTTCCATTCCCCTTATCATTTTGGTAGCCCTTCTCTGTACCTTCTCCATCGCAATTATATCTTTTTTGAGATGCGGCGACCAGAATTGTACACAGTATTCAAGGTGCGGTCTCACCATGGAGCGATACAGAGGCATTATGACATTTTCCGTTTTATTCACCATTCCCTTTCTAATAATTCCCAACATTCTGTTTGCTTTTTTGACTGCTGCAGCACACTGAACCGATGATTTCAATGTGTTATCCACTATG
Organism: Rhinatrema bivittatum; assembly: GCF_901001135.1. Lineage (NCBI taxonomy): Eukaryota > Metazoa > Chordata > Amphibia > Gymnophiona > Rhinatrematidae > Rhinatrema > Rhinatrema bivittatum. The sequence goes on along the minus strand of NC_042617.1, from coordinate 234,629,643 downwards.
ACGCCTAGATTACCGTTCCACCGACCGCCCCACAAGAACCGCCCATGCAGGCACTCTCCACACCCCATCCCTCAAATCTGCACATCTATCCCTTACCAGAGAAAGGGCTTTATCGCTGGTCCCACCCTCTGGAATTCCCTCCCTACCTTTCTCCGTCTAGAGCCATCCCTACATAAATTTAAGAAAGGAGTCAAGACATGGCTCTTTAAGCAGGCCTACCCTGATGTGAATCAAACATAAACGGTCTCCCCTATTTCAGTTTCACTTTTGCTCGGCTTCCAATCTCCTTCCTTTATGCCCCTCCTCTCATCTCCAGCTCCTCCCTTGCCCTACCTCCCTCTGCCTGCCCCCCCCCCCCTAAATACTTAAACTGATGATAACATCCTTGAATGATAAGATTTTTTCAGTCATATATAGTGCTACATAAGTTGTATATAGATGTACATATTTTCAACTGTATATAGTTCCTTTGTTGTTGTTCGCAGTTCCTATGTATTCAGTCTTTACTGCCTTTTCCATCTCCTCTCTGTCTCCTCTCCACCCTCTTCTCCCATCCCTCTTACATTTCTTGCCTTTCCCCTTCTCCCTCTCCCCTGTTTTATTGTAATTTTCCTCCTTTCTGTTCATTGTAAACCGGCATGATGTGTTTCACGAATGTCGGTAAATAAAAGTTCATAAATAAATAAATAAACAAACAAATAAATAAATAAATCTCTTTCTTGGGTAGTAGCACCTAATATGGAACCTAACATTGTGCAACTATAGCATGGGTTATTTTTCTCTATATGCATCACCTTGCACTTATCCACATTAAATTTCATCTGCCATTTTGATGCCCAATTTTCCAGTCTCAGAAGTCTTCCTGCAATTTATCACAATCTGCTTGTGATTTAACTACTCTGAACAGTTTTGTATCATCCGCAAATTTGATTACCTCACTTGTCGTATTTCTTTCCAGATCATTTATAAATATATTGAAAAGTAAGGGTCCCAATACAGATCCCTGGGGAACTCCACTGCCCACTCCCTTCCACTGAGAAAAATTTCCATTTAATCCTGCTCTCTGTTTCCTTTTAGCCAGTTTGTAATCTACGAAAGAACATCACCACCTATCCCATGACTTTTTATTTTTCCTAGAAGCCTCTTATGAGGAACTTTGTCAAATACCTTCTGAAAATCCAAGTGCACTACATCCACAGGTTCACCTTTATCCACATGTTTATTAACTCCTTCAAAAAAGTGAAGCAGATTTGTGAGGCAAGACTTGCCTTGGGTAAAGCCATGCTGATTTTGTTCCATTAAACCATGTCTTTCTATATGTTCTGTGATTTTGATGTTTAGAACACTTTCCACTATTTTTCCTGGTACTGAAGTCAGGCTAACCGGTCTGTAGTTTCCAGGATCACCCCTGGAGCACATTTTAAATATGGGGGTTACATTAGCTATCCTCCAGTCTTCAGGTACAATGAATGATTTTAATGATAGGTTACAAATTTTGACTAATAGGTCTGAAATTTCATTTTTCAGTTCCTTCAGAACTCTGGGGTGTATACCATCCGGTCCAGGTGATTTACTACTCTTAAGTTTGTCAATCCAATGCTACCACATCTTCTAGGTTCACTGTGATTTGGTTCAGTCCAACTGAATCATTACCCATGAAAACCTTCTCCAGTACGGGTACCTCCCCAACATCCTCTTCAGTAAACACCGAAGCAAAGAAATCATTTAATCTTTCCGTGATGGCCTTACCTTCTCTAAGTGCCCCTTTAACCCCTCGATCATCTAACAGTCCAACTGACTCCCTCACAGACTTTCTGCTTCGGATATATTTAAAAAGTTTTTATTGTAAGTTTTTGGCTTTACGGCCAACTTCTTTTCAAATTCTCTCTTAGCCTGTCTTATCGATGTCTTACATTTTTAGACCACAATTAACTTGCATGGCCAAGCTTTTAACTTGATGGGGGTAGGGGTGAAGGGACTATGACTTGTGTCTATTGACACCTTCAGGATGCTCAAAATTCCAAATTATGGCAATGGAAAGCCATCCTAGGTCAGGGATGGATAACTCTAGTTCTCACAATATATCCATAAAAAATATTTACCACATACCCCAGCCAGTATGGTTTTCAGGATATCCACAATGAATATGCATGAAATACATTTGCACACAATGGAGGCAGTGTGCATGTAAATTTATCTGGTACCTATTGATTGTGAATATCCTGAAAACCTGACTGGCTAGGGCAGGGGTAGCCAACTCTGGTCCTCAAGTGCCACAAATTAAATATCCACAATGATTAACAAATATGCATGTAATGTATTTTCATACAGTGAAGTGCAAGAAAATCTATTTCAGGCATATTCATACATTGAAGTACATGAAAATCTATTTCAGGCATATTCATTGTGCATATCCTGAAAACCAGACCCATTTGTGGCTCTTGAGGGCTGGAGTTGGCCACCCCTTGGCTAGGAGATACTGCAGGATAGGTTTGAGAACCACTGGTTCAAGAGCCTTTCCTGGATTTATCCCACTCCATCTATTGACTTGCTGTTCTTACAGAAATTAGAATAAGTCCCTGCATTCATTCCAGTAAAACCAGGAATGGCTTAGCCTGTGCTATATTACATAAGGCTATGTGGTCCCCTTACTCTACAGTTACCAAGGAGTAGGGACATGCATGGAAAACTGGTTTGGTTCATTCCTTTGATTTGAGAAGGGCACCCCGATAAGGTATCGGGGTGCCCGGGCATAATGTGGGTGCCAGGCACAAATCGTGCCGGCACCCGGGGGGAGGGCGGGCCGCTGCGCGTGCATGTCAGCACCTGCGTGCTTGCCCATTGGCTGCCGTCCCCAAGGACAAATCCAATCCTTGGGGGGGGGGCAGGGGCGGGCCAGGAAGCTATTGGTTTCCTTTGGGTCAAGGTAGCCAATCAGCTGGATCCCAGCAACAGCGACTGAGGATGCGGGATGGCCCAGATTCCCAGCCGGCAGCCAGGAAAGACAGTGGCTGAGCAGGGCCAGTGTTCTGGCCGCAGGCCACATGGGTGAGTGAGGCCATTCGCGGGCAGGGTCCTGGGGGAGCGGGGTCCTTATTTCCCGATGGAGAAATTATACTGGACCTTGGCCTGGTGCAGGGCCATGGACCGGCACCAGGCCTCAGGGTGAATTGCCTTCCCGGATGAGTTGTTGGGGTGGCCCTACCACCTATTGGCCTCCTGGGTCCGAGGGCGGCTTCCCGTACGGTTACACGATCCCGGGAGCGTGGAGACCCCCAGGACCACTGCCAGGTTGGAGTCTCTATACAGATGCTGCTCAATCAGATGGGGGCATTACTCGCACGTCAAACATGCCAGGTCCTGCGGCATCTGCGGTCTCTTTCTCTTCACAGATGCCAGGTTGTCAAGCCAAGGCAGAAGGACCAGGTCCTTCAGGTGTTGAAGATGGGCGGAATGACTTGCATATAGCAGCGATGGGTGTCACCAGACCATTGGCTCTGACAGCTGGTATCCGAAACAACGAGCCTGTGAACTCAGGTGAGATGGGAGCTGGGTCCAGTGTTGATAATGTTAGTACGAATTTACCAGCCTGAGGGGAGTACGGAGAGGACAGAGCAGGCCGCGAGCGCAACCAGGACAGAGGAGGGAGGGAAAACCAGGAGGCAGGATAAGGCTAAGCATAAGCGCAAGTGCACTAGATCTGGCTCTTCTGATTCTTCATCATCATCCTCCTCCTCTTGTTCGAGCTCTTCCGGATCTTCTATTGAAGAAACAGAAAAAGGGGACAAGGGTGCTTGTGAGGACCTTTTGCGTTGTTTTCACTAGGTCACGGGCAATTTTAGTAACCTTATCGCTGAAAGCAAAACGGTTGGACCCTCTACACACCTGGTTTTCTTGGGCATTGAACTGGACTCAATATCCATGCAGTCACGATTATCAGAGGAAAAACTGAACAAGCTTAAAAGACTGGTCTCGCGGGCACAGGGTGCGAAGAAACTATGTTAAAGCAGGTCCAATCACTGGTTGGCAGTCTGAACTTCGCATGCAGGGTTATCCCAATGGGAAAAGCCTTCTTGCATTGTTGTCGGCCGCAATGTCCGGCATTACAAAAAGTTTCCACCATATCTATATATCGCGGGGAATTTTTGGGGATTTGCTTATGTGGAATAGGTTTTTGTCCAACTTTAATGGCTCGTTGTTGTGGTAGACTGAAGCGGTCTCCAATTATTATTATTTTAAAGTTAATTCTGTAATCAAAACCGAGATAGAGAGACCTGGACAAGATTCATTACATTACATTACATTCATTCATTACATTACATTTAACATTTAATATTGATCACTAACTATGTTACCGAACCTTATGGCACTTTTGTAATAGGATAAATTGCAGCATTATTACTTTTATGTGCCTTAATGTAAACCGTTGTGACGGTCCCCACCAAACGACGGTATAGAAAAGATTTAAAATAAATAAAAAATAAATAAATTATGGACTAGAATTGTTTACTGATGTGGCGGGTTCTGTTGGGTTCAGCGCATAATGCCAAGGAGCATGGTGCGCGGCTCAGTGACCTGAGGAGTGGAGGCATTCTGGCACTACCAAGAACATTACATTCCTCGAGCTGTTCCCCATTGTAGTAGCAGTGGTACTATGGGGCAAGCGAATCAGGAACAAAAAAGTGATTTTCCGTTGTGATAACCAAGGTGTAGTTGAGGTTATCAACAAGAGAGCTGCAAAGAATCTATTAGTCTCGGAACTGCTGTGCGAGTTTATCCTGCGATGCATGGAATTAAATGTGACCACAATGGCGTGTCATGTACCGGGCGCATCTAACACTTTGGCCAGTTCTCTTTCTCGTTCGAAGTGGGACACGTTCTGGAAACTCGCACCAGAGGCAGATCCACTGGGAGCTTTTGTACCTGCTTTCCTTTGGCGATTTGGTTCCCAGAAGCCTGGAGGTTGCTTCAAGAGTCATTAGCCCCTTCCACGTGGTCTGCATACGTGAAAGGGGCCAAGATGGTGGTGTCATTTCTATCCAAATGGGGCTGGTGCGAGGGACCAGTTTCTAATCTTGACATCTTGCGATATATAGAGGTTGCAAAAACAGAGGGGGCCTCAAGGGCGGCAGTTGCTAGACAGCTGATGGGTTTTTCATTTTTCATGCGGGCTCACGGTTGGAGTTTCCCTTGCGTACGTTTTCCGATATGTCGTCTGTTGTTGGGTTGGGCAAAAGAAGGGGTCATATTTGCTGAGGGGAGACTCCCGATTACCCATGATGTTCTACAGAGACTATGGGACATTTTACCGAGTATCTGGAGCTCCGAATACGAATCATGCTTGTTTCGCGTAGCTTTCGTTTTTGCATTTTTTGGGGCCTTTCGGGTTAGCGAGCTAGTGGCTTGGGCCACCAAAGGCTGGGAGTCTTGCAGGTTGCTCACCCAGCATTTCTCATCTTTATCTTACATAATGCATTTATGAGCTGGGCATTAACCTTTTTTCTCTGTGCTTTAATTCCTGGTAATTATGGCTCTGGGGTCTTCTTAGCAGGTTATATGTTCTCTTTTTGTTCTTGTTCACATCCTTCGGATTTCTTTCTGCTCACCATGGGGGTTGAACCTGTTAGATATACAGTTCATAGCCTGTCTATGCTTTTTTATGGGTCATTGTATACTGTGTTCTCTGCATTGTCATTTATCTTTGTTTTCTTGTGCTTCTAATAGCAACCCCCTTTTGTTCTAATAAAAAAATTCATTAAAAAAATTGGGATTTTATATCCAACAGGGGGTGTATGGTCACTTGTATCACCCAACTTGAAAAGCATGTGTGCCATGCACCACCAAACTGAGCAGGCCAAACCCTGACAGCCACACAAACTCAAAAGAACCCTGCACTTCAAAACAGTTTTGTATCTATCATATGTGAAAAAAATAAAGGCTGCACTAGGTACTGATATTCATTACAGTTTTATTTTTGTGTTTTAAGCTTATAGAATAACTAGATTGGCTAGCTTTGACTACACCTCTGATATACCCAATATATACTCTGATATAAAAAAATACGCACTTGTGCACATGTTATAAAATCTGTGCCAGTGTGCGCAGGGGGGGGGGGGGGGGGAGATTTGCCTAGTTTATGTGCGGCAACGAGATCGGGCCTCCTCCAGTTCTCTCCCAGTCCGCTCCAATTAAGGAGCAGACTGGGAGGTACTTTCCTCCCCCCTACCTACCCTCCCTCCCTCTTTCCCTCTCTTCCCTGATCCCTTTGAAGGCCCTACCTTTTTGTTTTTTACTTGTTTTCGAACTTACGCCAGCTCCTGAGCTGCTGTAAATTGCACGCCCTGGCAGGCTGCTGGCTTTCGATCCCCCGGCAAAGCAGCAAATGGCCATTATACTGTTGGCCTCCAGCTCCGCCCCTCCCCGCCCAAGGGACCACCCCTCGGAAAAGGCCTGGCTCTTATGCGGGCGGCCGGGCCTCTTCTAAAATGTGCGCAGTGTGCAGAAGGCCCGGCCGCACACGTAACCCCCATTTTCCCTGCGTACAGGGGATTAAAAATCAGGTATCTTAATGATGAACTTTACAAAAAAAATGTTTTATTCATTATTGTATACAAAACTTTTTAAAATATTTTTGAAATATACATTCTAATGTCCAACCCCTTTTTTTTCTTTAGAATACAACCATTCGTATACACCACATACATACCATACACACTGCAAAACCATGCATTAATAAACTCACGCTCCTAAAACTTAGACCACTATTTAAATGCAGAATTTCCATAGCTGTAACACTTTTCCTAAAATATTGCACTCCTAATTGAATATCTTTATAACACTTCTCGTGGATAATTCCACTTCTCAAACAATATCTCAACAAAGACCTAAGTTTCACCTCACATTAGACTTCATCAGGGGAACATCTAATATTCTATCTGTTACCTCGCGGCACGCAGCGGTCCCGGCGTCCGTGCCTCCCGGCCGACATCCTCTGGCAGCAACGCGAATCGACGCAAACCAAAGCAAGCTCCGCCCACCACGGCGCGTCGGACGTCAAACCGGAAGTTCCCGCGTTTGCACGGGAACTTAAACTATTTAAAGACTTGAGCCCAGCACACTCTCGCCTCGGCTACAGGCTTGCTTGTGCTGGTGCTCCTGTGGGTTTCTGCTATTGCTTATGCTCTGACTTGGACTGTTCCCTGGACTTCTCTGTTTGCTGCCTGCCTTGATACCGGACCAGACCTGGACTTCTCTGTTTGCTGCCTGTCCTGATACCGGACCGGATCTGGACTTCCCTGCTTGCTGCCTGCCTTGACACCGGACCGGACCTGGACTTCTCTGTTTGCTGCCTGCCCTGATACTAAGAACATAAGAACATAAGAACATAAGAAAATGCCATACTGGGTCAGACCAAGGGTCCATCAAGCCCAGCATCCTGTTTCCAACAGTGGCCAATCCAGGCCATAAGAACCTGGCAAGTACCCAAAAACTAAGTCTATTCCATGTAACCATTGCTAATGGCAGTGGCTATTCTCTAAGTGAACTTAATAGCAGGTAATGGACTTCTCCTCCAAGAACTTATCCAATCCTTTTTTAAACACAGCTATACTAACTGCACGAACCACATTCTCTGGCAACAAATTCCAGAGTTTAATTGTGCGTTGAGTAAAAAAGAACTTTCTCCGATTAGTTTTAAATGTGCCCCATGCTAACTTCATGGAGTGTCCCCTAGTCCTTCTACTATCCGAAAGAGTAAATAACCGATTCACATCTACCCGTTCTAGACCTCTCATGATTATAAACACCTCTATCATATCCCCCCTCAGTCGTCTCTTCTCCAAGCTGAAAAGTCCTAACCTCTTTAGTCTTTCCTCATAGGGGAGTTGTTCCATTCCCCTTATCATTTTGGTAGCCCTTCTCTGTACCTTCTCCATCGCAATTATATCTTTTTTGAGATGCGGCGACCAGAATTGTACACAGTATTCAAGGTGCGGCCTCACCATGGAGTGATACAGAGGCATTATGACATTTTCCGTTTTATTCATCATTCCTTTTCTAATAATTCCCAACATTCTGTTTGCTTTTTTGACTGCCGCAGCACACTGAACCGACGATTTCAATGTGTTATCCACTATGACACCTAGATCTCTTTCTTGGGTTGTAGCACCTAATATGGAACCCAACATCGTGTAATTATAGCATGGGTTATTTTTCCCTATATGCATCACCTTGCACTTATCCACATTAAATTTCATCTGCCATTTGGATGCCCAATTTTCCAGTCTCACAAGGTCTTCCTGCAATTTATCACAATCTGCTTGTGATTTAACTACTCTGCACAATTTTGTGTCATCTGCAAATTTGATTATCTCACTCGTCGTATTTCTTTCTAGATCATTTATAAATATATTGAACAGTAAGGGTCCCAACACAGAACCCTGAGGTACTGGACTGGATCTGGACTTCCCTGCTTGCTGCCTGCCTTGACACCGGACTGGACCTGGACTTCTCTGTTTACTGCCTGCCCTGATACCGGACCGGATCTGGACTTGTTTGTTGCTGTCTATTCTCGACTGTCCAGAGAGACGCCGCTTGCTAGCAACACTACCGGGGTCTATCAACCTCAATGGCAGATGAAATTTAATGTGGACAAGTGCAAGGTGTTGCACATAGGGAAAAATAACCCTTGCTGTAGTTCCACAATGTTAGGATCCATTTAGGGACTACCACCAAGGAAAAAGATTTAGGCATCATAATGGATAATTCTTTAAAATTGTTGGCTCAGTGTGCTGCAGCAGTCAAAAAAGCAAACAGAATCAGGCGGATTTTAAAAGCCCTGCTCGCGTAAATCCGCCCAGATTTACGCGAGCAGGGCCTTGCGCGCCGGCGCGCCTATTTTCCAAAGGCAGCCGGTGCGCGTAGGTCCCGGGGTTTTTGGAAGGGGGCGTGTCGGGGGACGTGTCGGGGCGGGGCCCAATGACACGGCGTTTTGGGGCGGGACGTGACGTTTCGGGGGCGGGACCGGGGGCATGGCGCCGGCCAGGGGGCATGGTCCAGGCCTTCGGACCAGCCCCCGGGTCGGAGCACGGCGCGCCAGCAGTCCGCTGGCGCGCGTAGATTTACGTCTGCTTCTCGCAGGCGTAAATCTACGGACAAAGGTAAGGGGGGGGGGTTTAGATAGGGCCGGGGGGGGGGGGTTAGGTAGAGGAAGGGAGGGGAAGGTGAGGGGAGGGCGAAAGAGAGTTCCCTCCGAGGCCGCTCCGATTTCGGAGTGGCCTCGGAGGGAACGGAGACAGGCTGCGCGGCTCGGCGCGCGCTGGCTGCCCAAAATCGGCATCATTCCCGTACTTTTGTTTGCGCCTGGTGCGCAAACAAATGTACGGGAACGCGCTTTTTAAAAAAAATCTACCCAAATGTTAGGAATTATTAGGAAGGGAATGGTTAATAAAACGGAAAATGTCATAATACCTTTGTATCGCTCCATGGTGAGACCTCACCTTGAATACTGTATACAATTCTGGTCGCCGCATCCCAAAAAAGATATACTTGCGATGGAGAAGGTACAGAGAAGGGCAACCAAAATGATAACGGGGATGGATCAGCTCCACTATGAGGAAAGGCTGAAGAGGTTTGGGCTGTTCAGCTTGGAGAAGAGACGGCTGAGGGGGGATATGATAGAGGACTTTAGGATCATGAGAGGTCTTGAACGAGTAGATGTGAATCAGTTATTTACACTTTCGGATAATAAAAGGACTAGGGGGCATTCCATGAAGTTAGCAAGTAGCACATTTAAGAATTATTGGAGAAAATTCTTTTTCACTCAACGCACAATTAAGCTCTGGAATTTGTTGCCAGAGGATGTGGTTAGTGAAGTTAGTGTAGCTAGGTTCAAAAACGTTTTGGATAAGTTCTTGGAGGAAAAGTTAATTAACTGCTATTAATCAAGTTTACTTAGGGAATAGCCACTGCTATTAATTGCATCAGTAGCATGGGATCTTCTTGTTGTTTGGGTAATTGCCAGGTTCTTGTGGCCTGGTTTGGCCTCTGTTGGAAACAGGATGCTGGGCTTAGTGGACCCTTGGTCTGACCCAGCATGGCAATTTCTTATGTTCTTATGTTCATAGACAGATAGACAAATTGTTCCTCAAATGATGCTACATATAGGCATGCAACTGAATATTTGTGTGTGTATGTGTGTATATATGACAGTTTGTGTGCCCTTTCCCTCTACCTCCCTTTTCCATTAATCCACAACAATTGCAAAGTGACTGGAAATCAAAGGTTCTCAGGTATGGAGAGCAGAGGAGTTTTTTTTCCTTATTAGTTTTAATTATTTTTTGTTATTTAATGTGTCTGCTAGTCTGAAATATTTTATTCATATTTTGTTAATTTTAAAAAATTGTTATGAATTTTTAACTATTGGATATTCCATTCATCATCTGTTTTGAAATCTTTATTCTTTTGATTAATATAATTTTACTATTGACTGATGTTTTACATTTCTTGATTTTATTGTTTGATGCTTTCCGAGGAATGGTGCTGTTTGTTTTTCCATTGCGGCACTGCATTCAGAAGTCTGGCTTTTGGTTATGGGTTTCTGTTTGTGACGAACCAATAGTAGGCCACTAGATGGCCCTAGGTCCCTACCCTAGGAATTAATTAGCTAGAAGGAATTACCACTTATCAGCACCTCCCTCAGAGGCTGTCTGAGGTAGGTGGACCCTTTTTTCCTATGTGGGGGTAAGAGAAGTTTAGATGTGGCATTTGAGTTCAGCATTTGCAGGCCGATACAGTATAGTGCACTCCGACGGAGCACACAGTTAACGCGCGTTTTGGACGCGCTAGCTTTACCCCTTATTCAGTAAGGGGTAATAGAGCATCCAAAACGCGCGTCCAACCCCTCCCCCCTGAACCTAATAGCGCCTGCAACATGCAAATGCATGTTGATGACCCTATTAGGTATTCCCGTGCGAAACAGAAAGTAAAATGTGCAACCAAGCCGCACATTTTACTTTCAGAAATTAGTGCCTACCCAAAGGTAGGCGCTAATTTCTCCGGGCACCGGGAAAGTGCACAGAAAAGCGGTAAGAACTGCTTTTCTGTGCACCCTCCGACTTAATATCATGGCCCCAAAAGTTAAAAAAAGTAATAAAAAATAGAAAACAAAAATTTGCAATAGGCCCGCGGCTCGTGGGTCGAAAACCGGACGCTCAATTTTGCCGGCGTCCGGTTTCCGAACCCGTGGCTGTCAGCGGGCTCGAGAACCGATGCCGGCAAAATTGAGTGTCGGCTGTCAAACCCGCTGACAGCTGCTGCTTCTGTCAAAAAAGAGGCGCTAGGGACGCGCTAGTGTCCCTAGCGCCTCTTTTTACTGCCAGCCCTAATTAAAATAAATTAAAATACTGTATCGCATGCACAGGAGAGTGGCCTGTGCAAGCACTGGGAGAGCAGGCGCTCGCCCGCTCTCCCGCGCTTTTACTGTATCGGTCCGTTGGAGAGTGAGGAGCTCTTAGAGTATTTTATTTTAGAGTGAGGCCTATTCCCCTCACTGGGTATAGTTTGGAGGCTATTCCTTCCTAGGCACTCCCTGCCTGTCTGGAGGTGGGTCTCTGGTTAGAGGAAGAGATTATTACATTTTTTTTACTAATTTTGAGAAGTTACACTGGAGTGGGAATCTGTATCCTTTTGGAGATGGCAAACCCACCCAGATCTGGAGGCCAGGACATTGAATACCTCATAGGACCCCATTTAGGAGAGAGACAGCTCTACTGTGACAGTGACTTCTCTCCAGAGAAGATTTTTGTCTATCCAAGAGTTTGCTATTTTGTTGGGCAGGAGGCTTTAGCTCACACCTCCTTGCTTGGAGCAGTGGCTAAGAGGCATAGCTCTGGATTTCACTATCAGACCTTTCTTTCTGAGAGGTCATATCCCTAAAGAAGAAGGTGAAATTTAGAGACCCTCAACAGGATCTTCATCCAGGGGACCAGGACTCAGGCTGGGTGCAGGAACTTAGGTAGGATTTTTCTATGTTTTACAGGGACACCGTGCAGAGAAGGAATTCCCCAAATACCGGACCTCTTGTACACTAACGGGTAGATTTTGTAAAGTGCACACGCACGTCCATGTGCGCACATTTCCCAGTCCACACACATGGATGCACTGATTTAATAACATGCTGACACTGTAGCGCACTTGTTATAAAATTGGCGGGCCACACACATATGCATGCTGGATTTTATAATCCACGCACGCATGTGTACGTGGAACACGCAAGGGGGGGTAAAATTGTGCAAATTTGCACAGTGACGCATCGTGGGCTTCCCCAATTCACTCTCAGTCCGCTCCGATTAAGGAGCGGACTGGGAGGGGAACTTCCCTACCCCCTACCCCTAACCTCCTTCCCCTTCCCCTCTCCTCCCCAACCCCTAAATTTTATTTTTTTTACCTTTGTTGCACAACTTACGTCAGCTCCCGAGCTAAAGTAAGTTGCACGTGCCAGCAGACGGCTGTCGTGCGAGACTCCAGGACAGCAAACAATGGCGTTGTTCCGGCCCACCCCCCCTGCCCTGCCTCTTTCCACCCAAAACACGCTCTCTTGCCTGCCCCTTCCAAGAGGCCCGGCACTTGAGCGCGTACCGGCCTTTACGCACATGGCCGGGCCTCTTGGAAGATTCACCTGGCGCACGTAAGGCCCGGCATGCAGATAAAGGCTGGAATTTATGCGCGTCGGGCATTTAAAATCTGCCCATAAGAGCAGGAGTGATAAGAATTATACAAGGAACCCGAGTTCAGAAATACTTGCACAGAGAGAAGAGGATATTCAGCTGTAAAAATTCATGTTTTAATTATTGATTGGACTATTTATTAATTATTTTTCTACAATCAGTAAAGTTTATTTGCATACCCAGCCCTGTGTCCTGTTAATCTGTCCCAGATGCATCGCATCACTACACCTACAGAATTTATAGACAGAAATACACACTATAAGGGAAATTACACCACTGCCTGGGTCATAAGCATCAGCTTCCCCCCACAGAAAGAACTGACACCTTGTGAAATAACTGAAGGCGAAGAAGAAGTAGCAAAGAAAACCCCTGATATAAAATTCTTTTGTGTGCACCCTTTGGAATATAACAAAACCCATGGAAAAGGGGTTACATGTTTATAGTTTATGGTCACTTTATTCTGTATTTGGTGAGGGTCTGTCTGTGTTCTCCATGTGTGACTGAGGTGAGGTATTCTGCCAGCAAGTAGTTTCTGTGTAGGGACCTATAGCAGCCTGGCTTGTTTTCCTTAGGAGGTGTTCTGTTTTCCTAATATTTTCTGTTTCCTAATAATTTCAGGGTTGTATTTTCATAGGTGGGGTTGTTACTGTTTGAGAGCTGGCAGTTAGTGCTGTTTTGGTACTGGAGGTTTACTATATTGTAATTGAAATTGTTTATTCATGGCTTTCTGCCCACATCCAACACACATTATAATAGGCCTAATGCCAAATGGGTTCCACATGCCTAGTTTGTTTTTTGGGTTTTTTGGCATTTTCTTGTTGGCACTCCAGCACTGCATGTAAGTATAATATACATATTATTTAAGTGATATTTTTACCTCAGAAGGCTGTACTTTGAATGTCCTTTTTCATGTAAAAACTGCTATAGATTCACTATTTTAATTGTGTGTAGAGAGGGTTGTGTGGGAGAGAATTCAAGGCTGTAAGTTTCTCCTAGGATGCCTAATACCCTTGCAGTAGCCCTGGTCAAGAGCCACACACATAAAGTGTACATGGAGAGAAAGAAGAGGCCATAATAGCACCTGAAGCCACACACAGAGACAGAAAACTGAGACAGCAGGACACTGGGAACTAGATGGAGATATAGTCCCCAAATTGTTGAACAAAGCAGTCTCTGACTATTCTCACTGTCCCCTGATAGGGAAAATGCCATCTGCCTCCCATGGTACAGGGAGGATCCAAGAGAGCCCAGATTTATACCCTAGACACACCACCTGAGAAATGTCACTCTTTGGCCTAAAATCTCATGCATTGGGGCAGTAAATCTCACTCCTTGGGAGGGACCACCCTTGGTGTTTCTGCATTTTTCTCTAGCAAGATATGAATTACTTATGCTTTGCTGGTTTTCCCATTGCTATCAAAATATCACTGGCGTAACATGTCACATTTTAATCCACATGGTCAAGTGTGAGCTGTGCTGAGTCAGCATGATTTTGATACTGCTTAGCAAGACAACAGGAAGTAAGTACCTTTCCTGCCTGCAAAGAGGTATGGGGGATTGGGAAGCCAAGGGTGGTTAGAGGGGCATCCAGAGGCTCTGTCTGAAAGCGGGAGATCAATATCTGGACAGCCTTCTTTTATTAGGCAGGAGTGGAGTAGGGGTTGCTAAAGAGGATAAGACACTGGAGGTCTGATGTAACAAGGTCTGCTCATCACAGTGCATAGTTTTACCCACAGTTGTATGCACATGTTTTGTATACAAACTTTACTCCTGTTTCAGCAATGAGTTTTATGCACAAAAAATGTGTATTTATTTATTTATTTATTTATGGTTTTTACATACCGATCTTCTTACATTATATGTAAATCAAATCGGTTTACAGAGAACAGTTGAATAAGCTTGCTTGTGGGCAATTACATATAACAAAGAACTTTTTTGAGTAACATATTGTATAACATGTGTATGTAGAACTGTACGCACTGCTTAGTGCCCTCACTTGGAAATCCTATGCAAATGAAGGCATTAGCTATTACCATCCAGTGCAGAGAGGTGTGCTGGCTTAACTCCTGCTACCTTAACAGTGGAAATTTTACTCGAGGTCTGAGGTGGAGTAAAGTTTCTAATGCTAGTGTTAATCTATGGACAGAACCAAAAGTTCTAATGTCGGAACCTGTAGTCAGTATTCTATGTGCAGAAAACTTGCTTTGTAAACAAAAACCACATTTAATGAAGAGAAAACATGATTTGTGCACATTACCCATGTTTTCTATGCATAAATGCTGTTTTTCTGTGTGCAAAGCCTTTTCTTTGTGCCTATTTTCTGGCATGTGCGCATTTTTTACCCTCCTGATGTATTAATATAACATTAGCTTACTGCATAGGGAGTTTAAAAAAATTATCTTGTGTATTAAAAACCTGTGCACAGTTTTAATGCTTAGCTAATTACATCAGCCAGGCCCGCACGTTAGCTTAATGAAAATTAAGAAGATGGGGAGAGGTAGGAATGGCCTACCTCTCCCCATCTTGTTAATTTTCTCTCAACTACACTGGCTATGAGAAGTTAACATACTTTAGTGTATAGGATAAAAGATTAGAAGCTAATCATCTCCCTTATTTAAATAATTAGTATATGCTTAATGTGTTTTTTGAGTCATATGGCCAGTAAAATTTCTGATGCACCACCAACTTAAGCAGTCATCCTATGCCCATGTTATCTAAGTTTAGAGAAACTTGTAGGCAGGCATCAGCAGCAGAGGAAAAAGCACTCAATGACACTACAAGTTGGGTAACGTGGAACAAAAATGCTGTGCACAGCCGAAGGCGCCGTGACAAGGGAAAGCACTCCAAACAAGGGCAATAACAGCCCAAGGTACTGTGAGAGGTATGAGAAGAGCAAGGAAGAACCAATAGTAGAAAGAACACCCAAAGTTCCAAAAGAGAAGTAAAGCGCACCAACCACACCCCAAGGAACTAAAACACCAGTAAATCAGCACCAACAGTAGAAACAGGCCTGGTGTTACTGGGTGTGCAACCCATACAATACCCGGTGGGGTGGAGGGCAGCAACAGAGAAAGCTCACTAAATAAAATGAGAGGCCTGGGAGGCCACGGGTGGACCTCATCACACTGGCTTTGACCTCAGTCTGGCTCTCAGTGACTCTCTGGCTTCTGACTCTGAACTGATTATCGGTGATCCTCTGGCTGCTGACCTTGGACTGGCTTCCGACGACCCTTTGGCTTCTGACCTTGGCCTGGCTATTAGTGATTCTTCCAGCTGCTACCCAACCACCATCACAGGGGCCCACCTAAGACCAGCCGGCCCCGGCACCCAAAGGCTCAACCCGCAGGGACCGGGGTTGTATTGGCGAAGCTCCAGCCGGCGCCTGTACCAGCTCGGCCTCGCCTCCCAATGATGGGGACCTGCGGGGATTCACCCTCTCAGGTAGCACCAACTCCCCCTTGGGCAAGGGGTCCACCTTCTCATCCAACACCCAATACATATTGTTTCTATCTTAAAAGCTTCAAATATCCCTCTTTGGCCCTTTTACCCCACCACAAGAAACACAAACCAATAGCGACTTCAAATAAGTCAGGTCTTTTTTTGGTATTCAGCATGGAACCATTTGTAGATGATATAATAACTTAGGAAAAAGAATCATATTATATAGGGCACATTTCTCAAAGAATGTCAGGGGTAAATTCATCCAAACCTAAAGTTGAGCCTGAAATTCTAGAAGTAGTGCTTGTACATTTAACTGAAATAAGGATTAATCCCAGGGAACCCAGATTCCCAAATACTTAAGCTTGCCTGGTGCCCAACTGGCCAAGTAACATGCATATAATCATTAATCGCCAATGCTTCTGATTTATGAGCATTCAATTTCAATCCTGAAAACTTCCTAAAATTACCAAATATATCTAAAATTACAGGTATCGCTTGTGTAGGTTTACCCCAAAACAGTAACATATCATCAGCGAATAGGTAAATACGTACTTCCTGTGAACCTAGTTTAAAGCCTTGGATATCTACTGATGTGGGACAAAATGGGGACAAAGAGCATTCCTGACGTGTACCACAATAAAGCGGAAACAATGAAGAAATTGAATCATTAACTCTCAAATGATCTTGTGGAAAATTATATAAGAGCTTAAGCCTTGATACAAAAGAACCCAAGATCACATAATGCCTTAGCACCCAAAACAAATATGACCATTGACATTTATCAAAGGCCTTCTCCATTTTCCACATGGGGGTATATAAGGCATCAATCAATTTCCTAATATTTTTAACCCTGTGTCTCCCTCGCACAAAACCTATTTGATCATCCAAAATTAAATTTGGTAAAATTACACCAGGTCTCTTTGCCAAAATAAAGGCTAATATTTTAACATCAGCAATAATTAATGAAATAGGTCTATATGAACCCGGATTGTGGGGTCTTTCCCAGGCTTAAGAAATAATGCATTAAAAGAATGAATAGCTCCTGATGGAAGCTCACCCAGCATCAAACAATGTTTAGACATGGCCAACAAAGGATTTATCACTAGAGGAGAGAATAACATATAAAACTCAGATCCATACCCATCTAATCCAAGTGCCTTGGCCAACCTCAAGTTTTTAATAGCATTTTCAAATTCCAGGCTTGTAATATGAACATTCAAAAACTGAGACTGTAAGTCAGATACCTTGAGTATACTGAGTCCCTGAAAAGAAAGAGAGGAAACTTCCATATAATCTGGTTGGGCTGAGTAGAGTTAAGAATAATAATCAGTCAATACCTCCATCATTATCATTAAAATCATCCATTGTACCTGAAGACTGGAGGATAGCTAATGTAACCCCAATATTTAAAAAGGGCTCCAGGGGCGATCCGGGAAACTACAGACCAGTTAGCCTGACTTCAGTGCCAGGAAAAATAGTGGAAAGTGTTCTAAACATCAAAATCACAGAACATATAGAAAGACATGGTTTAATGGAACAAAGTCAGCATGGCTTTACCCAAGGCAAGTCTTGCCTCACAAATCTGCTTCACTTTTTTGAAGGAGTTAAACATGTGGATAAAGGTGAACCGGTAGATGTAGTATACTTGGATTTTCAGAAGGCGTTTGAGAAAATTCCTCATGAGAGGCTTCTAGGAAAAGTAAAAAGTCATGGGATAGGTGGCGATGTCCTTTCGTGGATTGCAAACTGGCTAAAAGACAGGAAACAGAGAGTAGGATTAAATGGACAATTTTCTCAGTGGAAGGGAGTGGACAGTGGAGTGCCTCAGGGATCTGTATTGGGACCCTAACTTTTCAATATATTTATAAATGATCTGGAAAGAAATACAATGAGTGAGATAATCAAATTTGCAGATGATACAAAATTGTTCAGAGTAGTTAAATCACAAGCAGATTGTGATAAATTGCAGGAAGACCTTGTGAGACTGGAAAATTGGGCATCAAAATGGCAGATGAAATTTAATGTGGATAAGTGCAAGGTGATGCATATAGGGAAAAATAACCCATGCTATAGTTATACAATGTTAGGTTCCATATTAGGTGCTACAACCCAAGAAAGAGATCTAGGTGTCATAGTGGATAAGACATTGAAATCGTCGGTTCAGTGTGCTGCGGCAGTCAAAAAAGCAAACAGAATGTTGGGAATTATTAGAAAGGGAATGGTGAATAAAACGGAAAATGTCATAATGCCTTTGTATCGCTCCATGGTGAGACCGCACCTTGAATACTGTGTACAATTCTGGTCGCCGCATCTCAAAAAAGATATAATTGCGATGGAGAAGGTACAGAGAAGGGCTGCCAAAATGATAAGGGGAATCAAACAGCTCCCCTATGAGGAAAGACTAAAGAGGTTAGGACTTTTCAGCTTGGAGAAGAGACGGCTGAGGGGGGATACGATAGAGGTGTTTAAAATCATGAGTGGTCTAGAACGGGTAGAAGTGAATCAGTTATTTACTCTTTCGGATAATAGAAAGACTAGGGGGCACCACATGAAGTTAGCATGTGGCACATTTAAAACTAATCGGCAAAAGTTCTTTTTTATTCAACGCACAATTAAACTCTGGAATTTGTTGCCAGAGGATGTAGTTAGTGCAGTTAGTATAGCTGTGTTTAAAAAAGGATTGGATAAGTTCTTGGAGGAGAAGTCCATTATCTGCTATTAATTAAGTTGACTTAGAAAATAGCCACTGCTATTACTAGCAACGGTAACATGGAATAGACTTAGTTTTTGGGTACTTGCCAGGTTCTTATGGCCTGGATTGGCCACTGTTGGAAACAGGATGCTGAGCTTGATAGACCCTTGGTCTGACCCAGTATGGCATGTTCTTATGTTCTTAATTGTTGCATGTCAGACATTGCTGCCCTAATTTTTTCTTTAATGTACATATAAATTGGGATGGTTTTGTACCATGAATCAGCCTAGCGAGCAATTCACATGGCTTGTCATTAAACCGAAATAGCTTACTCCAAAAGCCATTGATGCAATAGCTGATTCAAAGTATTCCTGGCATACAACTGTGATTTTATCTCAGGAGTCATATTTCACGTATGAAGAGATTTTGGTGAAACCAATTACTTAGTCATAAAATCTCTGCATTCTTAGCTTTATTAATTCTAGCCACATGGGAAATTATTTCCTCTCTCAGAACTACTTTCCCTGCCTCCCAGAGTACTACAGGGGAGATGGAATTAGAAGCATTTGAAGTGCAAATATTCTTTCCATTTACCAATCAAAAAGTCTTTAAAAGTATGATCATAATATAAATGAGGGTTGGGAAGCCATTTAAATACGCAAGAGTCAGGAGGGCCAAGTTGCAATTGAAAAGAGACAGGAGCATGATCTGAAATAAATGAAACTCCAATATCAGCACCTTGAACTAGAGGAAATAAACAATCTGAAATCAAAAAGTAATCTAGACTGGAATAGCAGTCATGATGGGCTAAATAAAAAGAAAAATCATTCTCCCCTGGATGTAAGACCCTCCAGATATCTAAAGTTGAAGTTCCTTCATCAGGAAGGGTATCCCCTTTGTATAGGCATTATTCGTAGATAATCTGGAGGTTTAGCATCAAAATTTGATCAGCAATATAATTAAAATCCCCCCCACTATAACAAAATGATCCAGAAATTGGCTCAACATGAAGACTAACTGTGTAAAAAATGAATGTGCATACACATTGAGGGCATAAATATTGCAAAAAAACAAACAAACACATTTTTGATGAACTAATTCCCCCTGACAAGAATAAAACATCTTTCCGGGACAGCGATATGATATTCCAAATGAAATGGAAGATCTTTGTGAAAAAGAAGTTCCACTCCCCTCTGTTTACTGGAAAAATAGAGGAAAAAACTTGTCCAACCCAATTCGCTTTAAGCTTTTTATGCTCTCTGGCATTTAAATGGGTTTCCTGAAATTAAACAATTTGAGCCTTACCTCTAGAAAACTAACTCAGTAATTTTTTCCTCTTAAGGGGTGAATGTATACCATCAAAATTCAAAGAAAAAACTTTAACATCAAACATCTAGAAATAAGATAGGATGAACTCTCATAAATATTCTTTTAGAAACACTAAGGCATCCCCCAGTATAGATGTCCTGGTATAGCAATGGATCCAACCTGAACTCAATTAAGACAATAGTACAATGTGTAAAAATAAAACACACTATACATCCAGTAATTTAGAAGATATCTTCAAGCCAACCATGCCGCATACACACCACAAACATAACCAGACAACACAATAGAAACAGTTCTTGTGCTCCAAGAAACCACATCTTCTTTCTTCTTATTATTCTGCTGCAAAGATGTGTCCAGGAGGGCTCAAGTTAAAAATACAAATGAAAAAAACTGCCACATCAGACTGTGGGGACATTCTAGCAGAAGTCTCCGTAAATGTTAATGGTCAAACATTAGGCTATAATAAGTCATTGCGCAATACTGACCAAAAGGAGAAAGAAAGAAAAAAAGCAGAAAAGCAAACCCAATTCCCAGACCTTGAGCTATACAGACAAAATAACTGATGGCATTCCGGCATGGGAACAAAAGCACATACCACTTCCAACCTGTAATCTTTGAAAGACCAAAAGAAAAATGAAACCAAGGCAACATTATTTTGAATGTTATAAAATAACTATGACAGATAATAAACAAATGAATGATCTTCTGGCGATCGGTCTCATCATTAGAGGTGTGACATTTCTTATAAAAAAAAGAACAGACTCACAAGACCTCCACAGCGCCATAGTACAATTCAATACTGTGTCACCATGAACCATTTGCAAAACAAAGAGAGAGAACAGACAAAGAAAAAAAAAAAGAAAATCCAAGATATCCTTGTAAATGAAGACAAGAGAGGCAAGAGGAGATCCATAAAAATGAAATCAGAAGCCTTAACGGCTATCCAGGCTCCAAAGACTCAGCATAAGTGTAAACCATGAACCATCATGGAAACATAGTGCCAACAAAATATGAATTGAGGTAATCAAATCAAGGGCTATAGCGACAACTCAATTCATGCACCATCACAGGGAATCCAAAAATTGTTGTGCTTGTGTTTCGTGTGCCGGCCGCGGCAGACCCGCAGCCCGGCCCCCTCACCTCTCTTTGCCAAATCCAGCGCCTAGATCCTCGTCTCTGGCAGCGGAGGGCCGCTGGCTCCTTTCTCGGGCTAACCCCCGGTGCTCCAGCTTCAGCTACAGGCCTCTGTGCTCTGCGACGGGCCTCTACACATGGCCCATGAGAGACACCGCCATTCAGCGCCGCACCCCTCCCTAAGCGCGCGCATCACTGTCATTTATGAAGGGCTTGCGACGGGAACTTGGCCGTGACCCCGGATGATGATGTCGCTGAAGCTCAAAGCCGGGTTCGACTCCCAATAGTAGCCTTTGCAACAGGTCTCCACGCTGGATGTGTACTTCGTTGCCTCCTGGTGATTCTCCTGTGTTCCTGGTTCCTGATCCCTGCTAGTTCCAGTTCCTGTTCTCCTTTGTTCTCCTTTGTTCCTGATTCCTAGCCTTTCTTTGGATTGACTACTTGGACACGACCTCTGCATTGCCTGACTACGCTACTGATCCTCTCCAAGCCCGGACCTTTGCATTGCCTGACTACACTACTGATCCTCTCCAAGCCCAGACCTCTGCTTTGCTGACTATGCCTTTGATCTTCTCCTCGTTCTGACCTCAGCCTTGCCTTGCCACTGCTCCTTGATTGCTGCTAGCCCTGACTCCAGCTTGTTCTATGACGCATCTTCTGTCTATGTCCTGGACTTGGCCTTTTCAGGCTTCAGCCTGTTCTTGCTCGAGCGCCCCCTGTCTGAATTTGGTTCTATTGGTGCTCGGGTCTCCGGGACTCTGCCTCGTCCAGTACAGACTTCCCAGCTTTGATGTTCCTGCCTCTGGACTGACCTCTCTACCTTTCCATCGATGATGATATACGGAGGCCCACCTAAGCCCAGCCGGTCACGGTACCCAAAGGCTCAACCAGCGGGGAACGAGGGCTGGTATTGGTGAAGCACCAGCCAGCCTCCGTCCATCAGCCCACTCCGCCTGCCAACGGTGGGGACCCGTAGGATCCTTCCTACCGGTAGCGTCAACCTCACCTCAGCCCAAGGGTCCACCTCCAGTGCAACAGCTTGATCCTTCGTATGTAAAAGAATAGTCTTGACTTGAATGAAGACACGGATCTTGTCAGGATACTGCAAAATAAAGTTTACTCCTCTCTGAAACAGGGCCAAGCAAACAGGTGCCATCTTTTTTCAATCTTCCGAAACTTTACTGGAAAAATTATTGAATAGTAACAGTTTTTTCCCTCATATTCCAACGTGTTGTTTTTTTTCCAGTAGGCTTTCATATGTTTCACTTTGTCGGCATAATTCAGGATTTGAGCTAGTACTGGATGAGATCTTGTCTCTCCCTCCTGAAAAATACCATCACAGTGCGCACTTTCAACTAAAATTGGCTCCATCAGTAGAGAAATAGCAAGTGCTTCGGGTAACCACACCTGTGCCAGTTGAAGCAGATCTCAATCTTTAACAGATTCAAGTATGCCAATGAATCAAATGTTATTATGCTGAGCTCTATTTTCCTGATCTTTCACTCAGTCTAATAAACCACTATTCTCCCTTTCTAACTCAGTGATTTTAGTATTAATTTGTGCCGTCGCCATTTCCTGTGATGAGACACGCTGGTCTAATGTTGTCAAGCTCTCTGAATGTTTTACCAAGGTATCTTTCAGTTTGTCAAGAGATGACTGGATCTTACTTAGTTGATCTTGTAAAGCGGCAGAAATGCTCTTTGTAATATAACGAACCAGATTATCCTTAACAAGAAGAGACTGCTCATTGGGGGTCACCATTTTAACTTCTGCATACATTATCTTCTCCTTTGGCATACGAAGCGCTTTTGTCAACATTCCAGAAGTAGCTGCTCACATCCAGTCACTAATATATGGAAATTGAAAAATTAGAGCTAGCAGTCCAAGTTAGTGATGAAGATTAGATGAATTTTATAGGCCCTTGAGGAGCACACTCTTCTTGCGAACTCACAGTCTGCCCGCATGACTGGAAGTAAATTTCAGTATTTTTAAAGCTATTTTACGGGCCAATGCAGTAAAGTGCGCTAAGGCCGAGCGCACTGTTATCCCCCAGTTAGATGCACGTTTTTGATGCGCTATTTTTACCCCTTATACAGTAAATGGTAATAGCGTGTGGAAAACGTGCAGCCAACCCCCCCCCCCCCCGAAACTAATAGCGCCCGCAACATGCAAATGATTGTTGATGGGCCTATTAGTTATTACCGCGAGATACAGGGGCTCTCCCGTGGGTTTTTCTGTATCGGCCCGTCAGAGATTTATGGAGACACATAAAAGTTTTTTTGTTGGAGGGTGGACACTGGCCAGCTCCAACTCTCTCTAATCCTCCTTTTTTGTTCTTTAATGCCCAGCTCTGATGCCAGTGTTGGGAACTCTGGTTCCCAACACTGGCATCATCCCCTGATCCACTGACTTCCCCAAACTTACTGCTCTTTTTGCATCTTTTCCCATATCGCTGGCTCCTCCTGCTGCAGAAGGCCTTGCCAGTCAACAAATCTCTTCCTCACTGTTCCTTTCTCTGGGTCTCCCCAACCACCTCTGATTGACTCTTGGTCTGCTGCTACTTTTTCCTATGGCTCCTGATCTGTGCAGATCCTGTGAATCTGAGCTGTGTGATGTCCATACTCCCACACATTCTTGCATTACAGCACAGGATTAAGGGCATTGTGTGGCACCGAAGCCAGAGTCTCAGGTAAAATTGGCAGCAGCTAGAGCAGACAGAGAAAGAGCCAGCCAGTGGTGGTTGGGAAGATCCAAAGGAAAGAACAGTCAGCAGGAGGATGAAGAGGCCCATTGTCTGGCAAGGTCTTATGCAGTAAGAAGAGTTGGCAGTGTGAGAAAAAATTAATAATAGTGGGGAATCTGAGGTAATCAGTGGCAGCTATACAGGAGTGTCACTGGCAGGAGAAACCAGAGCAAGCACTGGAGCTAGGGATAAGAAAAAAAAATGAGCCAATCTTTTTGCAGCGTTTTTCTGTTGTTTATTGGATAAATATCATTTTCATTGCTTTTGCTTTGTATAGCCATGGGGAGGAGGGCGGGGGAGAGAGTTGTATCAAGGGCATTTCAGCTTAAACCTAAAAACTGAAGGCCTACTACTCATTATTTTTATTATTTTATTTTTACTTATTTAAAAGATTTTTAGCCTGTGCCACTCCATTCAAGGCATGGAACAAATCAACAAGCATAAAATCAATCAACAGCAAGAAAAGACAAAAACAATTCAATAAAGCAGTCAGCAAACCAGATATAAAAATAGAGTCCACTTGCTAAGTCTAAGATGTCTCTTACTTACAGGCTTATGGTAACAGCCAGGAAAGCCAAACTTGAGTAATGAACTCCTGCATTTGGTGTAGCAGGGAAAGACTGACCACACGTTATTGGAAGGACCACAGAGATTCAGGCTCAAGCCACAGACACAGACTTCTAACATACAGAAACATATCAAAAATATACTTGCTAAGCTTATAAAACAAGGAGGACTGCCAGCTGTGCATGGTAATAGGACTGTAGCTCATATGCTGTGTTAGCTGTCTGCAATATAGGCTTCATACTACCCATCATGAGCATCAAAGGCTTATTTAAAGAGAAAAGCTTTCACCGTTTTTCTAAAAGTTTGCATCCAGTTCATGGGATGCAATTGCTCAGGTGAGGTATTCCAAAACAATGGTCCTGCCACAGAGAGGCTCTGTCATAGATTGATCATTAAGACAATACATACAGTATTTACATAAAAGTGGGGGGAGCCAATTTTCAAATAGCCTACAGAATTGCAAACTGTGGGGGTCATTCTCTAAAGGGATCGCACGCGAAAAGTCCCTTTTCGCGTGTGATACCTAAATCAGGGTGGGTTCTGGGCGGCATTGGCATCGGAAGGGGAGGAGTCAGGGTGACACTGGGGCGGACGTCGAGAAGACATTGCTGATGGCGAAAAGGTAAGCACTGGGGCGGACGTCGAGAAGACATTGCTGATGGTGAAAAGGTAAGCTACAGTAAGGACCCTTTTCGCTGCCAGTATCGCCCCCAATAGCACCACCTTTTACGATAGCGCTATTGGGTGCGAAAGCCGCCCCCCGCTTCGCCCCCCCCCCCCCCCACCTCCCATTACCGCCAGATTCTCTAAGGTCTGCGACCTTAGAGAATCCAGGCCTATGTGAGCTCTTTTAATGTACATACTTAATGCAAATTTTGCAAGGGAAACAAACTGCATTGTTTTCCATTAAAAATTTAAAAACGATGGAATCCATGTACCTGCTATTTGTGGAGGTGGCAGAACTGGGACAAAATCTGTTGAAAGTCACAACTTTTCACACTTTTTTGTTCCCCAACCTAAGCACACCCATAGGAAGGGCTCTTTTCAAAACGGCTAATATACCTGCTACGGAGGTCACCCATACTTTTAGCTGCATTTGATGAAGGTAGTTTTTAGTCAGGCTCTTTTATTGGGGTAAATGTCTTAGAAAACTGCCCACAAAAAAGGCAAATGAGTTACATATTGACAGCTTTCTCTATTTACAAATTTAGCATTCATCCATACAAAAACATAATGGGGCGGATTTTAAAAGCCCTGCTCGCGTAAATCCGGGCGGATTTACGCGAGCAGGGCCTTGCGCGCCGGTGCGCCTATGTTCCACAGGCCTACCGGCGCGCGCAGAGCCCCAGGACTCGCGTAAGTCCCGGGGTTTTTTGAGGGGGGCGTGTCGGGGGCGTGTCGGATCGGCGCGGCGTTTTGGGGGCGGGATGCGGCATTTCGGGGGCGGGCCCGGGGGCATAGTTTTGGCCTGGGGCGGTCCAGGGGCGTGAAGGCACCCTCCGGAACCGCCCCCAGGTTGCGTCTCGGCGCGCTAGCGGCCCGCTGGCGCGTGGGGATTTACTTCTCCCTCCGGGAGGCGTAAATCCCCCGACAAAGGTAGGGGGGGGGGTCTAGATAGGGCCGGGAGGGTGGGTTAGATAGAGTAAGGGAGGGGAAGGTGAGGGGAGGGTGAAAGCGAGTTCCCTCCAAGGCCGCTCCGATTTCAGAGCGGCCTTGGAGGGAACGGCGGCAGGCTGCGCGGCTCGGCACGCGCCGGCTACACAACATCGGCAGCTACACGACATCGGCAGCCTTGCGCCGATGTCGTGTACGCGCGTATCTACTAAAATCAAGCGTACTTTTGTTTGCGCCTGGTGCGCCAACAAAAGTACGCGAAGGCGCACTTTCTTAAAATCTACCCCAATGTGCATGTTTGTATAATTTAAGGTGAGATAGGATGATTGTATGGACTAATAGAATGATTCTCCAGGACTTAAAATAGTAAATCATTAGGACAGGTTTACATACTTCACCGCAGCAAAGACTTCAAGACTAAAAGTTCAGTATTTCCAGAGGACTGGATGGCTCAAGGGAAATGGCGGAGGGTAATAAAGTCTATCAACTTCAGAATAGTAGTTCAAATCTGACTTAAACAAGAAGTGACCAAAAGTCATTTCTATCTGAAAGAAGTCTGGTGACCTATGTGAAATCAGTTAGTCTCAATTTACTTCCCAGTGGTTCAGGGTCCATGCAGGGCCAGAGCTTCTATTAGGCATACTAGGTAGTTGCCTACAGTAGCAAAATTTAGAGTGTGGCAAAATCCCATCAGCACAAGGATCAAAGAGGTCTGTGCCAGAGCCAATACCACCAAAGAAGGGAGCACTATGTTGGAATCACTGCCACTGGGAGCGCTGTACTGGAGGTTAGTTAGGGGGAAGAGAGTGCATGACCAAAGGCTCACTTAGGGGTAGATTTTAAAAAAGAACATGCGCGCTCACATGGGCGCGCATGTTATAAAATCGCAGGGGGCGCGCGCAAGGAGGGGGGCAGACATAGGCAAAAATCAAGTGGCGATGCATCGTCCGGCTTCCCCGGTTCCCTCCCAGTCCATTCCAATTAAGGAGCGGACTGGGAGGGAACTTACCTATCCCCTACCCTAACCTTTTTTCCCCTTCCCCTATCCCTACCCTAGGTATCCCTTTTTTTTACCTTTTGTTCCTTCAGTTTTGCGCGCCGGTACACTGCCAATGAGTGATCCCCCGGCACAGTGGCAAATGGCCCTACCCTGCCCCCAGACCGCCCCTCTGCCGAGGCCCGGCTCTTGTGCGCATAACCCCTGTTTTTTGCATGCGCGGACCATTAAAATAGGGCCTTAAGGGTGATAAATATCTTGCACTGCTCTGTATCCATAGCACAAAACACATCATCATAATTTGGCATTAAATGTAATCACTGTTTCAGTCTTAGTAGCAAGGTCCTGGACTACACATTCGTGGAGACTGAATTGCCCCAGTAGTGATCCTTCACTGCTGGGCTAAGACACATTGAGAAGGAAGCAGAGGGAAGCTTGCACTGCCCTGGCTGAATGATTTTGTTAAGAAAAACTTTTGAAAGTTTTAAGAAAAATGGCATGATGGCATTTCTGGGAACCACCTCCTCCCCCACATTTCTCTAGTGTGCTTTTATATATTCAAGCTAAGATTCACAACAGTACAAATTCAAACCTGGCACCCTACCTATTTACCTCTGTTTCAACTGACATTTTCAGCTCTCAATAACTAACATAAAGTGAACTTTTATCTTTTAAAGTAAGACATTTTTACAAACTTAAAACTGTGACTGCTTCATAGTTTCTATGTTCTCATCAAAAACATATAGCCAGGCAGTTTTGTCATTTCTTGGAGGCTTTGATAGTCTGCAGGAGCAGAATACCACTGGTTCAAGCCCTTTCTATCTTTTCTGTCTAGCTGTCTAATTTACAAAATGTACCAGCTAAGGAAGCTCAAATGGTATGGAGTTTAGGACAGCAACAGAGCATGAACAGGGATTTCTTTTATCTATTAAGAATCAGAATCTGGGGCAGTGTGAGAGTTCGGTGGCAGGCAGCATGTACAGAAAACCTGGATTTGATTTCTGGGCATAGCTGCTGTACCTTGAGGTTTGCAAAGCTGCAGATACACATTCACATATCTTAGGAGGGAGTCCCAAGCACTGAACAATAGTGAAACCTACTGTTCAAGTTCAGAAAGCAGAGATACAGTGTTCCAAAATGAGCCACATATTATTTTGAAAGCTCATATACAACAAGATCTTTGGATAATTCTTATATTGGTGCCATGATAGGTATTCCAACTGGCAAAGAATCTAGTTAACTTCACAATGGAATCTTCTTCAAAACCATTGCCTGTTTTCTGTAAGGTCATAAGGTTATTTTCAAAAACGTTCCTCACCAAAATTTCAATTTTTCTTAGCCAATCGCCATTAACTTCTTAAGGAAAAGAAGTTGGCATTGAGATCAGAATGGACATCATTACCACTATCCCAAATCAGTGACCAATTATATTAACCTCTCTGTATATATTATATACCTTATTGAGGTGTCTAGTACAATTTTTGTATTTTGCAATCATTTCTACAAGAATAGTAAATTTTAGTTTAACAGATTTGAAGATAGTGGCTTAAAACAAATTAAAAATGCACTTGTGGTAAATCAATTGCCCTGTTGCTTACTAGTTAAATATGCATACTGCATACTCCATACACTAAAACGCAGAAACATGCTCTAAAATTTGAAATCTAATTATGAGCTCATGGTTGATGCATAATATTAAACATTCAGACTGTTAATGTGTCTCTGATATCAGGTAACCCAAGTGCTCATTGAAATAAATGCCACAATGTTCTAATGGCTACACTTGAGCACAGTACTGTATTTATTAAACTTGCATGCAGCTTGCCGATTGATGAAATTCAAGCTCTATATTTATTTTATTTATTTATTTATTTATTTATTTATTTAAATGTTTTATATGCTGTCATTCCATGCGAGAATCACTAGTTCATAACGATTTACAGGAAAAACATTCATAAGTAAAATGAGTATTACTATGTGGATAAATATTCATAGAAACGGAAGTAATACAATGGTAAACTTCTAATATAGGAACAGAGCTAGATTAAAGATATACATTATCTGAGTCATGGGGAACTGGGTGTTTCAGTCAAGTAGAACGCATTTTTGAATAGCCAAGTTTTTAAGTCACTTTTGAATTTCTTTTTATCTGTTAATGTTCGAAGTTCTTCAGCCATGGAATTCCAAAGTTTAGGGCTAGCAATTGAGATCACTCTATCTCTAGTTAGTGTTAGATAAGAGTCTTTTAATTTCAGGATTGCTAGGAGGCCTTTGTTCTGTGATCTGAGAGTTTGCTGGTGGATGTGAGGTTTAAATATTATTCTTAGTAGATCATTGTTGTTCAGGTTAATGTTTTTTAATATTATAGTTAGAACTTTATAATAGAGATGTGAATCGTGTCCTCGATCGTCTTAACAATCGATTTCGGCTGGGAGGGGGAGGGAATCGTATTGTTGCCGTTTGGGTGTGTAAAGTATCGTGAAAATCATTAAAATCGTGAGCCGGCACACTAAAACCCCCTAAAACCCAGCCCGACCCTTTAAATTAAATCCCCCACCCTCCCGAACCCCCCCCCAAATGCCTTAAATTACCTGGGGGTCCAGCGGCACACTAAAACACGGCACACTAAAACCCCCTAAAACCCACCCCGACCCTTTAAATTAAATCCCCCACCCCCAAATGCCTTAAATTACCTGGGGGTCCGTAGCCTTAAATTACCTCCGTAGCGGCGGTCCGTAGCTAAATCGGGGGAAGGGGGAGAGCAGGAAAAGTGGCACACTAAATCGTGTAGTCTTCAGCCGGTGCCATTTTGCAAAATGGCCGCCGCAAAATGGCAGCGGCCATAGACCAAAACGATTCGACGCAGGAGGTCATTACGGACACCCGCTGGACTTTTGGCAAGTCTTGTGGGGGTCAGGAGGCCCCCCCCCCCAAGCTGGCCAAAAGTTCCTGGGGGTTCAGCGGGGGTCCGTGAGCGATTTCCTGCCGCGAATCGTTTTCCGTACGGAAAATGGCGCCGGCAGGAGATCGACTGCAGGAGGTTGTTCAGCAGGGGTCCGGAACCCTCGCTGAACGACCTCCTGCAGTCGATCTCCTGCCGGCGCCATTTTCCGTACGGAAAACGATTCGCGGCAGGAAATCGCTCACGGACCCCCGCTGAACCCCCAGGAACTTTTGGCCAGCTTGGGGGGGGGGCCTCCTGACCCCCACAAGACTTGCCAAAAGTCCAGCGGGTGTCCGTAATGACCTCCTGCGTCGAATCGTGTTGGTCTATGGCCGGCGCCATTTTGCGCCGCCATTTGCAAAATGGTGACGCAAAATGGCGCCGGCTGAAGACAACACGATTCGATTTCAGGAGGCCGTTCCGGACCCCCGCTGGACCCCCAGGTAATTTAAGGCATTTAGGGGGGGGTTCGTGAGGGTGGGGGATTTAATTTAAAGGGTCGGGTGTGGGTTTTAGGGTGCTTTAGTGTGCCGGCTCACGATTTTAACGATTTTCACGATACTTTAAACACCCAAACGGCAACGATACGATTCCCTCCCCCTCCCAGCCGAAATCGATCATTAAGACGATCGAGGACACGATTCACATCTCTAGTGTTTACTGAAGAGGATGTTGGGGAGGTACCCCTACCAGAGAAGGTTTTCATGGGTAATGATTCAGATGGACTGAACCAAATCACGGTGAACCTAGAAGATGTGGTAGGCCTGATTGACAAACTGAAGAGCAGTAAATCACCTGGACTAGATGGTATACACCCAGGGTTCTGAAGGAACTAAAAAATGAAATTTCTGATCTATTAGAAAAAATTTGTAACCTATCATTAAAATCATCCATTGTACCTGAAGACTGGAGGGTGGCTAGTGTAACCCCAATATTTAAAAAGTGCTCCAGGGGTGATTCGGGTAACTATAGACCAGTGAGCCTAACTTCAGTGCCAGGAAAAATAGTGGAAACTATTCTCAAGATCAAAATCATAGAACATATAGAAAAATATGGTTTAATGGAACACAGTCAACATGGATTTACCCAAGGGAAGTCTTGCCTAACAAATCTGCTTCCTTTTTTTTAGAAGGGGTTAAAAAAACATGTGGATAGTTCCCTCTACGTGAAGAAATATTTATGACATTGGTTCTGAGATGTTCTCCCTGGAGTTTCATTTCGTGACCCCTAGTACTGCTGATTTCTTTACAATGGAAAAGGTTTGGTGTTTGTACATTATTAAAACCTTTCAGGTATCTGAACATCTTTATCATATCACTTCTGCGCCTCCTATCTTCCAGAGTATACATATTCATATCCTTCAGTCTCTCTTCATAGGTTTTCTGATACTTACCCCACACTATTTTGGAGCCCTTCTCTGGGCTGCTTCCATTCAGTCTCTATCCCTTTTGAAATAAGGGCTTCAGAACTGACTGCAGTTCTCCGTGACTATGACTCTTGTACAGGTCCTTGGACCTGTACAAGAGACCTGTACAAGAAAGCATCACCACCTCCTTTTTCTTACTGGTTATTCCAGCATTCTTCTGGATTTACCTATGGCCTTGTCACATTGTTTTGCATCTTCAGATCACCAGACACTATTACCCCAAGATTCTGCACTTGGTCCACGCATATCAGCCTCTCCCTCCATCACATACAGCTCTTTTGGATTACCATATTCCAGATGCATGACTCTGCACTTCTTAGTATTGAATCCCAGCTGCCAAATCTTTGACCATTCTTCAAGATTTTGTAAATCCCTTTTCATTCTCTCTAATCCTTCAGGTGTGTCCAGTCTGTTGCAGATCTTGGTATCATCTGCAAATAGGCAAACTTTATCTTCTATCCCTTCTGGAATGTCGTTCACAGATACTGAACAGAACCGTCCTAATATCATCCCTGTGGCTTTCTATTTTGCTACCATTGAATTGAAAATTTCGGTGTTAGTCTTTCAAGTGTACTTTGAAGGACTAGCCACTTAACCAAACAATAAGTGATTAAACAAGTGGATACATTCCATATACATATATGGTGCCCGGACATATACTTTTTATTGTACCTGAATCAAGAGCCCCTGATGCAGCCTTAAAAGGTGAAACTTTGGCCAGAGTCAGGCTGGTTAGAATCAATCAATAAATTTGCTTTCCAAGGCTCCAGTCTTGCTTTGTTTTTTCACATCCGTGGCTTTTCTAGACTGCTTAACGTACTGTTTTGTGACTCCACTTAACATGGCACTCTTCTGAGTAGATTCCATTTAACCTTACACCCTGACTCCTATCAGTCAACCAGTTTGTAATCCACTCCACCACCTTGGCGCTCACTCCAAAGCTTCTCATTTTGTTCACAAGCCTCCTGTACGGGATAGTAATAAAAGCTTTGCTGAAATCCAAGTAGATGGCATCGAGTGCTCTTTCTTGATCTAATTCTCTAGTCACATAGTCAAATAAATCAATCAAATTTGTTTGACAGAACCTTCCTCTGGTGAATTCATGCTGTCTTGGATCCAGCAACTTACTGGATTGTAAATTCAGTATCCTTTCTTTCAACAGCGTCTCCATTAATTTTCCTACCACCGAGCTGAGGCTCACCAGCCTGTAGTTTCCAGCCTCCTCTCTGTTACCATTCTTATGAAGAGGGATCACAACTGTTTTTCTCCAATCTCATGGCACCACTATCGTTTCCAGGGATCTGTTGAACAGGTCATTCGGCGGGCCTGCCAGGACATCTCTTAACTTTTCTTAGTATCCTGAGATGAACCTCATCTGGCCCCATGAACTTGTCCACATTCAGTTTTCCTAGCTCTTCCCATTTATTTATTTATTTTTCTATACTGACGTGGTAGCTTCACACCAGTGTACTATACATAATAGAAAATACATAAGAATAAAATATACATAATGGGGCAGATTTTAAAAGGTTTATGCACGTAACCCCCGAAAACCTGCCCCTGCCTGCCTCTGCACGCGCCGAGCCATGGGCAGGGCACCGGCCCAGGGGCATGCTGGGGGATGGAGAGCCAGCAGGCGTAACGTCTATGATAAAGGTTAGGAGGGGGTTTAGATAGGGCTGGGGGGCAGGTTAGATAGGGGAAGGGAGGGGAAGGTGCGGGGGGGGGGGGGGGGCAGAAGGAAAGTTCCCTCCGAGGCCGCTCCGATTTCAGAGCGGCATTGGAGGGAACGGAGGAATTGTGCACCCCCTTGCGCGTGCCGACCCTGGATTTTACAACATGCGCGCGGCAAGTAAAAGCCTGTAAAAATAACCAGGTTTTTAAGTTTTTTAAAAATATTGGATGTTTTTTCTAACCATAACTCTAAATTCATTCCATGCTCCCGGACCTGCCAGTGATAATGCTCTGTCTTTCACTAATTTCAAATGTGCTGTTCTGGGTGATGGTATAGTTAGTAGGCCTTTTCCCGCGGAACGTAAATTGCGCTTTGGAATATATAGGCACAAAGCTGCATTGAACCAATCGTTGTTATCATTGTTAATTGTCTTGTGAATTAGCGTTAAAACGTTATATTTTATCCTAAACGCGATAGGGAGCCAATGCAATTCTCTCAGGATCGGCGTTATATGGTCATATTTGAATGTCCTTTAAATGACTTGTACTGACATAGCTTGTTCAACATTACAGAACTACAGGATTCACCTGAAATTTTTAATCTTTGCAATCTATGTTTCAGGTCATACAGCTTCCAAATATTATGAGTTATTAAGGGGATAGAAGCATTATGGTTGCCTTAGCCTGGAAAAACTATGGAAAGATGAATTGGAATGTGCTAGTGTCTTCTACATTCCTTGAGAACATTTCTGGACTCTGAGAGTATCTCCTTCGGCCAGCCTTACACAATCGCTTTATTTTATTGCTCATAGAATTATATTGACTCCTATCAAATTTTACAGAGCTAAACTTGTCACTGAGATGCTTTGCTGGTTCTGTTATTCTGAAACTGGCACCTTTTCCCACTTGATATTTCATCGCAACAATACCTACCATTTTATGGTTAACATTTGGAAGATTGTTTCTGATATTCTAAGGCAAGGGTAGGCAGCTCTGTTCTTGGACTGCCAAAGATAGATCTGGTCCTACAATGAATATGCATATTGCATAATAGGGATGTGAATCGGGCTTCGGACGATTGAAAATATCGTCGATATTTTCAAAATCGTCAGAAATCGGGGGCTCCCCCAAAACGATAGGAAAACCCCACGATATTGATCGTGGGGGTTCCCTTATCGTTTTGGGGGAGGGCGGGAAAAACGGCACACAAAAATAACCCCTAAACCCACCCCGACCCTTTAAAACTAATCCCTTAGCTTCCCCCACCCTCCACCTTTTTTAATATCATTTAATGGTGGAATACTGTTTGAATGGTCAGTGACAGATTTAGGATTTTGAATCCCCTAGGCACTGTTGGTGCTGACACCCCCTTGCCCCCCTCCCGGCTCCAGGGCAAGGGACAATAGAGCAGAAGGTATAAGGCACAAGTTTCTTTGCTCTGGTCTATCTGCTTCAGTCTTACTCCTCTCCTCGTGACCCTAAATAAGAGGAGAGGTGGGGGGGGGGTGATTAGGGAGCAGAGTGCTCCCTGCTGTCTAGTATGGCCTTAGTCTTCTCTTCCTGTTCCCTGTAGAGACCAGGTGAGGAAGGGATGGGTTGGAATAGGGAATAGAGCAGTTTGTCTTTACTCTGTCTCTTCCAGCCTCACCCCTCCCCTCCAGTCTCTGCATTGGGGGGGGGGGAGGGAGGGGGCTGCAACAGGAAGCAGAAGGCTGTTCTCTAATGAGTGAGATTCAGCACAGCAAATCTTATGTGGGCCTGCTGCCCCACCAAAGCTTTGCCACCCTAAGTACAGGCCTACTGTGCTTATTGGGAAATCCAGGTGTGTGTATGGTAAATAAGTTTGAGGCTGTTGTGGCTGCAAAAATCAGAATGGAATTTTGTAACAATATGGAAACCTATGGATGTCTATACTGGAATATTGTAATATAAATTTTTCTTCAGGAAATGAAAATTTCAGTATCTTGCTGCTCTTTTATTGTACTTATTAAATCAAGAAAGATTAGAACCTCTGACCTAAATAAAGACCTTGCCTGTTCCAGTGGCTCAGAGGCCATGCTGCACACTGGCATGTGGAGGACCCGGATTTGTTCATCAGTTAAGTCTTCTGCTCCTTAAGCTAGCTAGGGCTGGGAGATTGGAGTGCCCAGTCATCATACAATGGTGACACCAGATTTAGGGCCCATAATTGCATGATTTTGGCAAGAGCTCCCCCCCCCCCCCCCCCCCCATCGCTGCATTGATTGGGTTGGGTGAGTTGGGAGGGAGATATATTAGTAGGGTAAAACAATCCTAGGGTAGTTGCAAACAAAAGCTTATGTTGCTGGATCCCAGCTCCAGTTTCAACTGAGCTAGAAACCCTTAGCAGTAGGACCCCCCTTACCCCTCCCAAAAAAAGGCTAAATGACGTTTAGTAGTTTATTACCATACTATTAACAGAGCAAATATTAGGCTGGCAGTAAAGGCTGTGAATCTCCAGGGTGCAAATAGAGCCAGGAACTGGAACTGTTTGCAAGCTGCACTTGAGGGTGCCAGGCTCCCAGTTCACACAGATTGAGTCATGAGAGAAGTGATTCTGTTTTCTATGAACTTTTTTGAGTAAATGTGCTTCCCAACATATTTACATTTACTGCTACTGCAAGCCAGCTATTTGCCTATGCTCATGCTTTTATTTAGAGTTTTAGAAATAAACTTTCTTTACTGAAAGTTTTTATTTTTTTTCCCATAAACTCTCTCCTTCCCATCCCAATATCCCATTTTAGACCCTATATCCCTGCTGACATAGGACACATCTGGAAATGAGGCAGAGGGAGGTTACTGCTGGTAAAGCTTTCTTTTGTTCATATCCTTGTCATACAAAGAAGACCACCAGTACCGGCCCTCAAAAGGGCCCATGATTGTGATAACACTTTAGCCTGCAGCACCAGCAGGAAAGTCACATGGAAAGCACTGATCTCAAGACACTTTAGCTTTCCACACATAATCTTTACAGGGCATATATGTAGGCCAACAAAGGCCAGTTCCAATTGTGATGGAAATGCAAATTGTATGAGGAAACTTAAAAAAAAAAATTGATTTCTAAGAAGAAAATTGTGGGCTGTCATCGTTCTCAATGGGATATAATAATGGGGCTGATGCAAAAAAGTTGCGCTGAAAGTGGGCGCTGTGTGTTTCAGCTCCTGCATTCCTAACACACCCCCAAGCACCTCTCCTGGGGGCGCGATGCAATATTTAAATTAGGGCTCGCACCTTTGAGGAGGCGCTAGGGGCAATTGTGCGTGCCTAGAGCCTCCTTGACAGCGTGCACCCGAGAGAGGTCCGCTGTAGGTGGCTGTCCACTGGTTAAGAAAACGGACTCTGAATTTATCAGTATCTCGTTTTCCTAACCCGTGCACATGCAGGGGTTAGGAAAATGGATGCTGATAAATTCAGCGTCCATTGTCCTAACCTGACTACTGGCACCAGGAATGCACGAAACGGGGACAAGATGGCCGCCAGATAGGACACACGGGAAGCGAGCTCCGCAGTGTTGTTTTTCCTTTTACAAATAAAAAATAGAAAATGCCCCACACAAAACATAAGGGGAAAATCCAAGGAGCATTGACAAGCTCTCCGGTTTTGGACCCTTACCAGCTGCGGATTGAGGGCTTCCTGGCCGGAGCAATCGGGATGCCAGTTGGGCTGGTCACTAGAGGGGAGCAGGTTGAACGAGCGAGCTCCCCCTTGACCCCGGATGTTACTCTGAGCCCTGGCGAGCCGACCAGGTCCACGCACCCAGCGCACACTGTTGAATCCATACCCGAGATGGCCCAAGGTGATTTACAACCTTAGCCGGTGGAGTCCATACGGATGAGCCTAGGGGTGAAAGGAGAAGACGTGTGCACCCCACAAGGAGAGGAATCCCTTGTGGCGCTGGAGATGGGTCATGGAGGAGAGGAACGGACCCGTATTGCTGATAACATTGCAGGGAACATCTATCGAGGGGCAGCGCAGCAGGAGTGGGGTGAGTCTCGCATGGAACCCACAGCAGTGAAAGTTAATATTGGGCAACCGGAGGATATCATGCTTGGAAATGTTTGGTATGCACTTAAAGCAATAGATACAGCTTTAAAAT
Organism: Rhinatrema bivittatum; assembly: GCF_901001135.1. Classification (NCBI taxonomy): domain Eukaryota; kingdom Metazoa; phylum Chordata; class Amphibia; order Gymnophiona; family Rhinatrematidae; genus Rhinatrema; species Rhinatrema bivittatum. The sequence goes on along the minus strand of NC_042617.1, from coordinate 234,592,243 downwards.
CAATAGCTCAATCGATAACTGAAGTAAAACAGCAAACACAAGAGAATAATACAATGATTGGGACTTTTGATATGAAAATTCAAGATCATGAGGAAAGGTTAAGGAAAATGGAGTCTCTGCAACAAGATTTTGTGAAATCAGAAACAGCAACAGAAAGACGAATGGAAAAAGTGGAGAACAACTTAAGAATGCTGAACTTAAGAGTGATAAACTTTCCCGTGCTGAGATTAATTTCACGGCAGAATTATTTAAATCATTTATGAAGGAAGTCTGAAAGATACCTGAGGCTGTGTTGCCTGTATGCACTAGAGCATACTACTTGCCCCAAGGGGTTTCCGAGGCTGCACAAGAGGACATTTCTGAGATATTGGAACTGTCTATTGAAACAGAGGTCAAAGAAAGGAAAGCAATGTTAATATCTTTTGCGTTCTTATCAGACCGCAATTACGTGTTGAAAATGTTCTTAAGGAATATATTAGCTTATTTTATGGTGCAAAATTGTGGATTTACCCCGATGTAATTAAAGTAATGCAGCAACGTAGGAAGGAATTCCTTACTATGAAACAAAGGGTATTAGATATGGGTTTCCGATATATTCTAAAATTTCCATGTAAATGTTGCATAAGATTCCAAGGGAACAATTATGTTTTCTTTGACCCTAAACAACTGAAGGATTTTTTGTTGGGACACCCCCTAGAAACTCCTGATGTGTGATCGGCTAAGTATATAATGGTTGCTCACCTATCTTTATGTTAAATATTGAAATTCAGTGTAATTCGTTCAATTTGTTCTTGCCTCCATAATTCTTATATTTAGGTGTGTACGTATATTTCGCTCCATAAGACGCACTTTTTTTCCCCCAAAAGTGGGGGGAAAATGTATGTGCGTCTTATGGAGCGAATATAAAAAAAAAAAAACCAAAAATCTAACAACCCCCCCCCCGACTCCCCCAAGGCCTGCCGACTTAGTTTACCGCAACCCCCCACCCTCCTGACCCCCCCAAGACCTGCCGACTTAATTTACCGCAACCCCCCACCCTCCTGACCTCCCCAAGACCTGCCGACTTAATTTACCGCAACCCCCCACCCTCCTGACCCCCCCAAGACCTGCCAAACGTCCCTGGTGGTCCAGCGGGGGTCCAGGAGCAGTCCGGGAACGATCTCCAGGGCGTGGGCCGTCGGCTGCCAGTAATCAAAATGGCGCCGACGGCCCTTTGCCCTCACTATGTCACTGGGACCGACCGGGTCGGTCCCAGTGACATAGTGACATTTGCCCTCACTATGTCACTGGGACAACCCCCCACCCTCCTGACCCCCCCTCCCCAGACTTACCAAAACTCCCTGGTGGTCCAGCGGGGGGTCCGGGAGCCATCCCCTGCACTCACACCCTCGGCTGCCGGTTTCAAAATGGTGCCGATAGCCTTTGACCTACTATGTCACAGGGGCTACTGGTGCCATTGGTCAGCCCCTGTCACATGGCCATCGGCGCCATCTTGTGCTCCTACCATGTGACAGGGGCTGACCAATGGCACCGGTAGCCCCTGTGACATAGTAGGTCAAAGGCTATCGGTGCCATTTTGAAACCGGTAGCCGAGGGTGTGAGTGCAGGGGATGGCTCCCGGACCATCTGCTGGACCACCAGGGAGTTTTGGTAAGTCTCGGGGGGGTCAGGAGGGTGGGGGGTTGTAGTTAATTTAATTTTAGCGGGGAAATGAATAGGAATTGACTTATAAAATGTATCGGGGGGGCCCCCCTTGCCGAATGCAGCGTATCTGCCCCCAATGAATACGAATCCCAAATGCAATGTATGGCGTCCCTCTGCACATCCCTACAAATTACTTTTCAGTGTGTAAAATAGTTTGCTCATACTTGAGCTGTTTATTACATGCATACTCTCTTTTGCGTACACACACACTTCTGGTTTCCTGGGGGCAGGCTCATTGCAAAAAGTTCCAGCCCCCTAATAGGAAGCCTAACTTTACCGGCAGGGACATGGCCAGATTGACCTCCCTTGCTATCAACAATGAGCACCTGCTCTTCTACACTGGGGGTTGGGGGGGGGAGGGGTCCGGTCCGGTGGAACACCATGAGCAAAACCTGGCAGGGCCTCTGCAGCAATTTAATCGAGAAGCCTCCTATCCCTGGGAGGTAAGTGCCTCGAGGGAACTAAGAGTTAAAAAGTACAAGAGGCGGCAATGTGGGTGCATGTGCAAAAATGCATGAACTAGGTGCAGGCTCCTACACACTGCATGTAGTTTTGCAGAGAATCTAGGGAAAAGGTTGCAAATGTTTAGATGCTTCCTCAAATATATTCATAATGGGACCTTGTGCTGCCCCATACCAGATCTGTGGGACCAGTACAGCCCTGCAAGGAGCTTCAAAGGACAGCACCAATACACAGTACCAAGTTCAAGGCTGGTGGTACAGTGCAAAAGGCAGCCAAGACTACAGTTCTTAGCATTAAAGTGTCATTTCCAGTGACAAGCTTTTGGGGGGAAGAGGCAGAAACTTAACAGCAAAGATTGGTGACACAAGGGACAGTGAAGAGCCATTGTTAGGATGATTCAATGGTTAGCTGGCATGAATGGAAACATTCCATAAGAGGATGTCACAAAACATGCCTCATATAACTATGAGCAGTGTATTCAAATTTCTTATTTATTCAGACTGAGGTCCTCAAGAAGGCGGCTCAAAAGCTGCACTGCCTGGAGGGGGAATGGCTAGAGCAATTGCATGCCAAGCAGGAGGCGGCCAGAGGTAAGTTCCCTAAACTCTCCTTCAACATAGTCTATTTCTGCTGTCCCCATTAATGCCCTAACCATCAACAATACCCTATTTCAGCCAAAAACCATAAGTATCCCTCATGCACATAAAGTTTCTTCCTTCTAGAACCCATAGGCATCCATCCCATGGACACTGGACAACCACATGGTGATTGGCCTACAATGTCATTTGTGCCACTACTTTTACTTCATTCACAGGCCAACTATATAAGTAAGCAGGGTGTTATGACCAACTCCAAATACTGTTACCGGAAAATCTCTATGCTTCCCTTCCAACAAAGAAGGAAGGCATGATGTAGCAGCATCATGGCTCAATGACTGAATCCAAGATACAGTCCAACACATATCAACCAGCCACTGGGGCTATATCAGAGCTGTTATCATTAGATAGAAACCATGCTGTAAAGGACAGCTGTACAGAAGTCAAAGTTTTTGACCTATAGATGGCCTTGCAAAATCCTATAGAAGATAAATGTCTCATAGCCAAGATCACATCTAATTGCCTCCATACCTACCATAAATGAAAGACATTCTTACAGTTTTTTTATGATACACATCACATCCGATCCCTGTGCACACAAACTGATGGCCTGCCACACACTTTTTTCTCTTTTCACAGAAGGCACCAGCTCTTCCTTGAAGGAGGAAGAAAAAAAGGACCTGGCCCATCGTGCTGATACAACTGTTGTACTGGCTGCAGGTGGTCAACAACATTACCACCAACTGCAGCAGCATACAAATCAGAATCTCATCTCCAAGTAGAAGTCCCCCTCTCCCCTGTAAAGCCTTCTTGCCATGTTTCCTGGGACCTCAGGACGCAGGTCCTGATGGTTGCCAGCCATTGCTGAGAGGCGAGCCTCTTGATGAGCAGCTTGCTCTTGAATCTAGCCAGCACTCTCTGGTCACAACGGCTGAATCTGTGGCTGAAACAGCAGCTCCAAGCCCAGAGGCCCAATCTTCAATAGTTATGTGGGCCACCATCCAGAGGATGGGGAAGATGTCCATGCAACGCGAGTGAACTTCAGGAGGCTGATGTATGTCTTGAAGCATCAAACGCATGATCAAGAGGATCTCACAGAAGCCTCTGAGCTACTGGGCATGTGGTGACCACTACAGCTACAAACCCCCTAGGATTATCAGGACCTGTCCTCCTGAAGTCAGTGGGACCCTTTTTTAATGTAGTTATATCCCTAGTTTGTTCTTTCCATCCCCTTTCATTTTTATTTAACTTTGTAAATAGTTCAGTATTCTAAATTTTTCTATATACAGTACATATTATTGTCACATTTTATGTGTGGCTTTTTTTTTTTTTTTGCGTTCAAACTACTACTAATGAAACTCTTCCCCTTCATTATCTGATGCCCAATGATAATAAATCTTTTCTGTTTAAAAGGACCTCATAAATCTGGGCTATGTGTTCTTAACACAGCACTTTCATTACTACCCCAATTCCAATCATAGCTCCTTTTTTTTTTTTTTGCATATAATGTTCCATGTCATCCCTAATTCAGGCCCCTTTCCGGACAATCTACTCCACTCACTCTCACACCCACACACTGGACTGCAGGTAGCTATGCATCCAGCTTTTCCCAACTGCCTCGGTCCTCCACTCATCTTCCCTTACCGCCACCTCAATTCAGCTCCAGTTTATTAACGTCATCATTCTAGATCTAGCTCCCCTGAATGTTCATGCTTTAATAGCCACAACACTACAGAGCTTTAAATCATAACATTGGTCTTACCTCCTCTAAGTGGGAAAGGTGTGTGTTCAGCCAAATCACAAACAGTGGTATAGCCTCATGATGTTTGTGCCAGCGCTTCTGGAAATAAAGATGGTCCAGAAAGTAAGGATTTGCAAGCGCATGTCTGGACAATATCCTGAACATACTCAGATTCTCTAATATCTGAAGTATATTCATGAAATTGTATAGACATATATTCTCAGATTTTCATAAATATTCCTCCAACTACTGCACCAGCACAACATATGAGTGAGTTTCTGCAAAGCTCATTAAACTGTTGTCCATTTTCACCAATAACTATTTCTGAAAAGTTATTAATAAATTGTCACCTCTATATTTACTGGAAGTATACAAGTCATTTATTATTGTTACATGAGAACTGCAGTAGATTGATTAGAAATAAAATTGTTTCAAACTGTTCTAAGTAGACTATCTAAGTCATGTTTGGCTCACTGAGGATCATATAAGATGTTGTTCTAAAAGTAATTTAGATTATGGAAAACATGTCCTCCTCAATTATATTTCTCAGGATGCCAATTAGCGTTCAGGCATCTAGAGGTCCATATTCAGTTACAGACTGGATAGCAAAGCTAGGCCTAGATTTATTATGTCGTGATAATGCAATATCATGAGTTAAACAACATGAAATGCACGTTAAACAATGTTTTTCATGTGATATTGTAATATCGCAACACTATCGTGTGATATTGCGTAATAGAACAAAATATTTCCTCCCCTTATAGCAGGGCTTCTCAAACCTGTCCTGGAGACCCCACAGTCAGTCGGGTTTTCAGGATATCCACAATGAATATGCATGAGATAAATCTGCATATACAGAGACTCCATGTTATGCAAATGTATCTCATGCATATTCATTGTGGATATCCTGAAAAAACGACTGGCTGTGGGGTCCCCAGGGCAGGTTTGGGAAGCCCTGCCCTATATAAATAAGCTGCTTTATATGCATTTGCATGCATAAAATTGCCTAATCTATGTAAGCAGCTTATGCATAGTCAAACCTATCTTATGTAAATAAAATAATGGGGCTGACTTTGAAAAAAGTCAGCCCCATTATTTTATCACATTTGAGGGAGTGGTAGGTATTTTTCCATGGAAGCACTGGGATGCTAGTGTGGGTCCTGTGGGAAAATTAAACATGCAGAGGCCCAACCCCTCCTTCCAATAAGATAAAATCACCTCTTGGGTTGAATGATGACCCCTACTGCCTTCTGAGGTGGCCCTAGCCCCATAAAATCAAGAAAATAAAAAGTAATGCTAACTGTGTGGTGACACTCCCTCCCCCACCCCTCCTCCTTAATAAAGCAAAGTTGCCCCTTTGGCTAAATATTGCCCCAAAATCCACATCCCTTCATCCCCATCCAAATATACTTAAATCCCTAGTGTCTATGGTACCCCTATAAAATTGACCCTCATGATATGGGGGAGCAGGTGGACCCCTGTATCTACTTCCTAAACCCTCCAGAACCTCAAAAGTAGATCTTTGATGCTCATTGAAGGGCCCGGGCACAGCCTAGACCCAGGCCCAGTCAACACCATTTTTCAAAATGGCACTGACCAGGCCTTGCCTCTTTCACATGAGAGGGTCAAGATCTGGGAATCGGACCTAGGCCAAATGCAGGCTGCCATCACACAGAAAAGGTAAGTAGAGTGGCGAGATTTTTTTTCATGTATATGTATGCAATAAAAAAATTGCGCTGCAGTACAGCTGTGACTGTTTCTCAGGGAGGGGCCAAATCTAGTGGCAATGCCCCTCCAAGATATTTGGCCCCTCCAACAATATGACCAAATTTTCATTTAGCTGGATAATTGTGAGTTATCTGGCTAAATGTCTCAGAAGATGGACCTCCTAATGTTTTGTAGCTGAAGTTCTCATGCTAGGATTACAGCCCCAATTTGACCCTGTGCAAAAAGAATGGGGGCCATCTCATCTCATCGGAGTTGTGTCATCTCATCCCATCAGCTGTTCTGCAAAAATCTTCCAGCTGATGGTGATAGGATAAAATAAGTTTGTAGAACTAGGGAGGACAAGGAGAAATGAATGCTGAAGACAAGAAGCAGGAAAGAAAGAGAGGGAAGTTGTAGTAGGCAGAGAGAAAGATTGACAAAGGTGTCAGAGGCTATGGGCCAGATTTTTAAACCTACGCGCGGACGTAGATTTTATAACGTGTGCGTAGCTGCGTGCATGTTATAAAATCCGGGGTCGGCGCATGCAAGGGGGGGTGCACACTTGTGCACCTTGCGCGCGCCGAGCCCTAGGGGAGCTCTGATGGCTTTCCCTGTTCCCTCTGAGGCCGCTCCGAAATCGGAGCGGGCTCGGAGGGAACTTTCCTTCTGCCCCCCCCCCCCCCCACCGTTCCCCTCTCTTCCCCTACCTAAACCGCCCCCAGCCCGATCTAACCCCCCCCCCCCCCCCCGACTTTTGTTGGCGAACTTGCGCCTGCATCCAGGCAGGCAAAGGTTGCGCGAGCCCCCGGCACGACCGCTGTGCCGCAGGCCTCGGTCCCGCTCCGCCCACTCCCCACCTATTTTTTCAAGCCCCGGGAAATACGAGCGTCCCGGGGCTTGCGCGCATCGCCGGGCCTACATAAAATAGGCTCAGCATGTGCAGGAGCGGGTTTTCGGGGTTGCGCGCGTAATATACACATGTAACCCTTTGAAAATCCACCCCATGGGCCAGATTTTTAAACCTACGTGCGGGCGTAAATTTGTGCACACAAATCGACACCCGATTTTATAACATGCGCGCGTAGCCACGCGCATGTAATAAAATCCGGGGTCGGCGTGTGCAAAGGGGGTGCACATTTGTGCACCTTGCGCGCGCCGAGCCCTAGGGGAGCCCTGATGGCTTTCCCTGTTCCCTCCGAGGCCGCTCCGATTTCGGAGCGGCCTCGGAGGGAACTTTCCTTCTGCCCCCCCACCTTCCCCTCCTTTCCCCTACCTAACCCACCCCCCAGCCCTATCTAAACCTCCCCATACCTTTGTTGGCGAAATTGCGCCTGCCTCCGGAATAGGCGTAGGTTGCGCGCGCCGGCCAAGTGCCAGCGCTCGAGCCCCCGGCACGACTGCTATGCCGGAGGCCTCGGTCCCGCTCCCGCCTCATCTACTCCCTGCCCATTTTTCAAGCCACGGGACATGCGCGCGTCGCTGGACCTATGCAAAATAGGCGTGGCAGAAGCGGGTTTTTGGGGTTACGCACGTAACCCTTTGAAAATCCGCCCCTATGTGTGTTCATATTTGTATTTGAAAATAAATGTTTGTGTTTTTATTTATGTGTGTGTGTGTATGTGTGTGTGTGTGTGTGTGTGTGTATGTGTGTGTGTGTATGTGTCTGTGCAAGAGAAACAAGTTGTGCATGCATCTTTGACATAGGCTGCAAATGTGCTTAGATGAAGCTGCGTAAACACAGCTGCTGGCACTAACTTTCAAAAGGAGATAGAGCAGCTTTTAAACTAGAACAAGGGGGAAAGTCACTCAGCAGTGCATGGTGTGGAGAAATGTATCCTTGAAGGATACTAATGAAACAGGAGAGTTAGGGCATCCCAACAGAGAGGTTCCATTAAAAGCAAACATAGTCCATATGCCTATATGTAAAAAATCACCGAAGCTAATGATTTCCGAATTATCCCAAACAACTGAAAAGTAGGTTGTTAAAACAAACAAAAAACACACTTTGAAATGTCTGTATGCCAATGCCAGAAGTCTAAGAAGTAAGATGGGAGAGTTAGTGTATAGCAGCAAATGATGAGATTGACATAATTGGCATCACAGAGACTTGGTGGAAGGAGGATAACCAATGGGACAGTGCTATATCAGGGTACAAATTATATTGCAATGATAGGGAGGATCAACTTGGTGGGGGTGTGGCACTTTATGTCTGGGAGGGTATAGAGTCCAACAGGATAAAGATCATACAAGAGACTAAATGCTCAGTAGAATCTATATGGGTAGAAATCCCATGTGTGTTGGGTAAGAGTAGAGTGATAGGAGTATACTATCGTCCACCTGACAAAATGCTCAGACAGATGATGAAATGCTAAGAGAAATCAGGGATGCAAACCAATTTGGCAGTGCAATAATAATGGGAGATTTCAATTACCCCAATATTGACTGGGTACATGTAACATCAGGACATGCTAGAGACATAAAGTTCCTATATGTAATAAATGATTGCTTCATGGAGCAATTGGTTCAAGAACCAACAAGAGAGGGAGTTATTTTAATGCTAATTCTTAGTGGAATGCAGGATTTGGTGAGAGAGCTAACGGTGATGGGGCCACTTGGCAACAGTGATCATAACGTGATCAAATTTAAACTAATAACTGGAAGGGGGACAATAAGTAAATCTGCAGCTCTAACACTAAACTTTCAAAAGGGAAACTTTGATAAAATGAGGAAAATAGTTAGAAAAAAAATGAAAGGTGCAGCTGCAAAGGTTAGAAGTATTCAACAGGCTTGGGCATTGTTTAAAAATACAATCCTAGAGGCAAAGTCCTTATGTATTCCACACATTAAGAAAGGTGGAAAGAAGGCAAAACGATTATGTCATGGTTAAAAGGTGAGGTGAAAGAGGCTATTTTAGCCAAAAAACATTCTTCAAAAATTGGAAGAAGGATCCATCTGAAGAAAATACGATAAAACATAAGCATTGTCAAGTTAAGTGTAAAACATTGACAGCCGAAGAGAGAATTTGAAATGAAGTTGGCCATAGAGGCAAAAACTCATAATAAAAACGTTTTTAAATATATCCGAAGCAAGAAACCTGTGATGGGGTAAGAGGGGTCAGGAGGAGGGTGTTATGGACAATGGGGAAAGGACCCAGGGAGGATTTTTCTTTTCATAGTGTGGCTCAGAACAGACATTTTTTATTTTGTTTTATATTTTTATTTTTAAATTCTGCTTGTTCTTTCTTAATTTGTTTTAAAATTAACAAGAACAGTCAAATGAAATCAGGGAAGCAAACCAATTTGGCAGTGCAATAATAATGGGAGATTTCAATTACTCCAATATTGACTGGGTAAATGTAACATCAGGACATGCTAGAGACATAAAGTTCCTGGATGTAATAAATGATTGCTTCATGGAGCAATTGGTTCAAGAACCAACAAGAGAGGGAGCTATTTTAGAGTTAATTCATAGTGGAACGCAAGATTTGCTGAGAGACGTAACGGTGGTGGGGCCACTTGGCAACAGTGATCATAACATGATCAAATTTAAACTAATAACTGGAAGGGGGACAATAAGTAAATCTGCAGCTCTAACACTAAACTTTCAAAAGGGCCATTTCAAAAAGGGCCATTTCAAAAAGGCCATTGTAGAAAAACTAAATGAATTCTTTGCTTCTGTGTTTACTAATGAGGATGTTGGGGAGATACTACTTCCAGAGATGGTTTTCAGGGGTGATAAGTCAGACAAACTGAACCAAATCACTGTGAACCTGGAAGATATAGTAGGCCAGATTGACAAACTAAAGAGTAGCAAATCACCTGGACCAGATGGTATGCATTCTAGGGTACTGAAGGAACTAAAAAATGAAATTTCTGATCTATTAGTTAAAATTTTTAACCTATCATTAAAATCATCCATTGTACCTGAAGCCTGGAGGATGGCCAATGTAACCCCAATATTTAAAAAAGGCTCCAGGGGCGATCACGGTAACTATAGACCAGTGAGCCTGACTTCAGTGCCGTGAAAAATAGTGGAAACTATTCTCAAGATCAAAATCGTAGAGCATATAGAAAGACATGGTTTAATGGAACACAGTCAATATGGATTTACCCAAGGGAAGTCTTGCCTAACAAATCTGCTTCATTTTTTGAAGGGGTTAATAAACATGTGGATAAAGGTGAACCGGTAGATGTAGTGTATTTGGATTTTCAGAAGGCGTTTGACAAAGTCCCTCATGAGAGGCTTCTTTGAAAACTAAAAAGTCATGGGATAGGAGGCGATGTCCTTTCGTGGATTACAAACTGGTTAAAAGACAGTAAACACAGAGTAGGATTAAATGGTCAATTTTCTCATTGGAAAAGGGGAAACAGTTGAATGCCTCAGGGATCTGTACTTGGACTGGTGCTTTTCAATATATATATAAATGATCTGGAAAGGAATACGACAAGTGAGGTTATTAAATTTGCGGATGATACAAAATTATTCAGAGTAGTTAAATCACAAACGGATTGTGATACATTACAGGAGGACCTTGCAAGACTGGAAGATTGGGCATCCAAATGGCAGATGAAATTTAATGTGGACAAGTGAAAGGTGTTGCATATAGGGAAAAATTACCCTTGCTGGAGTTACACGATGTTAGGTTCCATATTAGGAGCTACCACCCAGGAAAAAGATCTAGGCCCTGTGTGTGTGTTTTGCACACAGGATGTGTGAGCAACTGCTAATTTTCTCCATGTATATAATGGAATCACAAGCTAAAAATAATGCATAACTCCCATATTATCATATAAAGCAATGAGTCTCCAGTTGAAATATTTTTTGTTTTCCCCATATTGAAAAAGGCTGAAATAATTCCCTTTTGCATTAATTTGCACTTTTATTATTAACTTGTCTCACAACTTTGTTAAAATACTTCATTGCTCAAAACTCAACATGTGAGAGATGCTTGTAGATCTGTAGTTAATCATTTATCCTGGATACATTTGTAATATACAAAGTCAGTGCTGAAATAGTCTGTAGATAATAGGGATGTGAATAGTTTTTGAACGATTTAAATTATCGTCAGATAATTTTAAAATCGTCCAAAATCGTTAGAGTGCACGATACAATACAAATGCCCACGATTTATCGTCAGGGGCATTTGTATTGTATCGTTAAATAGGGGGCGGGAAAACCGGCACACCAAAAAAACCCTAACACCCACCCCGAACCTTTAAGACAAACCCCCACCCTCCCGAACCCCCCCCAAAATGTTTTAAATGACCTGGGGTCCAGTGGGAGGGTCCCGGTGCGATCCCGGCGCGATGTCCCGCTCCCTGGCCACAACAAAAAAACCCTAACACCCACCCCGAACCTTTAAAACAAACCCCCACCCTCCCGAACCCCCCCAAAATGTTTTAAATGACCTGGGGGTCCCGTGGGAGGGTCCCGGCACGATCCCGGCGCGATGTCCCGCTCTCTGCCCATGGCTGCTGTGAAGAGAAATGGCGCCGGTGGCCCTTTGCCCTTATCATGTGACAGGGCAAAGGTAGCGCCGGCGCCATTTTGATTCCTAGCTCCCGACGTCACGCGTCCAGGAGATCGCTCCCGGACCCCCGCTGGACCCCCAGGGACTTTTGGCCAGCTTGGTGGGGGCCTCCTGACCCCCACAAGACTTGCCAAAAGTCCAGCGGGGGTCCGGGAGCGACCTCCTGCACGCGGGCTGTATTGCCAATCTTCAAAATGGCGCCGGCGCTACCTTTGCCCTCACTATGTCATAGGCGTCGTGAGGGCAAAGGTAGCGCCGGCACCATTTTGAAGATTGGCAATACGGCCCGTGTGCAGGAGGTCGCTCCCGGACCCCCGCTGGACTTTTGGCAAGTCTTGTGGAGGTCAGGAGGCCCCCCCCAAGCTGGCCAAAAGTCCCTGGGGGTCCAGCAGGGGTCCGGGAGCGATCTCCTGGCCCCGTGATGTCGGGAGCTAGGAATCAAAATGGCGCCGGCGCTACCTTTGCCCTGTCACATGATAAGGGCAAAGGGCCATCGGCGCCATTTCTCTTCACAGCAGCCGTGGGCAGAGAACGGGACATCGCGCCGGGATCACGCCGGGACCCTCCCACGGGACCCCTGGTCATTTAAAACATTTTGGGGGGTTCGGGAGGGTGGGGGTTTGTCTTAAAGGTTCGGAGTGGGTTTTAGGGTTTTTTTGGTGTGCCGGTTTTCCCGCCCTCCCCCGATTTACGATTTTTAACGATTTCAAAGCAAAACAAAACACGACGATCCGATTTCCCTCCCCCCCAGCCAAAATCGATCGTTAAGACGATCGATCACACGATTCACACCTCTAGTAGATAAGGTTAGGTTGATTGACTTTCTGGCTTGAAAATTGTAAGTGGTAGAAGACTGACATTACATCTGTTTATGGGATGTGTCCTTTAGTTAGTGGTTAAATATGATGACATTTAGATTAGTTTAGCATACCCATACATAATTTTTTCCAGTATACAAGTTTCCTATTAATTATACTAAAAATTCAGTTAACCGATCATTACCCAAATCAAATTAAATCAACTGATCAACATAAATCTACAATAAAAACAGAAAAAATATATATTCTAAAGATATTTTCAGTAAAGAACAGACTTTTCAAAACCTTTATGCTACACACAAACTTTTTCTAAAGCACCTGTCAAATCTTTTCAGTTTCAAAATTCACATAACCTCTCTGCCTTACTTGCCAAACTGAAATACATCAGACACTGCTTTGCTCTCAGAGGTGAATGATTTCTGGTATGAAAGTGGAGCCCTGTGGTAAAGACATTCCTGAGATCAAATGAAGCAGGCTTGTAACAGGATTTGTAAAACGAAGTGCTGGGTTGAATGTACTGGCTTTTTGCTTCCATGCCAATAGTAAGAAATAATGGCCCAGGAAAACAAACACTGTAGGTGGCTGATCAAATAAGACAATGAAGAATGTTTTTTTTATTTTTTTTAAATCATTTTCTCTTTTACAGTAGCAAGATTATCCTGTACAGCAGGCATTTCCAGGGCAGCTAGTGGCTTTGGTAGAGGTCAAGCCCTTCACTTTTGCATGTACCCTTTGCTCACAGTTCCAATTATCAATGCCACAACTAATGTTAACGCTCTGGTAATATAATTTGATTACACCTTTCAGAAAGAATATATTGTATGAACAGCAAACACTGAAAATAGCACTTGCCTTGGGTCAGTTGATGCCATTCTGGAATAGGCATCAGCAGGGCAAGAGCAACTGGAGATAATTTCTGCTCCCAATTCACTCTACAGATAGGGTAAGAGGGGTCAGGAGGAGGGTGTTATGGACAATGGGGAAAGGACCCAGGGAGGATTTTTCTTTTCATAGTGTGGCTCAGAACAGACATTTTTGGTTTTGTTTTATATTTTTATTTTTAAATTCTGCTTGTTCTTTCTTAATTTATTTTAAAATTAACAAGAACAGTCAAATGAACACATCCCTTTTGGGTAGCTAGGTACCTCACGGCTTAAACTCACTGAGAGTTGAGAGGTGCAAGTAGAAAACAGAGGTTTTTCCAGAGGCAGCACTGACAGCAAGTCTCCAGAAAAGATGGGAGGAAAGTATATTGGGGGAAGCCATACTTAAGGTTTATAAGGGGTATCACTGGCACCCACGCCTCACAATGAAGAGCATTGCCCTAGACAGCTGCCTGCTCTCCTTAGTGGGAAATCCAGGCTTACATTTACTGGAGACTGGTACAATACATGCTTCTGAAAATAAACTCGTAACGCTGATGAACACAGTCAATGTGAAAGCACACTGCACAATCAAATAGTAGCTACACCTTAAAGGTACTGCAGATGCATAACCATTATTGTCATCACCACTATTAGAAAACCAGTGACTTTGCATAACTTTTACTCAGAATGATTAACAGTTGCTCACAATATGAATATACAGTAAACAGACGGTAACAGCTCATCAACCAACTGTCTTTCAGTCATACTGCTACTATGCCAAAAATAAGGCAGTCTTGTAAGAATGGACAGATGCATTTGTGCCATCATCTTGGTTGATCACTGGAGAGTTCACCAGGCAATTATAAGCATATTTCCCTAGCAGCATTTCAAGGGAGTGCCAATCAAAGGGCTCTGGCAAGTGGCAGAGTTGAAAAGTTATCAGTCAAATGCATAATTCTGTTTGTGAATGTGCCTGTTTAAATTTAGAAAGTGGACAACAAATAGAAATAAATAAATTATACAAGTGAGCAAATGGCCAAGCTAAGGGGGTCATTTATCAAAATGCGCTAAGGTGTTTTCGCATGTGTTAAGGGCTTATAGAAACATAGAAACATAGAAATGATGGCAGAAGAAGACCAAACGGCCCATCCAGTCTGCCCAGCAAGTTTTGCACTTTTTTTTTTCTCATTCTTATCTGTTACTCTTGGCTCTTAGTAACCTTTTGATTCTATTTCCCTTCCACCCCCACCATTAATGTAGAGAGCAGTGTTGGAACTGCCTCTAAGTGAAATATCTAGCTTAATTAGTTAGGGGTAGTAACCGCCGCAATAAGCAAGCTATACCCATGCTTATTTGTTTACCCAGACTAAATAATTCAGACCTTGTTGGTTGTTGTCTGTATATAGATCTACTTTTCTTCATTCCCCCTGCCATTGAAGCAGAGAGTTATGCTGGATATGCATTGAAAGTGAATGCAAAAAGCCCCATTAACGCATGTGATAAGTCCTAAACGCAAGTGAAAACACCTTTAACGCATGCGATAGCTCCATATTGTATGGTGTGATGCAAATCTGAAAAAGAAGAGGGCTGATTTACCTGTTTGTGAAGTCCTATATGCTGATTTTAGCTACACCTTTTTCAGTAGTGTTAAGCTGTTAGTGCATTTTGTGATGTCTCCTGAAAGGCCTGTTTTAGTAGGTGTGGGGGAGAGAGAGAGAGAGAGAGAGAGAGAGAGAGAGAGAGAGAGAGAGAGAGACTAGCCATAATATCCTCTCCCGAGATAGGTATTTGTATCCCTATGGGAGGCCCACCTAGTAACTTGAGGTGAGGTTTTATTTATTAGTGTAGGGGGTTAGGGGCCAATTTGACTTTCAAGGTTAGGCATACAAACAGAACAGTGCTCTCTTGTGAAGATTTGATGACCTTCGGAGAGAGGAAACTCACCCAAAGATGAGATTGGTGCAATGTTCTCTCCACCTAGCTTGATGGACTCTCTACCTGGGTAACATCAAGCTAGGTGGAGAGAACATTGCACCAATCTCATCTTTGGGTGAGTTTCCTCTCTCCGAAGGTCATCAAATCTTCACAAGAGAGCACTGTTCTGTTCTTACGTCTAACGTTGAATGTCAAAGTGGCCCCTAAACCCCTACACTAATACCTAAACCTCACCTCGAGTTACTAGGTGGGCCTCCCATAGGGATACAAATACCTATCTAGGGAAAGGACATTATGGCTAGTCTCTCTCTCTCTCTCACTCTCTCTCTCTCTCAAACATGGTCCCCCAGTGGTTGTATACAGGTCTGGCATGTATCAAGCACACCCCTTTTGCTATCGCATTTGGATAAATCGAGGCCTAAGTTGGTAATTGAAAATAAAACACCCCTCACCTGTACAGTGGGCTTTGTGCATCTCTCTTGTGATTGATGGTTATCTCAGCCAATAATGTATTTTCAGCACTTTATAAAAGGCCCTGGATGTTGCAATATTTAACTAATACTCTTTAAACCCATAATTTAAGCTGCTCTCTTTGCAAAATCATCTGAAATCTGAACAGTATAGAGGTTTTAGAAAAGCTGAACACTTTAAAATTTGTCTACTGTTAATCCTCTTGCATGCAACATTAGGCACATATTTTCATCTCACTATCAGATTTCCCTTCCATGTCATCTCTTCATCTTCTCCTCTCAGCTGCTGTGGGTCCAAGAGAATGAATCATGACATATAGTATATAATCTATTCAACACCACACACGGTTAGTTAAAAACAGATATTATCATAAGCTTACAATAAATTCATCAAGTAGCTTCCTAGTAAGCAGAATCACTATACTTATCTCCAAATGTTTCCTTAAAAAAGAGGGAAATGTTAGAAGTACTAATGGAAACATAGGCAAACAGGTCTGTCTAGCAGGATGTTATCATAGAACTAATTAGCAGCTGGGTCTGGTTGGCTGTGCTCATGTAGCTGGGTCTATATGCAGGCTACAGACTCCTCGCATGGACTGAATTGGTGCAGGAGGTTAATGGTGACTGAGCACTGTCCAGAAAATCCAAGGGCCCTAGGAGTCGAGATGTTTTTAGCAACGATCACGCTCGTTGTTTGGATTATTGCAGGGCTTGTGGTTAGACACGGGAGGGAAGATGTAAACTAAATAGGGGAATCACGTATGCTCATCTATAAAAAAAAAACAGAACAAATAGGGTCCTTCTCTTTCAGTTTAAACTGATTTTTAGCATAAATTCCTATATTTTAACAAAGGTGACAATCGTTTAAAGTGATATTCACCCTAATTTTAGGCTGATTAAAAAGCTGCTCCAGAGCTGCAGATGCAGCATTTCAATACCTCCAGCCATTGCTGGAAGCCAGTATAGGCCACAGTGTGGTGGGGAAGAAGAAAGAGAGAGAGGGACATGCTAGGCAGGGGCTGGGGGTAGAGTAGGGGATGCTGCTGAGTAGGTGGGTAGGAGAATATGCTTAATATTGTTTTATGATCCTGGCTTCTGTCCATTAAAATAAACTCTGATATTTACTGGGAAAAATAACGAGTTATTTTTCTCAACTGATTATCTCCTGTTTATTTTTCCTGGGAATTTATCAGGGTTTATTATGACAAGAACAAAAACAGGAGATAATCAGTTGAAAAAATGACTCATTGAACTGAAAATGAAGGTCCCTAAGTACAAAGGAGGATGATGACAAAAACTGTCTTTGATAATCACAGTGATATCTTTCACTCTGTGGATGGAAGCTAGTATATATATATCCCTAAGCAGTGTGGTCAGGAATAACTGGGCAGACTGGTTGGGCCAATTGGTGTTTTTCTGCAATCGTCTGCTGTGTTCAGCATGTAATAAAGAGTGTAGAACGGACATTTGTTGCTGATTTAGCAAACGTGGTCATCTAATATAGGTCAAAGTGGTTTTTAATTCAGAAATGTGACTCACATCAGTGTGAAAACTTGGCTCTTTCACTCTGACTTGATCCTTGTTTTTCCTGATTCATCATTTCTCCGGCACTACTTTGTTTATTTCTTGTTCTATGAAAAGTAGCATTTTGGGAACAGAGACTGCTCTGGTCTGATTCGCTCTACAAATTCCTCATTGCTCTGATTAAGCTGCTGGATTTGATTGGAGTGTGTATCTGGGAAAGGCAGGCAGAGCAAAAACAAAACCTTTCTTCTGTGCTCTTACACAAATGAACTATAGTACTGTTTATATTTCTATTTTGCTAACAATAAAAGGTGAATTTTTAAAGCTAGACGCACAGAAACCGGGAGATGGGCGCACATCTAGCATTTGCGCGTATCTACCCAATTTTATAAGGCAGCCAGACGCGTACACAAGTGCCGATGCATGAAGATCTAGCACCGGCCAAAAAAGGGGTAGGGCAGGGCCAAACGATGTGCATCCAAGTAGCTATGCGCCTGGACACTCATCTGGGTTCAGTGCTGGATAACTCTACTTCTGCTATGGATGAGGTGTAAGTCTGGAAAATAAAATTGACAGGCATTTGTTAAGAGTTTGAGGGATCTGTGGTAATTGGGGGGGACCAAAGAAGCAGGGGGTTTGGAAGACTTAGCTGAACACTGGGCAAACAAGTGGATGAACTGATGAAACTGGTCATCGCTGGAAGCATGACTGTTATAAAATATCCTCACTTAAATGTCTGTAAGCTGACTTATGCTGCTGGACACATGCAAACTTAAAATTAGATACACATATATGCGTGCCTAGGCTGTTTTGTATCATGTGCCTGTGTTATAAAATTGCTACTTATCTAATTATTTATTTATTTATTTATTTACTCATTTATCAGCATTTGTTAAACACTTTACCGATAAATATTTATTGCCCAAAGCGATTTACAAAAATAAAACATATACAAATAAAATCTAACAATAATTACAATTTAGATTAAAACACAAATTAATTAAAATGTAAATTTTAATGCAGCAACTCAAATTAATTCCATACTCTGATCACTTCAACTTGATATTGCTATCAATGCTACTTTTAATATTGCTTTTACTATCACTTTTAGTATTGCTGAGTCAACCCTAGTCAATTTAATGAAATCATCATAACATGGCAGCCATAAACCAAGTTTTCAACTTTTTTCAAAATTTACATAGATTAGTTTCTTCTCTAATGCTTACTGGGAGACCATTCCATAGACTTGGGAATAGCATTAGAGAATGATCTAATAGCCAAACACAAATATTTAAATTTTTTCTCTGTAGGAAGCTGTAGATATTGACCTTCAGATGAATGAAGATTTCTGTTTGACACATGCCAAGGCAAAGTGTTTCTTAAAGAAGGTGAACCAAAATCATTCAATATTTTGAAGGCCAACACCAAATTTTTAAACCTACACCTATCCACTATTGGCAACCAATGTAGTTCCAATAGTAAAGGTTTAGCCAATGTTCTACGAGATTTTCCTAGCACAATTCGGGCTGCAGTATTTTCAATTAATTGAAGTTTATGAATGACTTTACCTTGCAGTCCTAGAAATATTGCATTGCAATAATCTAGGTGAGAAAGAACCAAAGCAAAAGCCACCAATTTGAGCACAATATATCCCAAATAAGGTCTCAATTGTCTTAATAATTTTAACCTAGAATAGGAATTGCGAGCCACCTGTGATATATGATTTTCCAAGGAGACTTCTGAATCTATAATTACCTCTAAAGATTTAACATGGTTTTTTGGGGCCAATTGTGTACCATTCAAACATATTCCCTCCTGAATCATCCCCTTGCCAATTTTCAACATTTCCGTCTTTTCAGAATTAAGTACTAATTTATTTTCAACAAACCAACTGGAGATAGTTTGTAAACAGAGATTCATTCTATTCTTAATGTCTTTAAAAGAATCTTCCATATGAGCCAAAATTTGTATGTCATCAGCATAAATAAATGGGGTAAATCCAAATGATCTTATTAAATTGCCCAATGGAATGAGAAACAACTTAAAAAGACGAGGAGACAGTATTGAACCCTGAGGAACCCTTGATTTTATTTTATTAGAGGAAGAACTCACACCTTGGAAGATCACCAATTGTTCCCTATCTTGAAGAAAACTAGATAACCATTTTAAAGCTTCATCATGAATTCCTAACAATTCACAGTGCTTTAATAAAATTGAATGGTCTACTAAATCAAAAGCACTAGACCAATCAATACTAAAAATGCTGATTCACCCTTATCCAAAATAGAGAGTAGCTTTTCTCCTAATGTTATCATCAAAGTTTCCATACTACAAAATTTTCTGAAACCATGTTGAGTGTCATCCAAACCATTATTTTCAGCCAAATATTCAGATAATTGAATAAACCAATTTCTCCAGAATCTTTGACATAAATGGCAAATTTGATACCTATAATTTTTGCAGTCTCTAGGATTTATATGATCCTTTTTTTTTTTTTTAATAAAGGTTTAACAACAGCCTTTTTCAAAATTGATGGAACATTACTCCTTGTCAATGATAAATTTATCAAAGATAAGAATTCTTTTAGAATATTGTCAGAAAATTCCAAGAAAAGTTTAGAAGGACAAGTATCCAAAAAGCAATTTAAAGTTTTTATTTTGCTCAAAACTGATTTTAATTCCATAAGAGAAATAGTTTCAAAAGAACATAAATCTTCACCCTCCACAATTTTCTCAAATTGTTTAGGCCTCAAATCAACCAATGGATCTTTTAAATTTTCAATCTGGATTTTACCCATATCTAACCCGAGTGAAGAATCTATAAGTTCTTTCCTACGAATATCAACCTTTTGCTGAAAAAAAACTAATAATTGCTCACTGTTGGGAAGATCATCATAAATCAAGTGATCATTTTTGTTAGTACTAAGTAAATACTTCACAGTATTAAATACCATTCTGGGATTCCCTTTTGCCCGATCAATTAAATTTGAAAAATATAGGGGTAAATTTTAAGAGCTATGCGCGGGCATCAGTGTGCATGTGCTACCTGTCACGCACACATGGACACCCAATTTTATAACATGCTCGGCCTGTAAGGGAACTTCCCTTCCCCCTACTCCATCCTTCCTACCCCTTCCCCTAACCTTCCCACCCCATAGCCCTATTCTAACACCCCCCCATTTTACATTTCTTTAACTTACCTCTTGCACCTGCCTCTGGGCAGGTGCAAGTTGCGCAGGCCGGCAGCCTGCTGGCATGTGATCCTCCAACACAGTGGCAAATGGCCACTATGCCGAAGGCCTCTGGCCCTGCCCCTCCCCGCCCCTTTTTTGAAGCCCCGGGACACGTAAACGGATTTACGCGTGTAGGGCTTTGAAAATCTGGCCCATTATATTTTTGCCGCAACAATGTTTTTAAAATACTTAGTAATAGCAATTCTCCAACAATCACGATCACTTTGTAAACCTGATTTCTTCCACAACCTCTCCAGCCATCGAAAAACCCTTTTCAGCCCTGCTAACGTATCTGAATACCAAGGGGACTTTTAATACTTTTATCATTCATCTTTTTTATCTTAGTTCCTGAAGTTTCCTGCATTCCCTTTTTTAGTAAACTATACCACTTTTCAGTCATTATATTTACATCATCAACTTTAATGAGTAACGTTTTCTCATCTAACATCTTTTCTAAATATTCATTAAATTTCACATTATCAACTTTACCCCATCTATAAACTTCTTGATTATCCTTACTTTCATAAACAAAGGAATTAACACCAATAAAATTAAACAATATTAAAAAAATGATCAGACCAAACTATCTTTTCGGAGCTTAAATATTAGAGATGTGAATCGGAACCGGAATCGGTTCGGATTCCGGTTCCGATTCATATATGGGGTTTTTTTCATCGGGCCCGATCGCGGTTTTGTTTATCGGCTGCACCTGAGCCGATAAACAAAAAACCCACCCGACCCTTTAAAACTAATCCCTTTGCTTCCCCCACCCTCCCGACCCCCCAAAAAACATTTTACAGGTACCTGGTGGTCCAGTGGGGGTCCCGGGAGCAATCTCCCGCTCTTGGCTGCCACTAATCAAAATGGTGCCGATGGCCCTTTGCCCTTACCATGTGACAGGGTATCCGTGCCATTGGCCGGCCCCTGTCACATGGTAGGAGCACTGGATGGCCCGCGCCATTTTTAAAGATGGCGCCGGCCATCCAGTGCTCCCTCCATGTAACAGGGGCCGGCCAATGGCACGGATACCCTGTCACATGGTAAGGGCAAAGGGCCATCGGCACCATTTTGATTAGTGGCAGCCGACGGTCCGGGAGCGGGAGATCACTCCCAGGACCCCCACTGGACCACCAGG
The DNA here is from genome assembly GCF_901001135.1 of Rhinatrema bivittatum. Classification (NCBI taxonomy): domain Eukaryota; kingdom Metazoa; phylum Chordata; class Amphibia; order Gymnophiona; family Rhinatrematidae; genus Rhinatrema; species Rhinatrema bivittatum. The sequence continues at coordinate 234,570,523 of NC_042617.1, read as the reverse complement.
TACCTGTAAAATGATTTTGGGGGGGTCGGGAGGGTGGGGGAAGCAAAGGGATTAGTTTTAAAGGGTCGGGGTGGGTTTAGGGGTTATTTTTGCATGCCGTTTTTCCCGCCCTCCCCCAAAATGATAAGAGAACCCCCACGATCAATATCGTAGGGTTTTCCTATAGTTTCGGGGGAGCCCCCGATTTCTGACGATTTTGAAAATATCGACTATATTTTCAATCGTCTGAAGCCCGATTCACATCCCTACTAAATATTGCAGATTCCCACAACACGAGCAAATTGAGAGCCAAATAAAAGGTCTAATAAATGACCCTTTTCATGCATCGGGCCTTGTACAATCTGTATTAAATCAGAGATCTCAAGACAAGATAAAAACTTGGTTGAACTAAAACCTGTAGATTTACCAGAATGAAGATTAAAATCAACTAATATAATTAAATAAGTATATTTAGCTGCGAATGACATCAAATTCTCCAACACTTTTTCATAACAGGAAGATGGTGAATCAGGAGGACAATGCCAGAGAGAAAGTACAATCGGAGTCGATTGTATCTGGGCAAGTGCTGATACACAGGAGTATATGTGCGCCCACATTTGAAAGTTACTGTCCCTGTGTTTTAATTAATATTTTTTTTATTTATATTCCTCCTTTCATTACACTTCAAAGCAGATTATATTCAGATACTTACCTGTTCCCAGAGGGCTCACAATCTAAGGGCCTCATATACAGGGATGGTAACTTTTAAAGTCTTGCGGGCGTACATGTATGCGCATATGCCAGCTTGCGCCAAAGGATGTGGCCTTTTTATATCATACATGCGTACATGTGCACAAATGTCGCCTCTACCGCATAAGTGGGGGGATTTTAGTAGTCACACGTGCCAACTCAATTACCAGTTTCCCCATTTTGTTCCCAGTTCGCCCAGCGTAAGGATTTGACTTCCTAACCCCCCTAGCTAATTAGCCTCACTTTTACCCTGTTGGCCCCTACCCTAAAATCCCACTGACTAGTCTATTTTTTTTGTTTTAGTACTTATGCACCATCCACAGCAGAAGTCAGGTTCCGCAGTAGGGGACCCCGGCGTGCGCTTCTGTACATATTTACGTGCTGGCTTCATTCATAAATCCTGGAACGCCCACACCCTGCCCATGCCCTGCTCCTTTTTCATGAAAACTTTTTGTGCACATACCTGGAAACACACGCATATGTGGGTGCTTTTTAAAATCCATGTGGCATGTGCCAGTCCAACTTCTGCATGTATTTTCTGGCTTTGGCGTGCACTGGGCTTTTAAAATTAATCCCTAAGCATTTTTCCCATAGACACAGAATGGGAGAAAAGCCTTAGTAAAGCAGGCCCTAAGTTTGTACCTGAGGCAATGGAGGGTGAAGTGACTTGCACATGGTCATACGGACAGGATTTGAGCACTGGCTTCCCTGCTTTGCAGACTGCTGCTCTAATCGCTAGACTACTCATCCACGCCAAGTTCTCAGTAACAGAATAAAACATCCCTTGGCATGCTAGATATTCCAGTCCTATAGTGCCAATATATTTTCTTTACAGTTGCTTCACATTGTCTCAAATAAGCTCTATGGTCTGTGAAATAAGTGATATAAATCCAGACTCTGGATGGCCAAAAGGAATTACCTATGAGGTAATTTTCAAAGGAAAATGTAAATGTACCATACTATCGTAGCAATTTTCAAAAGCCATTTACTTGCATTAAGTGCACTTAACATGGATAAAACATACTTTTGAAAATTTCTACAATATATGATTGAATTGTCAATAGGTTTTACCCATATTATGTGTACTTAACATGGCTAAATGGACTTTCGGAAATTGCTATGATAGTATGTTACATTTATATTTTCCTTTGAAAATTAACCTGTAAGTCTTAGGAGTAGAACTCAGCAAGAGAGACGTGAATATTCTTTTACCATTATAAGCAAAAAAAGCAAAGAACCCCCACCCCCCCCCAGAAGCAGCCACAAGTAAAATATCTTCAAATATTCTTTCATTTTTATAACTCAGGAGCTATGCAGAATAGAGGATCTAGCCCCTTTCCCCAAAGAATTTAACTAGTGCTGCAGCATAGTAGATGATGGCAGAAAAAGACCAAGCGGCACATTCAATCTCTCCAGTTACAGCTATATCCCAGCTGCCAGCTGTAGAGCATGATCTTTCCATATCTAGGACACTCTGTCTTCCTCATCTTGGGCAGAGAAGTAGATAAGAGCCGCCACTTAGTTCCTCATTCCCATGTCTATCCTACTATGCCTCATATCATGATGGGTGCTCCCTCACACAGATTTCAACATAGACAAGTAAGCATGTGAAAAGAATGTAAAAAGTAAAAAAGGGTTAGACAACAATATTGCATGTTGTTTGCCTCATGAGTCTTTTTGCCACTGAAGTTCTCCCATTTTTGATCATTATAATAAACACTGATAAATTCCTGGGAAAAATAAAATAAAATCTGAAAATCAAGGTCCCTCTGTACAACCTTGTCTTGTGTAAGTGCATATGCATAAGCACACTCTTGTCTTCAGTTATATACACATCCCATTAGATCAGCTTACTGGTATATCACTAGCAGTCTCCATCTGTGGTTCTCATGAACCATAGATTAGGTCTTCAAGATAAACAAAATATGTAAATTAACCTGTTCAGATAGAATACATATAAACAGATCACATGAATATTTATTACAGCTATCCTGAAAATATGCCTTGTTAGTGACTCCAGAGGGCTAGGAACCTCTACAACTGCTGAATGAACCAAGTCACAGGATTGCAGAAGCTTTTTACATCAAATTGTTGGGGAGAGAGAGAGAGAAAGAGAGAGTCTAGCCATAATGCCCTCACACTAGATAGGTATTTATATCTCTATGGGAGGCCCACCTAGTCACTCGAGGTGAGGTTTAGGTATTAGTGTAGGGATTAGGGGCCACTTTGACATTGAAAGTGAGACTACAAACAGAACAGTGCTCTCTTGTGAAGATTTGATGACCTTCAGAGTGAGGAAACTCACCCAGAGATGAGATCTCTCAACCTATCTTGATGTTACCCAGGTAGAGAGTCCATCAAGCTAGGTTGAGAGAACATTGCACAAATCTCATCTTTGGGTGAGTTTCCTCACTCTGAAGGACATCAAATTTGAATATCAAAGTGGCCCCTAACCCCGGGTTGCACGCCGGGTTGTGCGCACAAATTTACACCCGGACCTTTTTTAAAATCTGGCCCTTAATGTGCAAAAGAATTCTTAGTAAATTAGGCCCAAAATGAGTAAATATCTAGAGCTCAATAAAATTGCATAACATTTGCATTGCAGGGTTCAACCAAAGGCCCATCGAGCCCAACATCCTGTTTCGGTTTGTGGTCAATCCGAGTGACAAAGTATCCAGCAGATCCCAAAAGGTAGACTCATTTCTTGTTGCTCATTCCCAGAGATGAGTGCTGTCTTTACAAAATCTACATGGCTATTGTTTATGGACTTTTCCTCCAGGCTGTTTTCCAAACCCGTTTTTAAACTCAGCTGTGCTAGATGCCTTCATCACATTCTCCAGCAGCATTTTCCACAGCCTGATTGTGTGTTAAATGAAAAAATATTGAGGTTAATATTCAGTGCCACTTTTTCAGTTAAGTTGCAACTTAGCCAGCTAGGTGGTACTGTATGAATATTCGGCTGTTAAACAGTCAGCCAGATAAGTGAGGGGTAGGGCAGGACAGGAGCATTCTAGAGCAGAGCTACTTATAGGGCTAGCTTAACTGGATAAGTGCCAATATTTAGCATTATCCAGCTTAGGGCCTCATTTGCTAAGCATTTTTCTCATAGACACAGAATGGGAGAAAAGCCTTCGGAAATCAGACTCTTAGTTAATCAGATAAACATATCTGGTTAACTTTAAGATAGCTGAGTATAGCCAGTGGCACAGCTGCACCACTGAAGCCAAGTTAGCCAGATACATTTATCCAGTGGCTATTGGGTAAACATGGACCTTGCTTTTTCCTAATGTTTTAAATTTGCTACCTATCAGTTTCATGAAGTGTCCCCTACTCTTAGTACCATTGAAAGGATTAAATAACCATTCTCTATTTAGCATTCCTCCCATTTTCATGATTTTATAAATCTCTATCATGTCCCCTATCAGTCATTTCTTCTCCAGGCTAAAGAGCCCTGGCATGTATAACCTTTCTTCATAAAGGAGCCAATCTATTCCCTCTAAATTTTTGTTGTTCTTCTCTGTAGCTTTTCTTTGAGTCAGTTCTTCCATTAGGTGAACTGAGCAGTTGCCTAGGGGGGGGGGGGGGGGGCTGTAAAATCCTCAGAAACCTCGAGGTGCAGACCTCCACTTTTAAGGCAGCCCCAGAGAGAAGGGAATGGAGGCTGGGCAAATGTAGGGGATGGAGAGAGTAGAAGATGAGTGGGTGGGGTCAGTTATGGATAGCGGAGGGTGGGGTGGAGAGAAAGAGAGAGGATTCTGGGTAGGTAGGGGGTGAAGAGAAAGAAGATGCTTGGCACTGCAGAAAATGGCAGTGTTGGTGTGCTGAGCAGGAAGTAAAGGGGAGAAAGAGGAGACTAGGGGGCAGAGATGAAAGGAGGGATATTGAACAGGGAGATAGAAAGAAGGGATGCAGGGCACTGTGAACAGGGGTAAAGGGAGGGGGATGCAGGATTTGGCAGAGGGTGAGAGGAGAGTGAGAGGTAGATGCTGAGTGGGGTGAGAGAAAGGGATGCTGTGCCAGAACTGCTGCCGATAGCAGATGTGTAAGAAGGGGAGCACAAGATTGAAGGTTTGCCTAGGGCAGTGATGGCTAACCTATGACACGCGTGTCAGAGGTGACACGCCGAGCCGTTTTGGCTGACACGCGCAGCGTTTCAAGGACCATCAGAATTTTATTTTTTTTTTTATCAGCTGCGCCGAGCCTTTTCTTTTTCAGCTGCGCCGACCCTTTAAAATGTGTTTTTTAGTTTCCCCCTACCCTCCACCAATGCCCCCGGGCGCAGGGAGGCTCATGCGTCGCAGCGATGAGGCTCAAGACAACGCGCTGATGCTCCTCCTTCCTGCCTGTGCGGCCCCGGAAGTAAACGTTGCCGGAGCCGCGTGGGCAGGAAGGAGGAAGAGAATCAACGCGTGCAGAAGAGGAGGAGCCGCCGCGGGTCGCTGCGAATCCCAAGTCGCAGCGGCCCAAGAAGAGGAAGAGGCCCGGTAGCAGGGCTGCCACGGCCCGAGAAGATCAGGGCCGCTGCAGAGCCCATCCTGCGGCGACCCGCGAAGAGGAGGCCCAGAGGTGAGAGAGAGGCTGAGGGCCCGTAGAGTGCGTGTATGAGGTGAGTTGAGAGAGAGGACCTGAATGTTTGCAGAGACAGCATGTGAGAGTGTGTGTGTGTGTGTGAGAGAGAGAGAGCATGTGCCAGTGAGAGCCTGTGTATATGAATGATTGTATGAGAGAGAGCATGTGCCAGTGAGAGCCTGTGTGTATGAATGATTGTATGAGAGAGAGCATGTGCCAGTGAGAGCCTGTGTGTGTGAGAAAGAGAAATGCATGTGAGAATGAGAACCTGACTGTGTGTTTGAGGGAAGAAGATGGAGAAAATAGAAACAGAAAAAAAGACAATATAAAAGGAATTGGCAAAAAAATAAGAAAGGGAAGGTGAAAAAAAAGCCTGTGACCAACCAATTAGAAAACTAAGATCAGACAGCAAAGGCAAAAAAAAATAAAATTACTTTTTAGTGATTGGCACATGTAATCTTTGGGAATGTGCAAGAATAGCACTTTCTCTACGGATCGAGATCAGCATGGAGAAAGTGGAAGCCCACGGGGCCTGCACAGAGGAGGCAGCAGAATGGACTTCAGTGTCAGTAGCAGCAATCGGCACCTCCGCAATAGCCACGCGGCATCAGTGACAGTGGCAGCAGAGGAATGAGAGAGGCTCTGAGGTTGCTGGCAAAAGAAAGAGGGGGATCTGCCTTTAGTGTGTGAATGTGAATGAATGGGACTCTGCCTGGGGGTATATGTGTGTGTGTGAATGCATGGGTGCGTGCCTGGGGGTCTGTGTGTGTGAGAATGAACGTGTGCATGCCTGGGAGATGGGGAGGGAGTGTTGTGAACATGAATGGGAGCCAATAAAAAATCAACTGACAGATGAAGTTTGTAACGCTTGCTTGGACTTGAAGTGTATGAAATACCAACCTTCAATTGAAGATTTAGCCAATGAAATTCAGCAACAAAAAAGTCACTAAGCAGGTAAGGTAAAGAATTATTTGTTTTTGCTTTATTAATAAATACAGTATATATATTAAAATTATAACTTTGTTATTGATTAGAGCTACAAATATCACAAAATTATGGATTTTTCTAGAAGTGACACACCACCCGAGTTATGCTCGTTTTTTAAATGAATTTTGACACACTGAGCTCAAAAGGTTGGCCATCACTGGCCTAGGGCATCTAATACCCTTACATGAGCCCTGCCTTTACTATATCTTTAAGATGGGGTAACCAGAACTGCACACAAAATTCTGGTCAATTCTGCTCCCTACGCTGTAGTGTTCATTTGTTTCCTTGCTTCAGATGACATCAACAGATACTATACTGCAGCACAAAACGTTCACCCAGAAAACCACCACTAAGGTATCTCAGCATTTTTTTTTCAGACTCATTCATCAGGTAATAGCAGATGCAACATTACTTTAGCAGCAACATTTTCTGAGGATGTGCTGACTCATTTTTAATCCAAGCAGCCCACGCAACCCACGCGACTGTACTGACACGACAATACAGCACTCTGCCTGTGATACTACTCAGTGGGTTTTTACAGAAGGCAGATTACCAAAAATGCTTGTCATGCAGATAAGCACCAGAGACCCAGCTTCCCTTACTGTAAATAGGGTATATATAAAAACAAGGTGGCTTCTAAAGGGTGCTAGTACTTGTCTGAAGCAAGACCAGCCCTGTCAACAGTCTGCAAAACTTAGATGCCCACTTAGTCTTTTGCTCTCACTCTTGCACTTCAGCTTCATACTTCTATCTGCCATTTGACAACATTTCAAAACTTATCCAAGCCATTTTATGAAAAGCAAATAAATGTGTAAATAATTCATTGGCAAATGTTCCTAATAATGCACACAGCTATGGGCACTGTTGCTGTCAGTAACCTTATACTAAAATTCAACAGTTCAGTGTAAGATATTCAGGGGACAATACATCAAGTTTATGTAACCAGAGAGCCAACACTGGCAATACTCTAGAGTCGACCAGCCCACATAAAAAAACCAAACATCTGTACTGAAAGGTCTTTATCAGTTTGCTTCATAGGTTAAGCATATTATATTTTTGATCATTCTATTACTGCAGAAGCTGGATGTAAATCTATTGCCACCACTACTGGGCACGTTCCTAGACTGACATAGCAAAGTATAGCTGTCTAGGGAACGGTAAAACAATCCTGGCTTTCTGCAACTGCAATGCTTAAACCTTCCTAACAAAGTGAGTTTTATGATCCAGATTGAGATACTTCTAAGAAACCCATTTTTCAAATACAGATCATAAAATTAAATTAGAGCAATAGTATACATACCAGTGATCAGATCTGTGTCTTCTTTCAGGAACATCATGTCTGTGAGAATAAGAAGTTGCATTCATAGATGTTGCTTCATATGAATGTGGGTTAAAAAAAAAATAAACTTTTTAAAAAGTAGTAGCTAGCTGCACAAACACAATATCACTTTTTTTTCTCCATTGAGCATGTGTGCCCAAATGCTTCAGAAAATAAAAACTCAGTCTTCATTCTTATTGGAACAAAATTACTCATGCTGACTCACCAACCACTACTTCCTCTAGTTACATTCTCTTCATACTTCTGAGTATGACTGGTCAAGTTCTCAGGGCCTTTGTATTTCAGCTGCAGTTCTTCCAGGAAGAAAGACCCTTTTACAGACACCCTGTTTTCAACATGTGTTGGACAGACCCAAAAGCTGCCTATTCTATTTCTTCAAATAATTAAAAAAAAAAAACAACTTCAGGGGATTGCCTACAAAGAAAAAAATATATTTTCTTCTTGGAAAAGAGTTAAAAATAGCAAATATTGTATGTATTTTGAACCTAAGGTAGGAGTTTAGGTTTTTGTTTTATACTGGGAGTTTGGTAAAAATCATGTAGCTAGCTGCGTTAAAAATTGACTTAAAAATTAAACTTTATAACAAAGCATTATACATGATTCTATATATATGCATTAATGTGCTCAATTCATAAGGCATGCTCTGTTTAGATTTCCATCTTTCCCAAGGCTGTTTAAAAATGACAAGTTGTAATCTTTATTCCCCATGAGTATTCAACATCTTCAGTCCCACACATATTGTCTCTCTAGTGTAATGCATTCTTTATATGGGAACTTTTTGCAGCACAGTAAACAAGCTGTATAGTATAATTAGTATCATCCTTGTCTGAATATCATATAAACAATAATAAATTAACAAAATTTTTTGTGGCTAAGAACTGAGTCTCTACATTTTGCTCTCACGGTATAGTAGTAGACCTGCTGCTTTGACTTTGCTATCAGCAAAATAAGCAAGTGTGAAATTTAAAAAAAAAAAACCCACCCTCCACCAAACCTAAAATTAAAGAGGTCCATATTCAAAAGCATTTAGCCAGCTGACTCAGAAGTTAGCTAGCTAAATGAATATTTGGGCACTTATCCTGCTAATTTAGGGATTTAGAATTTAGCCGCATAAGTTGGGGGCACTTCGAGGGCATAACTAAGAGGAGTTGAGTTAGCTGGCTAAGTTAACTGGTGATATTCAGGACTAGCTGAATATCTGAATGGTCAGGCCAAAAAACTGTTGGCTATATTCAACAGTGCAGCTGCTCTATTGAATATACCTCTAAAGTTAGCCAGATAAGTTTATCCAGCTAATTTTGCTATCCGGACTGTGTCTGAATATGGACCTTAAAGTGCATAGTGCAGAGCATTTTGTATTTAGGAATCAAGGTAGCAAGTGAAGTCTAAAAAACGCTAACAGTTTTCCTGCATTCAGTGTTATAATAAAGTATGCCGGTATTGTGCAGTCAAGCAATCCATTTAGTTTTCACTATGAAGCTAGGCAGGATGCGGATCAAAATCTTGAAGCAGGCATAACTTGCGCGCGCCGCCTCAGCATCCCCCGGCACAGGCTGCAGTGCCAGGGGACTCGGGACCGCCCTCCCGGCCCGCCCCCGAACCATCGCCACGCTCCCGGACCCGCCCCGGACCGCCCCCCTGACCCCAGACATGCCCCCTCCCGCCCCTTTTACGAAGCCCCGGGACTTACGCGCGTGCTGGGGCTTAGCGCGTGCCAGCGGCCTATGCAAAATAGGTGCGCCGGCGCGCGAGTACCCTGCGCGTGTAAATCCGGCAGGATTTACATGCGCAGGGCTTTTAAAATCTAGCCCATACAGTTTAAAATCTTGCATATGTCAATGTCTCTCTTCCTAGGGTCGTGATTTAGGGGTACCTTCTGATTATGAGCTCCAGCTTGTGTTGAGAGTTGTGATGTAGAACTTCTAGTTCTTGAGGGCTGCAAACCCGGTGGTTTTTTAGAATAACCTTAATGAATATGCATGAGCTAAATTTGCATACAGTTGAGGCAGTGTTCATGCAAATTTATCGTATGTATATTTATTAGGGATATCCTGAAAACCCAATCAATGTACAGCCCTCAAGCAACAAAGGCTACCCACCCCCTATTATAATGGGTAATTCTCTGCCCCCTCTTTATGCTCCCTATGATCGCCTTTGCAACAGGTCTCCACACTGGTCATGTACTCATTGCCTCCTGGTGATTCTCCTGCCTTCCTGGTTCCTGATCCTCCCAAGTCCTGTTCTTGTTCTCCTTCGTTCCTGATTCCTAAACTTTTCCTCGGATTGCTTTCTCAGACACGATCACTGCATTGCCTGACCACACCATTGACTCTCTCTAAGCCCGGACCTCTACATTCCCTGATTACGCTATTGACTCTCTCTAAGCCCGGACCTCTGCATTGCCTGATTACGCTATTGACTCTCTCCAAGCCTGGACCTCTGCATTGCCTGATTACACTATTGACTCTCTCCAAGCCCGGACCTCTGCATTGCCTGACTACGCCTTTGATTCGCTCCTCGTCCAGACCTCAATCTTGTCTTGCTACTACTTCTCGATTGCCACCGGCCCTGACTCCAGCTTGCTTTACGACGCCTCTTCAGTCTATGTCCTGGACTTGGCCTATTCAGGCTTCGGCCTGTTCTTGCTCGGTCGCCCCCTGTGTGACTTTGATTCTATTGGCGCCCGGGTCTCCGGGACTTTACCTCATCCAGTACAGACTTCTTCATCTCACTGCTGCTGCCTCTGGGCTGACCCCTCAGTCCTTTCATCGACGACGACATTCGGAGGCCCACCTAAGTCCAGACGGCCCCGGTACCCAAAGGCTCAATCTGCAGGGAACGAGGGCTGGTATTGATGCACCAGTCGGCCTCCGTCCTTCAGCCCACTCCACCTGCCGACAGTGGAGACCCATAGGATCCCTCCTACGGGTAGCGTCAACCCCACTCGGCCCAATAGTCCACCTCCGATGCAACAAAAAGAATCTCAATTAGACAGACTGGATGGACCAGTTTGGGCTTTATTTGCCATTATCTGTCTCTTACTATGAGACTGATTACTGACTCATGGGATAAGCAACAGCAAGGGGGACAAAATAGATTTAATGAATTATTAGAAAGTTTGTGTGACCCAATAAATGAAAAGTATTTGTGATTTTAACAAATTTCACATGGAAAAGGAAATTCAAATGAGGTAAAATATGATTTACAAAATTATATTATATTTCTATGTAGTGCAGACCAGAAAACCTTGCTTGGAACCCATATTGTAACATGTATGGGTATGGACTTGGCTGTCAGAATGCCATGAATAAACAGAATTACAATTACAATATAGTAAACCTCTCAAGCCAAAATAGCACTAACTGCCAGCACTCAAACAGTAAAATCTCTACCTGAGAATAGATAATACTGCAAAAATTACATCAGGCCCTAAAACATCAATACACCTATTAGAAAAACAGAACAAACCCTGTTTAGATGCCTAAACAGAAACTACATGCTAGCAGAATACCTCATTTCGGTCTCACATACCGAATACAAACAGACCCTCATCAAATACAGAAAAAAGTGATTATAAAGTATAAATAAAAATATGCAGTTGGAAATTGCAACAAACCAGATTACATATAGTGCAAGAATGGAAAAACAGAAATATCAGAAAAAAAAGCGTGCTGATAAAAAAAACACACTTACTAAAAATGCATACACATAGGGTTATTATTCATAAAGGTGGCAACCAAAACCTGCTTTTATTATAGTGAAGGAGCCACAAATCATCATCATTACCTTTTTATGTGTATAACAGTCCCAAGCACAAATATTTTTACTATTTTTATGGAAGTCTCAATGCTGCAAGATAAGTTTTATTCCAAGTTAAAGCAGGGTGCTAGTTTTTTCTTTTTTTTTTGTTGTTTGTTTTTTTAAATGCTGCAAGATAAGTTTGGATCTTTTTAGATTGAACTGGAGTTTTTGATTGCATAATAAAATAGCAAAATTCACATCTGGGACTTGTAAAGAACAAAGAAGTTCCCATTCCAAATGATAAAAAAAAACAATGCAAGAAAGCCCGACATTTTGGTAAAGAGAAAAACACAAGAATGGCATTAATAGAAGCACCATGTCCAAGCAACTATTCTAAATAACCTAAGGAGAGAGAAAAGATCCTCGAATACCAAATGATGCAGATAATGTCTCAGATGTCCAGGTGGGTACCCACCTCAGCAGCAGTGATCATCAAACGGTATGGTTTAATATCACTAAAAGAATAGGGAAAAGAACCACAAAGACCCGAGTTTTACAGTTCAAAAACACAGACTTTGAGGAAATGGGGAAGTACCTGGAGGAAGAACTTAAAGGATGGGAGAACGAGAGAGATGTGGATCAGCAGTGGACCAATCTAAAAGGAGCAATCGCCAAGGCAACTGCTCTATACGTTAGAAATGTAAAGAAAAGCAAAAGAAAATTGAAACCTATCTGGTTCTCAAAGGAGGTGGCGGACAAAATTAAAGCTAAAAGAACAGCATTCAAGACATATAAAAGATCCCAAAGGGAGGAACACAAAGAAGAATATTTGTATCAACTGAGGGAGACAAAGAAATTAATCAAGTTGGCAAAAAGTCAAGCGGAAGAGAGGATTGCCAAGAAGATAAAAAATGGTGACAAAACATTTTTCAGATACATCAGCGAAAAGAGAAAGATCCAAAGTGGTATAGTGAAATTGAAAGGTGGTAATGATCAATGTGTGGAGGGAGACGAAGAAATGGCAGAAATATTAAACGAATACTTCAGCTCTGTGTTCACTAAAGAAGACCCTGGAGAAGGACCATCTCTACACAACAAAAAACTGGTGGGAAGTGGAATAGATGAAAATCCTTTTACAGTAGAAAATGTGTGGGAAGAGCTAAAGAACCTGAAAGTGGACAAAGCCATGGGGCCTGATGGGATTCATCAAGGATATTGAGGGAGCTCAGAGATGTTCTGGCGGCTCCACTGTGTGACCTGTTCAATAGATCCCTAGAAACGGGAGTGGTGCCGAGTGATTGGAGAAGAGCGGTGGTGGTCCCGCTTCACAAGAGTGGGAACAGGGAGGAGGCTGGCAACTACAGACCAGTCAGCCTCACTTCGGTGGTGGGAAAAGTAATGGAGTCACTGCTGAAAGAGAGAATAGTGAACTATCTACAGTCCGGAGAATTGATGGACCAGAGGCAACATGGATTCACCAGGGGAAGATCCTGTCAGACAAATCTGATTGACTTTTTTGACTGGATAACCAAGGAATTGGATCGAGGAAGAGCGCTCGATATCATATACTTGGATTTCAGCAAAGCTTTTGACACGGTTCCGCACAGGAGACTGGTGAATAAAACGAGAAGCTTGGGAGTGAGTGCCGAGGTGGTGACCTGGATTGCAAATTGGTTGACGGACAGAAGACAATGTGTGATGGTAAATGGAACCTTCTCTGAAGAGAGAGCGGTTTTAAGTGGTGTACCGCAAGGATCGGTGTTGGGACCGGTCCTGTTCAATATCTTTGTGAGCGACATTGCGGACGGGATAGAAGGCAAGGTTTGTCTTTTCGCCGATGACACTAAGATCTGCAACAGAGTGGACACGCCGGAAGGAGTGGAGAGAATGAGACGGGATCTAAGGAAACTGGAGGAGTGGTCGAAGATATGGCAGCTGAGATTCAATGCCAAGAAGTGCAAAGTCATGCATATGGGGAGTGGAAACCCGAATGAACTGTATTCGATGGTGGGGGGAAAGGCTGATGTACACGGAGCAGGAGAGGGACCTTGGGGTGATAGTGTCAAATGATATGAAGTCTGTGAAACAATGCGACAAGGCTATAGCAAAAGCCAGAAGAATGCTGGGCTGCATAGAGAGAGGAATATCGAGTAAGAAAAGGGAAGTAATTATTCCCTTGTACAGGTCCTTGGTGAGGCCTCACCTGGAGTACTGTGTTCAGTTCTGGAGACCGTATCTACAAAAAGACAAAGACAAGATGGAAGCGGTACAGAGAAGGGCGACCAGGAAGGTGGAGGATCTTCATCGGATGACGTACGAGGAGAGATTGAAGAATCTAAATATGTACACCCTGGAGGAAAGGAGGAGCAGAGGGGATATGATACAGACTTTCAGATACTTGAAAGGTTTTAATGATCCAAAGACAACGACAAACCTTTTCCGTAGGAAAAAAATCAGCAGAACCAGGGGTCACGATTTGAAGCTCCAGGGAGGAAGATTCAGAACCAATGTTAGGAAGTATTTCTTCACGGAAAGGGTGGTGGATGCCTGGAATGCCCTTCCGGAGGATGTGGTGAAGACCAGAACTGTGAAGGACTTCAAAGGGGCGTGGGATAAACACTGTGGATCCATAAAGTCAAGAGGCCGCCAATGAAGAGTGGGTGACTCGCCAGAATGATGGCTAATGCCTGGAGACAATACCCTTATTCAATAAACGTACACATGCTTACTGTGACTCCAACATCATTCTAGCTTCAACAGCAAGAGGAAATGTGGAATAAAGGATCTGCACTCACAAAGGGGGGAGTAGCTGGCTTGTTATGGCGGTTACTACCCCAAACCAAATAAGCCTGTTACTTCAATTTCTATGCAAATACAGCATAGTTCTCTGCTTCAACGGCAGGGGAGAAGAAAAAACTGATACTACACACATCCAGCAGAGCTCTCTGCTTCAACGGCAGGGGAGAAGAAAAAAGGGTTCGCACTCACAAAGCGGGGAGTAGCTGGCTTGTTACGGCGGTTACTACCCCAAACCAAATGTGCCTGATACTTCACTTTCGATGCATATCCAGCATGGCTCTCTGCTTCAACAGCATGGGAGAAGAATAAACTGATACTTCAAGCATATCCAGCATAGCTCCCTGCTTCAACAGCAGGGGAGAAGAAAAACAACCAATAAGGGCTGTATAACATAGTCTGGGTAAAACAAATAAGCATGGGTGTAGCTTGCTTATTGTGGCGGTTACTACCCCTACTACCCCTAACTTATCAGCTAGATATTCACTTGGATGCAGCTCCATCACTGCTTTCTACATTAATGGTGGGGGTGGAAGGGAAATAGAACCAAGAGCTAAGAGAAACAGATAAGTATGAGAGAAAAAAGTGTGTGAAGCTTGCTGGGCAGACTGGATGGGCCATTTGGTCTTCTTCTGCCGTCATTTCTATGTTTCTATGTTTCTATGTAGAGACCAAGAGAATGTGTCAGAAAGATAAAGAAATAGCCCCCAACTGAATTAAGTACCACAGGCCTAATTAAAAACTTCCAAGCACACCATGATCTGTTGCCTATGCATCTTACATCTTATGAACTTCAGATGGAAGCTTTCTTTGATCCAATGCAACTATTGAAGCAGGCTCTAGCTGTTATGGATTTGATTGTGAATCCCTTAGTAGACAACAGACTTACCTTAGGCCGTGGTAAACACACTAGAGCGGAGGCTGAGTAGACAGTGGAGAGCAAATCCCAGGAACAATCCAGAGTCAGGGCAAGCAGCAGGCAAAAGGAGAATCAAGTCCAATCCGGGTCGTGTTTAGGCAGCAGGCAGGCAGTCTAAAGTACAGTCCAGAGCCAGGGCCAGCAAAGAAGAATAAGCAACGAGAGCACCAGCACAAGCAAGCCTGTAGCCGAGGCAGTGCTGTGCTGGGCTCAGGGCTTTAAATCTTAAATGTTCCCGCGCAAACGCGGGAACTTCCGGGAGGGCTGCTGGCACGTCTGGGTGGGCAGAGCCTGAACGCGACTCATGCAGGGCCATGCTGCCTAAACACGACCCGGATTGGACTTGATTCTCCTTTTGCCTGCTGCTTGCCCTGACTCTGGATTGTTCCTGGGATTTGCTCTCCACTGTCTACTCAGTCTCCGCTCTAGTGTGTTCACCACGGCCTAAGGTAAGACTGTTGTCTACTAAGGGATTCACAATCAAATCCGTAACAGCTAGAGCCTGCTTCAATAGCGATACCAGGGAGAGCCCCAAGCCTTGCGGATCGCAGGATGGTAACAGTAGCAGTATATTTTAGAGATTGAGATTATGATTAACATTTTCTTGCTCATGAGTGCAGTTCTTTCCTGCCAAGGTGTGTGCAAAACAAATCTACTTGCAGACACTACCCCTGAGGAATCTCTTCTTATTATTATTATTTACTGTGGAGGACATAGTGCTCAGCTTAAACCAGTGCACTCACCTGACCTTATTGGTACCACCACCTAGCCTAGCCTAGCTTGATCTGTTGCATTAGATATTTTTTAAATTTTGACAGTGAGTTATTCTATTGGATTGTGAAGGCAGCATATCATGGAGACAGCAGGATGGATAGCAGAATATTCCTGTAGCAACACAGGACAACAGTGTCAATAAGATGAGTAGTAAATGTTGCTGGCAGCTAGACTTGCAATAGAGCCAAGCTGTTACCGGTGAGAGAACTTCTGGGTGCCCGCGTTCCGTCCCGGCATCGACTTCTTGTTTGGCGCGGCTCCGCGCAAATCGGGATGCGGCCACGCCCCCTTATGACGTCAGACGCTGACAGCAGCATCGTCCTGCGCGGGAGAGTTGGGGGATTTAAAGAGAGTCTTCTCTCTCTTTCTCCGCTTCGGCCACAAGTAGTGTTTGGTTGCTGCTTGCTGGGTTCCCTGCTCTTTGCCTGACCTGGACTGCCTTGCTGGATTCGTTGTCTGCTGCCTGCCCTGACCTGGACTGCCTTGCTGGATTCGTTGTCTGCTGCCTGCCCTGACCTGGACTGCCTAGTTGGATTCGTTGTCTGCTGCCTGCCCTGACCTGGACTGTTTGAGGAACCCTTCTGTCTGCTGCCTGACTCCAGATTCCCGTCCTCCGTGTCTGGAGAGATAAGGTAAGCGGTCATCGACCAAGGTTCCACGTATTTACGTAACACAAGCCACTGGAAATGGAAATATTTCACAGAAAGAAATAATGCAGGTAAAAATGTGAACAAAAAGCGCTGCAAGACTTGCCTCCAATGCCTACATAGGACTATTGGGCAAAACTTTCACAGGATTGGCTGGAGCTGGGGATGCTGTGGAGGCAGCGTTCACAGTCCTGGTTTATGGTCACTGGCCCAGGATCATCACTGCAATGACCAGACTAGGTATGTTATGGGGGGAGGAGAGGGAATGTATATAAAACAGGAGAAAAATATTTTGGTTTAGCCAGTGACCGACCTGAATTGTCATTGGCTACAGAATAGCCCCAGTCGGAGGTGGGGGGGGCCCTTATGTTGCCACCAGCTGGGGGAGGAAATGTTCTTGCTCCTAAGTCCTTCACAAAATGGCTACATAGATCAACTGCACTGGAGCTTACTTCTGATGGCCCTGCAAGTCCTTGCTCTCTCCACCAATCTCCCCGTCCCCACCATACCTGGGAACGTTTGATGGCAAGTTACCTTGAGATTTTCATCAATTAGCAGGGAAGGGAATGGGGTCAGCAAAACAGAAAGATTTCCAGGGACTGGGGAAGGATATTAAATCCATGGTAAAGAATATTGCCTTTTCTGAAACATTACCTACTCATGGAAAGGGAAAGGAAAGAGTAAGCCAGATAGAAAATTTCAATACATAGCTCAAAATATGGTGTAAAGAAAGTGAATTTGGATACATTGGAAGCTGGGGCATGTATGGAGCAGTAAAAGACTATAGAATAAGGAGGGTCTATATTTGACAGTGGCAGGAAAGAAGATCCTAAAAGGTAGATTTTAAAAGGACCGCATGCCTATATACATGTGTATCTCGCCGCAGACAAAAATATGCACTATTTTATAACCTATATGTGTAGGTTATAAAATATTCTCCATCTGTGCATGTCTGGAGCTGTATGCATGCCAATTTGCTCCTGCTCCTTGTTAGGTGCAGGAGTCCAGATGAATATTGGGGGAGGGGGGGAAGACTATAGGGCTCAGTCTAATACCCTATATATAGACCAGTGGTTCTCAACCCTGTCCTGGGGACCCCCCCCCCCAGCCAGTCGGGTTTTCAGGATATCCACAATGAATATGCATGAGAGAAAATGTGCATGTTATGGAGGCAGTGTATGCAAATTTTCTCTCATGCATATTCATTGTGGATATCCTGAAAACCCGACTGGCTGGAGGGGGTCCCCAGGACAGGGTTGAGAACCACTGATATAGACCATTATAAGGGGGCACTGATTCGGGGTGAGTTGTTGGGAGGTGGGTTGGTATTAGGACTGTGTTGTTACAGACACATTCAGAGGTATCCATTGTAAAATTGACCTCATTAAAGAATTTTTGACCTTATAAGTGATGGAAAGGACCCCCGCTGGACTTTTGGCAAGTCTCGTGGGGGTCAGGAGGCCCCCCACAAGCTGGCCAAAAGTTCCTGGAGGTCCAGCGGGGGTCAGGGAGCGATTTCCCGCCGCGAATCGTTTTCGTACGGAAAATGGCGCCGGCAGGAGATCGACTGCAGGAGGTCGTTCAGCGAGGGTTCCGGCGCCTCGCTGAACGACCTCCTGCAGTCGATCTCCTGCCGGCGCCATTTTCCGTACGAAAACGATTCGCGGCGGGAAATCGCTCCCTGACCCCCGCTGGACCTCCAGGAACTTTTGGCCAGCTTGTGGGGGGCCTCCTGACCCCCACGAGACTTGCCAAAAGTCCAGCGGGGGTCCGGAAGGACCTCCTGCCGTCCAATCTTTTTCGTCTATGGCCGCCGCCATTTTTCGGCGCCATTTTGGAAAATGGCGCCGGCTGAAGACGACAAGATTCAGGAGCAGGAGCCCGTTCCGGACCGCTGCCGTTCCGGACCGCCGCTGGACCCGCAGGTTATTTAAGTTATTGGGGGGGGGTTCGGGGGGGTGGGGGATTTAATTTAAAGGGTCGGGGGTGGGTTTTAGGGGGTTTTAATGTGCCGGTTTTTCGATTTTTCGATTTTTAACGACCCGCAGGTTATTTAAGTTATTTGGGGGGGGTTCGGGAGGGCGGGGGATTTAATTTAAAGGGTCGGGGGTGGGTTTTAGGGGGTTTTAATGTGCCGGTTTTTCGATTTTTTGATTTTAACTATTTTTAACGATTTTTCACGATATTTTACCCCCCCAAACGGCAACAATACGATTCCCTCCCCCTCCCAGCCGAAATCGATCGTTAAGACGATCAAGGACATGATTCACATCCCTACTAAGTACCAGCATCTTTTTCAGGCACATGCTCAAATGCCCTGAACATGGGGAGAAAAACACGGGCATTAAGCTGTTGCATGTGCATCTGCCAATACTGATTACTGAATGCAGCATCTCCTACCTGTAAAGATCTTGTTAATTCTCTACCAATAACCATGTGGAATATTCCATTGCATGGGGAGGAAGAATAGTAACCATGTGAGTAGGTAGGTAGCTCACCCATGTGGGAGAAGGCAAATGGCAGTTTCTCTGGTATATAAACTATGACTACCATTTTACTTTGTGGAAACTTTTAGTTTTCACTGCAGGGGCAGCATGCCTTCTGCTCTCCCCCATTTTGATTTTTTTTAAGGGATAAGGCTTCTGCATATTTTAAGAAGTGAGACCTGGGAAGAATGTGGAGTAAGAGAGCTTTCCTTTATTTTGAAGAACCAATTTTAAGAACACTTGCTTTTTCTAAGCTGGAAATTTTTCCATCCTCCTGGTCTCCTGTGTTTTATATTTTTTTCCCTTTTTGTGTAAAAGGAAATTTCTTTTAACTTTTACTTGGTTTCCTATTAACTAGGGGCTCAGTCGTTTGTTGAACATCTATAAGATAGAGGTTCTCTTCACTGAGAAGGAACCTGGAATCATCAACATCCATGAGGAGGAATTATTTACAGCCAAACAGAAAAGGAGAGAGGTGAAGGCGTTATTTTGCACCTCTGTAGGGCTCACATATCTATTTAAGATTAGAGGAAAGGAGAAGTAACAACAGTATCAATCTGGTACTTGGAGGAGAACATGAGTTCATAAAACTACTGGAGAGGAAGGAGATGAGATTTTGTATGTGTAGAGACTATGAAAGTCTCCAGTAGATGGCCCTAGATCCCCACCCTTGGATTTAGACAGCTCAGAAGGGATATACCATTCCCT
Organism: Rhinatrema bivittatum; assembly: GCF_901001135.1. NCBI lineage: Eukaryota > Metazoa > Chordata > Amphibia > Gymnophiona > Rhinatrematidae > Rhinatrema > Rhinatrema bivittatum. The sequence goes on along the minus strand of NC_042617.1, from coordinate 234,550,828 downwards.
ACAGCACCTCCCTCTGAGATTGGCTGGGTGGTATAATCCTAATCTGGTAAGAGGGGGTGAGTTTAGGTATAGTTGAGGCAGTGTAGATTTGATTTTGAAGAGGGAAGAAGTGGGTTTTTAAGAAAATGCCATACTGGGTCAGACCAAGGGTCCATCAAGCCCAGCATCCTGTTTCCAACAGTGGCCAATCCAGGCCATAAGAACCTGGCAAGTACCCAAAAACTAAGTCTATTCCATGTAACCATTGCTAATGGCAGTGGCTATTCTCTAAGTGAGCTTAATAGCAGGTAATGGACTTCTCCTCCAAGAACTTATCCAATCCTTTTTTAAACACAGCTATACTAACTGCACGAACCACATTCTCTGGCAACAAATTCCAGAGTTTAATTGTGCGTTGAGTAAAAAAGAACTTTCTCCGATTAGTTTTAAATGTGCCCCATGCTAACTTCATGGAGTGCCCCCTAGTCTTTCTACTATCCGAAAGAGTAAATAACCGATTCACATCTACCCATTCTAGACCTCTCATGATTTTAAACACCTCTATCATATCCCCCCTCAGTCGTCTCTTCTCCAAGCTGAAAAGTCCTAACCTCTTTAGTCTTTCCTCATAGGGGAGTTGTTCCATTCCCCTTACCATTTTGGTAGCCCTTCTCTGTACCTTCTCCATCGCAATTATATCTTTTTTGAGATGCGGCGACCAGAATTGTACACAGTATTCAAGGTGCAGTCTCACCATGGAGCGATACAGAGGCATTATGACATTTTCCGTTTTATTCATCATTCCTTTTCTAATAATTCCCAACATTCTGTTTGCTTTTTTGACTGCCGCAGCACACTGCACCGACGATTTCAATGTGTTATCCACTATGACACCTAGATCTCTTTCTTGGGTTGTAGCACCTAATATGGAACCCAACATTGTGTAATTATAGCATGGGTTATTTTTCCCTATATGCATCACCTTGCACTTATCCACATTAAATTTCATCTGCCATTTGGATGCCCAATTTTCCAGTCTCACAAGGTCTTCCTGCAATTTATCACAATCTGCTTGTGATTTAACTACTCTGAACAATTTTGTGTCATCTGTAAATTTGATTATCTCACTCGTCGTATTTCTTTCCAGATCATTTATAAATATATTGAACAGTAAGGGTCCCAATACAGATCCCTGAGGCACTCCACTGTCCACTCCCTTCCACTGAGAAAATTGCCCATTCAATCCTACTCTCTGTTTCCTGTCTTTTAGCCAGTTTGCAATCCACGAAAGGACATCGCCACCTATCCCATGACTTTTTACTTTTCCTAGAAGCCTCTCATGAGGAAGTTTGTCAAACGCCTTCTGAAAATCCAAGTATACTATATCTACCGGTTCACCTTTATCCACATGTTTATTAACTCCTTCAAAAAAGTGAAGCAGATTTGTGAGGCAAGACTTGCCCTGGGTAAAGCCATGCTGACTTTGTTCCATTAAACCATGTCTTTCTATATGTTCTGTGATTTTGATGTTTAGAACACTTTCCACTATTTTTCCTGGCACTGAAGTCAGGCTAACCGGTCTGTAGTTTCCCAGATCGCCCCTGGAGCCCTTTTTAAATATTGGGGTTACATTTGCTATCCTCCAGTCTTCGGGTACAATGGATGATTTTAATGATAAGTTACAAATTTTTACTAATAGGTCTGAAATTTCATTTTTTAGTTCCTTCAGAACTCTGGGGTGTATACCATCCGGTCCAGGTGATTTACTACTCTTCAGTTTCTGCTTTCCAAGTTAGGTCCTCAGTCTCGCACAGTGAGGGAGAGCCCTGCCAGCTCTTTGTACTAAAGGCTTGAGATAGGAAGGAAAAGAGTTTTGTTCACTTTTGAATACTTTTAATATTGTTGACTACCAGACTTGTACCTTCTGCAAAGCAGAAACACTCTCTCCAGGAGTGTAAGAGGAATCTGTACACCTTTTCGCCTAGCCAAGAGGAGGTTACAGAGACCACAGAAAGATTCCAGTATTGTTTGCCTAAGAATGAGTTTTACCACCTTTTGGGAAGGAGGTATTTTTTTTCTGCCCCCTTCCTTGTCAGGTCTGGAAGTTAAGATTTGCTTCAAGAGTAGGCTTTTCCCTTTAGAAAGATCCCAGAATATCTGAATTGGAGAAAAGAGAAGGAAGTCCCCTGAAGTCCCTCAAATGGAGTTTCTGCCCTAGGATTCAGGACCACAGACAGGCTAGAGATCGGAACATGCACCATGGACTTCAGGTACTATGGAAACCAGGGATCCTATATGCTTATAGGACATCCCAGCCACATTGGGGTACTTATTCTTCCCCAATGGAAGATCTCAGATCACCACACAGCGGGATACTTACACAGGAAAAGAACTTCTAAAATCCTGAACTCTAGCCATCATTATAAATAAAAATAAACCTATTACTTCTTAGGGACCTAAGTTATTATGCTAACAGCTCCCACTGTTAACATTGGAAACCTCCTTATTCCTCAGGAAATTGTCCAGCTTAGCTACTTCATAGAAAACTTATCTGTTGCCTTGATATTTAAGAAAACATTTACAGGAAAATTTCAGTTGAAATTCCAGTATCCTCTGCTTCCTATCTAAAAACGCTTTGCGACGCTGTTAAGTATCTCTGGTATCACAAAAGATTGAGATTGTATGACCAAAAAAAGAACACTCTTTTAAATTAAAGAAAAGTTTCAATATTAGCTGTTTATCAGATTCTTTCAAAAACTCCACTTAAAGAGTAGCTCTATCATTAATAACAAAATCAGAATTTTCTAAGAATCCTGTTAAATCAAGAGATTTATCATTCTGAACTCCCTCCATTCATTTAGGGGGAGAAAACAGATTAAATGCTTTAATAATGGAAGGAAAGGATTCTTTGGAGAGACCAAGGAGCTCCTAAAAGAATCTCCCTACCATCTCCATAGGGGGTATAATAGAACACCTAGGGAAATTCAAAAATCGCAGATTACACCTTCTAACAAAATTTCCTAAATTTTCCAATCTTCTGTGTAGAATATATATTGGTGTTCTGCTCAGAAATAGACAAAATCTTATTTTCTAAGATTTTTAATTTCTCAGTATGATCTCGTATCTTCTGAGAATGATCACTAATAGTCACTGAGATGTTCCCAACAAAGTTCAGCATAGAATCTATCCTAGATGACAAGGTAGCTTCCAACATAGTAATAGCAACCCACAAAGTATCCAGCGTTATAAAGGTTGGCATAACTAGATGGCTAGAAGGTACAGGAACCCCAATAATCCTTGAAGGGATACCCCTCTTTGGACAGTTTAAACAGAGTCTTCCTATACTGGGGCATTGTCCAGAAAACCCATCTGGAAAGGGCTCCTAATCCTAGGTGGGACAGGTCCATCGAGACTAAGGGAGGTCAACACCTCTAAAGGAACAGAACCCTCTGGTCCAAATTAATTGCCTGAAATACCCTGGATTGTGAATTGAAATACTTCCAGTGTGGGCTGAGATGTTGAGAGAGGCAGGGAAGATCCCAAGGGGAGGGTCCTAACAGAGCCTTTCCACTTCTTACCCATTAGAGGAAGAAATCAATAAAATAACTTGCGTTGGAGATCAAACTGCAAAAACATGATAAGGGGCGCCCCCCCCTTTGGTGTGCAGTTTTGGTGCACCTTGGCGTGTTGCTGCACATCTCGCTTTAAGTCCCAGGGAGATGATGTCACAATGGGGAACTCCCTCTCTGAGCGACTCGATGGTAATTGTAGCGAAGGAGGCTCCAGATGGAAGGATGCTTCACAGGTGAACGCCAACGCTCTCTCCCCATGAAATGCTTTTATGGACCTTTTGGGTTGCAGTTTATCTCCTGACAAGGCATTCCAGGCCATGAAGAAAGGCAAGGCAGCGACGGCAGCACCAACAGCCATGGAGAGCTGCAGCACAGGCTGTGACGGAAGGTGAGTGAGCTGCTTGCGGGCCTTATCTGCGAGAAGGAATCGCAACAATACCCCCTCCTCAAAACTCTTTCCTCAAACCTCCTTTCTTTGGCTTCCAAGGAGACGAAGGAATACTTATACCAACAGGGGGAGTCGAGGGTTCAATCAGATGAACCAGAGATGCTTGATTATAGTACTGAAGTGAAGAGCCATACTGGAAGTGCTGGACTAAGACATGGCTGGAGGCTTGGATGAAGACATAGCTTGAAACACACTGAAGGCTAGAACTAAGGCTGAAGAACCTGAACAAAAATCTGGATGCAGGTGCCTCCTGTGGGTCACAGGCAAAAAAAGAAAATTTCAGGAAGGAACAGGAATCAAAGCATGAAAAGCTCATCCCGAGGACACGTTCACCAAGCTCATGCCTTTGCAATCTGTTGTGAGTGTGGACAAGCGCTCAAGAGCGTGAGCCCCTGTGCTGTGATATGACTGACACAACCCCAGGGCTGGCCATGGCCCATGCCACTGGCAGACGAGTGCATTCAGGCATGGGCTGGTTAAAATAGGAAACTAGACTTGGAACAGGGAGACTCTTGACTTGGGACAGGAACACTTGGACGTCCAACACACTCCAGGAACTGAAAACTAGTAACCCATGCTGGTCTCTGGGGTAGCCCTCCAGCCAATCAAAAGCCCTTTCAGAATGCTGCTTGGAAACGGTTTGAGCGTGGGTACAGATGAAGGCTGAGGACTCTGAAGATCACTCTGTTCTGGAACCAAGAACAAGGCAAGGACTTGGACTCAGGAACAAGGTGAAAAGACCACAGGAAAAAGGAGACCAGGAACATGAAACAAGAAACACGGAAGACCTTGAAAGCACTAACAGACCTTTGCAAAGGCCTGGAGCAGAGACTGAAGTACACTTTTTTAGGGTTGGCAGGAGTAGACATCATCAGGAGGCACCGTGGTATTTCCCGCCGTGAGCCCTTTAAATCTGGGGCTATGGTGTACATGCGGGCCTAAGGAGAGACCGGCATGCAGGAGCAGAGATGGAAGTTGGCGTGTAGACCAGGACAGCGTCGGGTGGCAGAGCGGAAGGTGGTGGCATTCCAGGCCGCAATGAAAAGCAAAGCAGCGACAGCAGCACCACCAGCCACAGAGAGTGGAGGAACAAGATTGTACTAGGAGATGAGTGAGATGCTCGCAGGTCTATCTCATAAGCAGGGATTGCAAAACATCATGTAACTATAATTTGGGTTCCTCTTCTCTATGTGCATCACTGTGCATTTGTCCACATTAAATCCCATCTGCCATTTGGATGCCCAGTCTCGCAAGGTCCTCTTGCAATTTCTTACAGTCCTCTTGTGATTTAACAATTTTGAATAATTTTGTATCATCAGCACATTTGACCAACTCACTCATTATTCACATGTCTAGGTCATTTACAACTATATGAAACAGCAGCAGTCCTAGCACAGATCCCTGGGGCACTTTACTAGTCACTTTTCTCTAATTAACCATTTAGCCCTACTCTCTGTTATCTTTTAACCAGTTCTCAATCCACAATAGAACATTGCCTCCTATCCCATGACTTTTACTTTCCTCAGAAATCTCTCATGAAGTACTTTGTCAAATGCTTTCTAAAATCCAGATACATATGTCAAATGGCTCACCTTTATCTACATGTTTATTCACACCTTAAAAAAAATGTAGCAGATTAGTGAGGCAAGACTTCCCTTGGCTAAACCCATGTTGGGCTTGTCCCATTAAACTATGACTAATATGTTCAGCAATTTTGTTCTTTATAATAGTTTCAATCATTTATTTAAGGGTTTTTTATATACCGAGGCACGTTTGCAAAACATCACCTCGGTTCACAATGTAACATAACTTAGCAACTAGCTTTACAATAAAAACATTAACAGGGAGAGGGTTAACAAGGGCAGGAGATGATAAAACGAGAATTATATACATATGTACAAGTTAGATTTAACAAGATAGTTAAACAAAGCAGTCAGGATAATTAGGAGGGTGAAGTAATGAAGGGAAGGGGACGGGGGGGGGAAGGAAGTGGTGGGGATTTTTCCTGGCACTGACATCAGGCTTACCAGTCTGTAATTTCCTGGATCACCTCTGGAATCCTTTTTAAAAACCGGTGTTACATTGGCCACTCTCCAATCTTCAAGTATCTTAGCTGATTTTAATGATAGATTACAGATAAATAATAATACGACTCTATGGCACAGAAATGAGTGGTCAATACTTTTTCTCTTTGTGCGCTTTAATTACAATGCAAATAAACCACCAGTATGTTACGCGTGCCGTCTGCGGCAGTCCCACGGCACGGCCCTCTCACCTCTCTGCAGTAACTCCAGCTCCTGGTTCCTCGTCCCTGGCGGTGGTGGGCCACCAGCTCTGTCCTTGGGCCTCCCCTGGTGCCTCCAGCTCTGCTACAGTACCTGGTGTTCCCAGTCCAGCCACCACTCCCATTGCTCCACGTCAGGCTTCTCCGCATGGCCCGCGGAGAGACGCTGCTACTCAGCACCGCGCCCCTCCCTAGGCACACATGCACGCATCACCAATACTTAAGTAGGGCCCGCGGTGGGAACTGAGCTGCAGCCACGGATGATGACGTCAGTGGAACACTGGTACTTAAGCCTGGGCTCTGCTCCCTAGCTTTGCCTTTGAAACAGGTCTCCTCGCTGGTCGAGTACTCGTTGCCTCCTGAGAGATTCGTCTCACTCCCATGTTCCTGTTCCTCGCTGTTCCTGACTCCTTGCTCCTACGTTCTTGCTCTTCACCTTTCCTTGGATTGCCTACACAGTCTTTGACTTTGCTTTGCCTGACCACGCCATCGACTCTCTCCTAGCCCGGACCCCTGCTTTCCCTGACCATGTCGTTGACTCTCTCCAGACCCAGACCTCTGCATCGCCTGACGTCGTTGACTCTCTCCAGACCCAGACCTCTGCATCGCCTGACTACGCTTGACTATCTCCGTGTTCAGACCTCAGCCTTGCTTGCCACTGCTTCCAGATTGCCGCCAGTCCTGCTTGTTCCTCGATGCCTCTTCAGCCTACTTCCTGGACTTGGTCTATTTAGGCTTCGGCCTGCTCTTGCTCGGGCACCCCCTGTCTGCCTACTACCTTGTCCAGTGCAAGACTGTACCATCTCCCTTCTGCTGTCTCTGGGTTGATCTCGATCTCCTCATCGTCTACATAGAGAGGCCCACCTAAGTCCAGCCGGCCCCAGCACCGAAAGGCTCAACCCACGGGGAACGAGAGCTGGTATTGGTGAAGCTCCAGCTGGCCTCTGTTCATCAGCCCACTCCGCCTGCCGATGTTGGGGACCCGTAGGTCCCTATTTACGGGTGGCGTCAACCCCACCTTGACCCAAGGGTCCACCTCCAGTTCAACACAGTATTCTACATCCACAATTCCAATTCAATAATACAACTCAAACAAGTACAGCTATCATGAAGAGGATGCTTTCCCTTTTTTTATTCACAATCAGTACACAAGCTGTTCTCTCCTAGAGTCCAGGGCCTCCTCTGCTCTCATGTGAGTCCACATTATATCCCTGGCCCAGAGCAGACAGCCTGTACCTAGCATTCCCTATCTTAAGATGGACTAGGGTCATGTAGTTAGACCTTTTTCTTAAGGTGTTCCATGGTGTCTGGATATATTCTTTGTCACAGTCTGCAATTTCATTTTTCAGTTCTTTCAGTTCTCTGGGATGTATAACATTCGGTCCAGGTGATTTGCTACTCTTTTCAATTTGTTCTATCACATCTTCCAGGTTTACTGACATTTGTTTCATTTCCTCAGAATCATCACCTTTAAATATCACTTCTAGCACATATATCTTCCTTACATCCTCCTCAATAAAATCGAAGCAAATAAATTATTTAATCTCTCTGCTATGGCCTTGTCCTCTGTTAGTGCACCTTTTACTCCTTGATCATCTAATGCAGTGGTTCTCAACATTTTTCCCATCGTGACACATCTGACAGACAACACTCACAGGTGTGACACACTGCTCATTACAATCTACAGCGGAAATTATAAAAAGGACCCCTTATTGCTTTTATTGTTAAAAATGACACAAGGGAAAAATAAGAGTACTCTCTCTGAAAATAAATTATATAAATAGTAAACCTCCAATACCAGAACAGCACCAGCTTCCAACATCAAACAGTAACTACCTTACCTAAGAAAAGGCAACACTGAAAATATTACACTAGGCCTTAAAACTCCAATACTTCTATTAGGAAAATGGAACAAGCCAGGTTGCTATAGAGCCCAACATAGAAACTACATGCAGCAGGAGGACATCAAAGACTGCACAACACTGGGATCACAGCAGTTATTGCATCTATTCCAGTATCACTGTCAGACATTTAGCTAGAGAGTCACTGACAACTGTGGGAGTAGAGTGATCCGAGCACTGGTGCAGACAGAAGGGCACTTATTCTCTATTGAGGTTCTGTCTGTGTTTTGAGTGTGTGACTGAAGTGAGGTAGTCTGCTGGCATGTAGTTTCCATATTTGGCCGGTATCCATAGCAGTCTAGCATACCTTGTTTTTCCAGTCAGTAGCATATTCTAGAGCCCAGTGTAATATTTGCAATGCTGCCTTTCATAGGTACAGTTGCTGCTGTGCCTTTCTGGTATGTTAATTAGTTAATGGTTATGGTTAGTTATGGTTGAGTTAATGTCTTTAATTATTTCTTTTAGATTTGGCTAATAGTTTTCATATGTATTGCAAGAGGCAGGGCTACCTTTGGGGCAGAGCACCTCCCCCAAGTACATGTAAGTATTGGTACCTTTTTTTTTTTTTCAAATAAAAAGCACTGGTGGTTCATGAGTCACTGAGAGTCAAGACTGTGCTTTAAAGATTCAATCAGGGGTTATTATGGTTTGAAGGCTGCTACAAATAGCCAGGATTTTAATGGATTCCTAAAGGTGAGGAGTTCTGGGGCAAGCCTTACCTCTAGTGACAGAGCTCCAGAGGGTGAGGATTGAGCCTGAAAAAGTTTGTTCCTAGTGTTTGAGTGTCACATTTCTTTAGGGGCTAGAAACACTAGGCGGGCCTGAGGTAGTGAGCACAGTGGCTGAGAGCATGTATATAGGTTGAATTGATTGCTGAGGTAGAATGTGCAAAGCCTTCGAGGGCCTTGATAGTCAGGACCAGAAATTTGAATGTGCTGTGGTAGTGTGCTGGAAGCCAGTGTTGGGTTCTCAGGACTGGGGTGATTTGGTCAAATTTACTAGCATTCAGCATAGTTCATACTGCTAAGTTTTGTATGAGCTGCAGACAATGGTTTAACTTCTCAGCAGCCTGATGCAGAAGGAGATGTAGTAGTCTAGTCAGGAAATTAAGCCTGGTCCACTTTTGGAAAGATAGGGCCCATTCAAAGAAGGCCTAATTGCTGCAGTTGGAAAAAGGTGCATTTTGTTAATGAGAGTATTTGGGCCTCAATGGTGAGTTGGGGGTCTAGGATGAAACCTAGTGTAACCCATTGGGGCACATAAATGTGAGAAGAATATTGATGCCTGTTTAGGAGCTGAGCATCAGCCTTTTGATAGGAGTCACAAAAAACCCCCAAACAATAGAAAGGTCAAGCAGATGGTATAATGGACCAAGCCCAAAGGCAGGGGCTATGTTTTGCCAAGCTTGAAAGGAAATCCTCACACTAACTTATTTCCCCTCTGTGGCCTTCTTCTGACTGCTTCCCCCTTCCTTCCTCCTCGATATCAGCCTTTGGATGTAAAATCTCCACCTTGAAATAAAGTAGTATCTCATAGCAGAAGGTATTTTACAAAATGTATATTTCTGGGTAGATCACAACAGTCAGAAATTATAAAATAATTACAAGTCACTGACTGAATTGGATCACAGGTGTCCACAGTAAAGCTGCAATTTTTTAAATTAACACAACCATATTGACAAAAGGTTTTATGGGCAACAATGAACTAATCTTGGCTTTAAGAGAAATATATAAGGTTCTCCACCTCTATAGAATATCACTCACATTTCCATCAAGGTTCATTTTATTTCTATTACATCAGTACTCATTTCTTCAACTTATTGTCATGGTTTCACCTGTTGTACAGCCTCTCCATGCCCTGCTTCTACCTGCAGTGATGCATCCCCACCAGCAGAGGTCACCAGTAAGCTTTGTTCCCAGCTATCCAAGCCTCCTCACTGACTACCTGACTCAGTAGTTCTTGCATTACTTAAGCCAGCCTGGACAGCCCATAAATGCCTCTTCATAGAGATACCTTTGGCTCTCTGACCTGGCCACACTTACCTTTTCTTTGTCTTGTGGCCTTCTTACCTTGTACCTTGCTCTTGGGCATTTCTTTGCCTTGTGGCCTCTGGGCCTGCTCTTACCTTATATCTTTCTTGAGTCCTACTCAGGCCTTTCCTTGCCTAGTGGCCTTATGCCTAGTGGACTATGGGTGTTCTGCTTTGCTGCCTTTAGGCCTTTAGGCCTTTATTTTATCTGTTTCTTGTCTTTGTCCTTGTGTGGTCCTATCCTTATCTGCCTTGTCTAGTCCTATTCTTGACTGGTCTTATCCTGCCCTGCCCAATCCAGTTCCTAGTAGTCATTCCCTGCCTTGCCATTGCCTTGTCTTGCCCCAGTCTATATCCAATTCCAGTCCCCAGTTCCCAACCTGAGCCTGTGTCTAGTCCCAGTCTCTGTTCAGCATCTTGCCCAATCTGTATCTGTATCCAACCCTTGCCCATGACCAGTATCCAGCCCTCAGTTCTAGCCTGGGTCTGTCCAGTCTGTTCACCCTCTTCCAGTATCCAGTCCTCAGCTTCCAGCCTGTCTCAGCCACAATGTCCAGCCTGTGCCTGCCCTGCCTTACCATGCTGTTCTGCCACTCAAGTCAAGCCCTACTGGCCCCCAGAACCCAACCTGCAGGGGAAGGGGCTGGGTAGGCAAAAGATAAACCCCAGTCCGGCCCTGCAATCCTGTCCTGCTCCTGAGGGGTTTTCCCTGACCCTAGCCAGCATGACAAGTATAAAACTTCTCTTATCACATCAGGCACTTCTGTTCCCCTTTCCAGATTGGCTCCAGGATTCTTTCTTTATTTTATTTTCTTTCTTTATTATTTTTGTTATACCAAATTTCATGACAAGAATCACATCAACCCGGTTTTCAATTAACAATGTGTGTAAAGCAGAGGGTAACATAGTAATCAATATTCCAAATTCAAACTTCAAAAACAGTAAACAATAGAATGGATGTGAGAAAGTTACAATAAAACAGGGAGAATTAACTTGGATCTGGAAAAGGGGGGAGATAACTGAGCAGTGTAATCTTTACACTGCAGACAACTGCATAGTTGTATAGCAAGAATGAATCTATATGATACAGTTGTGTAGCATGATAATAAGGTGCTGAGTATGAGTGTGAAGTTGGTGGTTTCTTATTTCAATCCAATTTTTGAATAAGAGTTAGTGCTGTTGGGTGGCGGTTTTAATCTAGGCCTGGGAATGCTTTTTTAAAAAGCCAAGTTTTAAGTCTTTTCCTAAATGTTAGTGTGCAGGGTTCTTGTCTCAAGTCAGGTGGGATAGAGTTCCATAGAGGTGGACCTGCTGAGGAGAAAGCTCTGAGACTGAGAGATTTATGTTGGTAGGTTTTGGCATGTGGAACCTGTAGTGATTCTTTGTAGGATTCCCTGATGGGTCTGGTGGATGTGTGTTTTTTAAAGGGGATTTGTAGGTTGAGCTGAGTGTGATGGTGGATGGCCTTGTAGATGATAGTGATGGATTTGTAGATGATTCTGTAGTGAATCGGTAACCAATGAAGGTCTTTGAGGATTGGGGAGATATGGTTGATTTTCCTGGAGTTTGTAAGGATTCTGGCTGCTGTGTTCTGTACCATTTGTAGAGGCTTGGTATATGAAGCTGGGAGGCCTAGTAGTAGTGAGTTGCAATAATCTAGTTTGGAGAAGATTATTGCTTGCAAGATTGTTCTAAAGTCCTGAGTGTGGAAAAGCGGCTTTATTCTTTTCAGAATATGTAATTTGTGGAAGCAATCTTTGGTGGTTTGGTTAATGAATGGTGTGAGTTTAAGACGGTTGTCTAAGATGGCTCCTAGGTCTCTTATGTGGGCGGTTTGAAGGAGGGCTGGTGGTTTTGAATGTGTGTTGTTGTTTTCCTGTGTTATGAGCAGGTATTCTGTTTTCGAAGCATTAAGGACGAGGTTTAGGCTGGTGAGGAGGTGTTTGATTTCTAATAAGCAATTATCCCAGTATTCCATTGTTTTCGTGATGGATTCTTTTATAGGGATAACAATCTGAACGAAGAAGCAAGGGATTTCCCCAGTATCCTAAGCTTACACCCCTCTGAACCTCCTCCTTTCCACAGAGTGTGGTACCTTAAGTCACTCCATTGTTTCACCTTAGGGAGATATATTCCTTCAGACTTGGGCCTCTCTCTTTGAGGGAAAAAGCCCCTGCAGAGTCTTCTCTTTGAGGAGAAGCAGTCCAGGTACCCAACCTTTTTGTGGGCCCCCCCAATCTCCCCTTAAAGGAGTCACACAACAAAAACCCAGCAAACATTCCATGCAGAACCCTTCTATTGGTTAACATATACCATGTTCCTCTACCAGTCACTATGCCATCCAGTGGCTGTTCACAGTAATTGTTAGCCTCAGTATTTTTCCCAATCAAAACATTCAAAAACCTTATCAACCATTTACAGACTCAACCACTCAGACTCTCTCCAAGGCGGTCCTCTAGTGCCACTTCCAAAGTCCTATCATACTAGGTTATGGACTTGATAGCTAAAAGGAGAATATGGTTGAGATCATTTTTTCCAATCCATAGCACCTCTGTTTTGTTTTGTTTTTTTCGGGGGGGGGGGGGGTAGTTTTATTTTTTTGTAGTGTAGCCAGTCTGAGCTCTTTTTAAGGCAGTTGTTTAGGTTAGGGAATGGCTCTGCTATTACTGGCATCAGTAGCATGGGATCTTCTTGGTGTTTGGGTACTTGCTAGATTCTTGTGGCCTGGTTTAGCCTCTGTTGGAAACAGGATGCTAGGATTGATGGATCCTTGGTCTGACCCAGCATGGCAATTTCTTATGTTCTTAGATTTGTGATTGCTAGGTCAGGGTCTGAGTCTAAAGGGCATAGTAGCTGGATATCATTACATAGGTGTGGTAAAGAATTTGGGACTATTTTAGTAGTTTGCCAAGTGGGGAAAAATTTAAGCCATGCTAGTAATGGATCTAACACTCCTAAGCCATTTAGGTTGCTGATGAGGATTTTGTGGTCTATGGTGTCAAATGCCGATAAGAGATCCAGGAATACCACTAGGAAAATAGATTGATCACTGTCTAAACAAAGTTTTAAATCATCAACTAGACTAACTAGCACAGTTTTGGCACTGTGGTGGGGTCTGAATCCAGCCTGGAAAGGGTCCATGTGGTTTGGAGCTTATAGAAAATTGGTTAGCTATGGCAGGACTGCTTTTGACTGTTTGACTACCTGCTTTCCTTACAACAGAAACTAGCCATATTCTTCACCAATAAAATTAGCTACATCAGAGTAGCCTAGGCATGGGCAACACAGAATGTACCATCCAAGGTAAAATAACCCCGCCCAAATCCCTCATACTTTATGTCCCCTATTTTACAAAGATATGGACTCAACCTCCTCACTGATTTCAAACCTGCAGTATGTTTGGAAGATGCCTAATCCTCCTAATTCATCAAAGCATCCAAATCTGGACTGCTCAATGATATCCTGCTCATCGTCAACACTTCACCATCAACACTTTACTATCAGAGGGCTACATATCAAAATTCCTAATAAAGTTGTAAGGCCCACACTAAAGAAACCAAACTTGCTCCCAAATGACTAGAACGACTACCACCCAGTCTCTAACCTCTCTTTCCTTAGCAAGAACATTAAAAAAGCAGTCTTTCTACAACTAACCAAACTTCAAACTACTTGGACCCTTTCAACAAGCCTTTGCTTGAGTGATTGCTTTGGAAACGTAGGAGGTCAATATACAGTGGCACTTTGCCAGTTAAGTTCCAACTTAGTTAGCTAAGTGGTGCTGTTTGAATATTCCATCAAGCTGAGTGGCCATCAGTTAGCCAACTAACTTTTTATCTGGCTAAGCAGTTAGCCTGATAACTGAGAGGCAGGATGGAGGAATTCTGGGGTGGAGCTAACTTATCCAGCTAACTTAGTCCTAGATTCATCAAAATGCTATAAATTTCACATGAATAACACCTGTGATAAAGGGTATGGCTATGATCATTTTAGTTACTGCACTGTGTGCTATTTTAGTGTTTTGCATAGGTATTTTATCACAATGAGTGTTAAATTTATTGCACCAATGAGATTTTCACTTTGCAAGCTGGAAAGTGCCCAGACAGGCATTTTCTTATAGAGAGAGAGAGAGCCTCTTTATAAAGCCTTCATAGTAGTCAACTATTTCAACTAGGGCGAGAGAACATTGTAGAAATCTCATTTTTGTGAGACTTTACGCACTCCAAATGATGTCAGATCTTCACCAAAGTGTAATGTGCTGTTCGTACATCTCACTCTGCATGTCAAACTGGCCCAAAAACCCTAAACCACCACCAAAACCTCACCTTGAGTTATTAACGTCCTCCCATAGTGATATAAATAGTTGAATACTGTGATGGGCTCCCCAGAGGTTCTCTCTCTCTCTCTCACGGAAATGCAATCTTTTGTATATCACACAACTCATCACCAGGAAAAAGGTGTAGCTATTTCCACTGTTAAAAACATGTGACAATGCCCCTCATTTTCATTAATCCCACCCAAACCCCTCCCCGATCCTGCCACTTTCAAAAATTTGCATTCATGCCATGTGGTACTGTGATTATCTGGGGAGTTAATGCCATAACGCATTTTGATGAATGACAAATATTTGGCTGTCATATAGTTAGCCAGATAAACTTATCTACCCAGCCATAAAACAGCCAAGTATATTCAGTGGTGCAGCCTTGCCACTGGATATCTCAGCCAAGTTATCCAGTTAAACTTATCTTGCTAACTTGCTCAGCTGGATAGTGGCTGAATAGTGGCCTCCCAATTTTTTTGGCTTCTGTGTTGGCATTGTGATAGATCATCTGACATCTTCTAAAGCTGTTCCTATGTGGGGCCTTGGATTGACAATGCTATTCACTGAGATCAAATCAGAGGTACATCTGATGACATAGGGGCAACCAGGATGTGTAGGAATGAAACCTTCAGATTCAAAGGGTGCAGAAGAACATCCCTTGGTATGACTGCTTGAATCAAAGAAGTGATTCTATCCTGAATTGCTAAATCCACACAGACCTGTTCAGTTTCTCTAGCTCCAGAATGGGCCTGAAGCTCCAAAAATCCTTTGGGATGAGATAGTAATTGGAATAAACTATTCCTTCGTACAACATCACCCACAGTCTCACAAGTAGACTTCATCTGCCACATTGCTGTATCTTAGCCATTTCCTGGGGACTTCATGAACTCATGAAAATGTCCCTCAGCAAGTGTGAGAATTCTAGAAGGAAACCTTTTTGAATGATGTCCAGGAACAAAAACATCTGTGATGGGCGTTCTCCACAAGTTCTTCAGTTCTTTCCTGTTTACTGAGACAGGTTCTTCTGTGAGTCAGAACTTGCCTTTCCCCCTTTCTCTATTCCTTTTTTCTCCAAGAAAATAGATTCTTATTTAAAAAAAAAAAAAATCAGTCTTTAATGTACCTGACTTTCAAGAGAAATAATCCTGCCATCTAAATATGGATATGTAAAAAAAAAATAAAAGCTACCAAAAAGCTGAAAATTCCTCTAGAATGCCCAAGCATGTATGCTGCCTGCCAGGATACTAGCAGCATGAAGCCCACATGCAGGATACCCTTCCTGCAACACTGAGAGCACCGGTGGTCTGAATGGAGCTCAAAGTAGTCTGTTGGTAAGCCTCTAAGCCAGGGGTCAGGAACCTTTTTGGCTGAGAGAGCCATAAACGCCACATATTTTAAAATGTAATTCCATGAGAGCCATACAATATGTTTAAAACTAAATACAAGTAAATGTGTGCATTTTATGTAAGATCACACTTTTAAAGTACAATAAGTCTCTGAAAATATTACACCAGGCCTTAAGACAGCAATACATCTCCTATTAGGAAAACGGACCAAGTCAGGCTGCTATAGAGTCCTACACAGAAACTACACGCCAGCAGAAAACCACACCTGAATCACGTGCTGTCCCTCACCAAAAATAGAATAAAGAGACCAAAACGCATAACAAGAAGCATGCAGAAAAAACTGAATTGGAAACTGCAACAAGCCAGAGTTTCTGTATGCAGTGTAACAAAGGAAAAAAGAAACATCACCCATCCTTATAAAACAAATCAAGAAATATAAAATCATCAGCAGTAAAACTGTACTAACAAAAAGAACATATTTCGAAACAGCTGATGAGTGGAATATCCAATAATTAAAAACTCATATAAAACATTTCCAGATACCAACAAAATATTTCAAAATAGCAGACACAAAGACCCAGTAATGAAAAATAAGGATACAAACATTTTTTTGCTCTGCATACCTGGGAACGTTTGATATCCAGGTGTCCTGAGATTGTTCTGAATTAGCAGGAGGTGGGGTGGTTTGCTTGGAACTTTCTCCTCTCTCAGTCACATACCAGCGCTCTCTCTCACATTGGCTCTCAATGACACACCTATACACACATGCTCTCAGTACTCACATATACACATGTTTTTTCTCTCTCACTTATATAGGCTCTTAATTACACATTTACACACATGCTGTCTATCTTTTCATGCTTACACACACACACAGGCTTTCAATCACATAAATACATGCTGTCTTTTTCTCTAACACACAGACTCTCATTCACATGCTTACAAACATGTCCTCTCTTTCTCTCATTTACACACAGGCTCTCAATCACATACTCACATGCTCCCTCACCTAAATCAGCTCTCAATCACACACAGACACACATGGTCTCTCTCTCTCATTTAAACACAGGCTCTCAATCACATACTCACATGCTCCATCACCTAAACCAGCTCTCAATCACACACAGACACACATGTTCTCTCTCTCTCATTTAAACACAGGCTCTCAATCACATACTCACATGCTCCTTCACCTAAACCAGCTCTCAATCACACACAGACACACATGATCTCTCTCTTACTTATACACACAGGCTCTTAATCATACATACACATGATTTCTCTCACACACAAAGGATCTCAATCATACACACATACTCTTTCACACAAACAGGTTTTCAATCACAAACTTACACATACAGGTTCCCAATGGTAAACTTACATTCATGCTCTCTCTCTCACAGGCAGGCTCTCAATCACAGACATACTCTCTTTCACATGTACAGGCTCTCAATCATTCACATACATGCAATCTCTCACACACACACACACACACAGCCCCCCCCCCCCCACGGCCCGGAAGAGGAAGTGGAGAGTATCGGCTGCCTGCGCGGCAAGAAGAGGCCACGCTAGTGCGCTCGGCATCGGCCCGAAGAAAAGAAGACTGCAGCGCGGCTCGGAGGAAAATGAAGAGCTTCAACCGCGGCCGATGGGACTCCGCCTCCGCGAGGGCTGAAAATGAAGAGGTTAGCATTGGGAGGAGGCTGCTGCTGCCGCGAGTTCCCGGGGTGGGGGAGAGAGAGTGTGAATGAGCGAGCAAGCATGTGTGTTTGCTCGCTCATTCACTCTCTCTCTCCCCCATCCCCACCCCGGGAACTCGCGCCGGAACCCTCGCTGAACGACCTCCTGCAGTCGATCTCCTGCCGGCGCCATTTTCCATACGGAAAATGGCGCCGGCCATACGCGTATGGCCGGCGCCATTAACCCGCCAATAACCCGCAGGTTATTTAACTCATTTGGGGGGGGTTCGGGAGGGTGGGGGATTTAATTTAAAGGGTCGGGGGTGGGTTTTAGGGGGTTTTAGTGTGCCGGCTCACGATTCTAACGATTTATAACGATAAATCGTTAGAATCTCTATTGTATTGTGTTCCATAACGGTTTAAGACGATATTAAAATTATCGGACGATAATTTTAATCGTCCTAAAACGATTCACATCCCTACTGACTACTCTTCAGCCCCGGACCTCTGCTAAGCCTGACTACTCTTCAGCCTATCTCCAACCCCAGACCTTTGCTATGCCTGACTACTCTTCAGCCTATCTCCAACCCCAGACCTCCGCTACACCTGACTACTCTTCAGCTTATCTCCAACCCCGGACCTCAGCTACGCTTGACTATGCCTGCCTTCTCCGTGCCCTGACCATTGCTTTGATTGACTACGTCTGCCTTCTCTGTGCTCTGACCTGGCCATTGCCTTGATTGACTATGCCTGCCTTCTCCATGCCCTGACCATTGCCTTGAATGACTACGCCTGCCTTCTCCCTGCCCTGACCATTGCCTTGATCGACTATGCTACAGACTTTTCAGTGTCCAGAGTTCTATGCTGCTTGCCACGACTTCCACTTGCCGCTGGCTCTGATCCTAGTCTGTCAGTGATGCCTCCTCTTGCCTATCCTCTAGATGGGGACTTACTAGGCCTTCCTTTGCTTGAGCGCCTCCAGTTACTCATTGTTCCTTTGGCGCCTGAGTTCTGTAACAAATCTAGTCCAGGGTAGGACTTCGCCATCTACTGGCTGCTGTGTCTGGGCTGAACCACTTCTCGCTATTCACTAACCTCGAGGCCCACCTAAGTCCTGCCGGCCCCGGCACCCAAAGGCTCAAACTGAGGGGAATGAGGGCTGGTATAGGTGAAGCTCCAGTGGCCTCTAGCTTCAGCCCACTACACCTGCTGATGGTGGGGACCCATAGATCCTTACCTACGGGTTGCGTCAACCCCACCTTGGCCCAAGGGTCCACCTCCAACGCTCACACATTATGAATATTAGAGTATAATTAGTGGCTTCCCACTTGATGTGCTATAATAGGGATGTATAGGGATAGTTTTTGTACATGTTTTATAATATCATGTGAGTGTGGATATGAATGATTTGATACTTTCTTTCCCTGTATAAATTGTTTTTGTATATTTTGTTTGGGTTTTAATATTTGTAGTGGGAGGTGGATCGTTGTGTGTGTGTATATATATATATATATATATATATATATATATATTGTGATGAAACACAACCCTATGTGGGGCAGAAAAGCAGAAATAAGCTGAAGAAAAACCCCACTAGTTCTCGAGCCAGACACCAGGGGGTGCTAAAGAGGGCTAGAAGAACTTCAACTCCCAAGCTCTTAGAGTCTCAGTTTGACCCGTGGATAGGGGAAGAAACAAAGCAACCAGCTGAGCATAATGATGATGAGTTAGATACACGAAGAGGGTGTGCCAGAGTGGTGGAGCTAGCCTAAAAAGCCTGGCTCTTCAGAGCAAGAGGGGAGTGACATGGACATAGACAGCCTAACAGAGGAGTCCTCTTTATCCAACATGGAGATAGAGTGTTGCGTCCGTCGGTATCAGCCTTGAGAAGATGGCTGCTGCCGTGTCTTCATGCCACTCTCTCCTGTATCCCCGGATTGGTAATGGCGACGGTGTTCACCATGATTTTCTTGAGGACCTCCTAGGGTGCGCACACGCACGCGCACGCCACCTACGTCTATATCCACGTCATGGCGGGAACCTCGGGGTGTCCCCTCCGAGTGACGTCATCACATCCTGGTATTTAGCCTGCCCTTCGTTTGCTAACAAACTGCGTTAGCAAGGATTGGATTGGATTGGACTGCCTCCGGTCTAAGCTGCTCTGCCACTTCCCAGCTGCTGCAGGAAGCTCTCTCTGCCCTTTGGGGTATTTCTTCAATAACCTGGGTACTCGCTCCTCGGGGGCCCTTCTGCTCTATTTCAGGTACCTATCTTGGGATACCGGGTACTTGCTCCTCGAGGGCCTGCTCTCCCTAATCTGGTGCCTGCCACTGAACTTCTGCTTGCCAGGACCTTTAACAATACAGCTTTCTGCTTCAATGAGTACTAACCCTTTCAGTCTGTCTCACCTTCAGCTTCAGCTTCAGCGCTCTGTGTCTACATCCAGGACCTGTCCCTGCTACGCCGCACTGCCTATCACCTACTCGAGTGTGAGACTGGTCTCCTCTGCTGAGGACCCCTAGACTACTTCACTGGGTTACCTTCACTGCTGCCCGCTCCCCGAGCAGTACCATCGAGCTGTACAATAAATACAACTTCTCTGTGTCTGTGTGTATAGAGTCTAGCCTAGTACTGCGGTTCCTCATGAGCCTCCTCCCCGTGGGAGTGGCCATCACAGCAGTACCCAAGAATCCACTCCAACACCTCTTAACCATAACATAGAGTAAGTGAGCTGGTTGGGGGATGGGGTATTACGTACCTGATAAAGGAATGTTTTGGTGTATAAGTTTATGAAACCTGTTTGGTGTAACATGATTGTTGGTTTAGGAAGACCACTGACTGAAGCACAACATTAGCGGAGTAGGGGAGAGATGTGCAATCCCCTAGCAGGGTGGCAGCGGCTGGCTAAAGGAAAAAGCCTAAGCATTATGTTGGTGTTCTGAAGAACAGGGGATATTTTACAAGGCCCAGGCGCTGGACTGGGAGAAAGGCAGCAAAGAAAAAGGACTTTTCTGGAATAATATAAAACTGTTTATATAACGTATGTTTCCCTGTCATTTTGGGGGGAAGCTTGGCTAACTGTGGTTACTAGCCCAGTTCACGGAGAAGCCCTAGCCAGGCTAGGGCACTGGAGGCTTATTTTGAAGACTGGGACTTTGAACGAGCTGCAGGACCGTGGAAAAGGATCCCCGAGATCAGGGAAAGAAGTGACCTGGATCAGAAAGGAGGGGAGGACCGGCACGGCGGCGGCAGGGATCATCCACAATATGTATATACACACATTGTATATATATATATATATATATATAATAACAACACTCTAGCAGAGGCCCTCCAAAGGCAACATAAAAGGTAAAATATTTAAAGGCAATGTTTCCTAACCTGGGTTCCGCCAGACCATAAAGGGGGTCCTCAGGACATGAACTGTGTGTTGGATTCGTGGACCCTTGGGCCGATCGGAGCCGGAGGAAGAACTGCTGTAGGTGATTGCAGTAGCGACCCCGACCGGGAGGCGGCAAGGACAGACTGGTAACTGGCCGAAGGTGGAACTCTGGAAGCCCTATGCGACCAAGAGCTCTGGCGAGGAAGGACGTGCTGGTGGTGCTGGCACTATGTTGAGAGAAGCTTCGCCCTGGAAGCCGATCCTCCCCCGAGAGGAGCTCGTAGGAGTTCGGCCGCTGGGACTTAGGAGATTCACCCTGGAAGCCGGAGTCCCCCCAGGAGGAGCCCGTAGGGACCCGGCCGCTGGGACTTAGGAGGACCCGCGGGGGTCTGGTCAGTTGTGGTCCAAGGTTGAGTGCCAAAGGGTCGTAGCTCGCCAGTCCAGAGTCAGGAACCAAAGGATCTCCGAACGCCAGTCCGTAGTCAGAAGCCAGAGGGTCAACGAAAGCCGGTCCGAGGTCAGAAGCCAGAGAGTACCAAAGCCAGTCCGAGGTCAGAAGCCAAGAGTAAACGTAAGCCGATCCGGGGTCAGAAGACAGGAGAAGACAATCAAGGAGAACGTAGCAACTGGAGACAGGAAGAAACCTGGGAACCTCGTTGCAAGGCGATGTCCTGGTCCAGCTGCAGGGCTTAAGTACCCTGCAGCGTCTGACGTCATCAGGAGGCGTCCCTGAGGTTTTCCCGCGCTGGCCCCTTTAAATTCTAGTCTTAGACTCGCGCGTCTAGGGGGCGGGGCCTAGCACCGCGAGGCGCCGGCTGCTCCGGCGAAGCAGGGAGGCAGGAGCAGAGGCAGCTGCAGGCCCGGGCGAGCTGGGGAGATGCCGGGCCTGTGGCAGCCGAGGTCCCCGGTGGTTCGGGGAGCGCGGGACCCGCGCCAACACGCAACCAGGTGGGTGGCGATTCTGGGGGTGACCCCGAATCGCAACAGTACCCCCCCCCCTACGCCCCCTCCCGGGGGGCCGCGGTTTATCCGGATGTGCCATATGAAATTGATGAAGGAGCGCCTTGTCGAGAATGTGGGCGGAGGGCTCCCACGAGTTCTCCTCAGGCCCGTACCCTGCCCAAGAGAGGAGATACTCCCAGCGATGACGACGGAACCGAACGTCCAGGACGTCTTCCACCGTGTAGGTGGCCCCGGGAGCAGACGCGACCTCGGAGGGCTCCGGAGGCAGAGGTCGGAAGCGAGAGAGGACCACCGGTTTGAGGAGAGAAACATGGAAGACATCGTGTATCCGAAGGGTAGATGGAAGACGTAAGCGGTAGGATACCGCGCCGACACGTTCGGCTACCCGGAAGGGCGCGATGTAGCGAGGAGCCAACCTCATGGAGGGGATCCTGAGTTGGATGTTCCTGGTAGAGAGCCAAACCCTGGAACCGGGCTGAAATACTGGAGCGGGTCGTCGAGCCTTGTCTGCGTAGGCTTTGAACTGTGCGACCGTACGATGGAGCTTTTCTTGTGTGGCGTGCCACAGCTGATGAATCTGCCTGGCCGTCAGTTGCGCTGCTGGTGACGAGGTGATCACTGGCAGAGGTAGAGGGGGTCTGGGGACCTTCCCATAAACCAACCGGAAGGGGGATTGGAGCGTGGCGGAGTGTCGATGGCGATTGTAGGAAAACTCGGCCCAGGGAAGAAGCGTGACCCAGTTGTCTTGTTGTTCATTGACAAAAGCCCGGAGGAACGCCTTCAGGGTACGGTTCGTGCGTTCAACCTGGCCGTTGCCCTGGGGGTGGAATGCTGTGGTTAGGTCTAGCTGAACCCCAAATTTCCTGCAGAGGGCCCGCCAGTATTTGGCCGTGAACTGAGGCCCTCGATCCGAGGCGATATGTTGAGGCAACCCATGCAGCCGGAAGATATGCTGAATGAATAGTTCAGCCAACTCGGGGGCTGTAGGCAACTTGGCAAGCGGGACAAAATGGGCCATTTTTGAGAAGCGGTCGATGGTGACCCAAACCACCGTCTTCCCTTGAGACGGGGGCAACTCTACGATGAAGTCCGTGGAGATGTGGGTCCAGGGCTCCGAGGGTACAGGGAGTGGCTGGAGGAGTCCCCAGGGGCGACCAGGCGGGGGTTTTTGCTGCGCACATGTAGGACAGGATTGTACATATAGACGAACGACCTCCTTGACCCGTGGCCACCAGTAGAACTCCGTCAGTAATTGAAGAGTTCGGGCGATCCCGGGATGACCACCCATCAGGGAGTCGTGGGCCCATGCTAGGGCCCTCCTTCTAGGACGGACCGGAACTACCGTCTTCCCCGCCGGAGCGAGTTCAGTGGCTGCCAGTTGGACCTTAGCTGGATCCAAAATGTATTGCGGGGTCTCGGAATCGTCCTCAGCCTCCGTCGTGCGCGAGAGGGCATCAGCCCTGGTATTTTTGGCCGCCGGTCGGTACCGAAGGGTAAAGTCGAACCGACTAAAGAAGAGGGACCAGCGTGCCTGTCTGGGGTTGAGCCTTTGCGCCTGGGACAATTATTCCAAATTCTTGTGGTCCGTGTAAACCACTATGGGATGTTGGGCCCCCTCCAACCACTGGCGCCATGCTTCAAAGGCCAGCTTAATGGCCAATAACTCCTTGTCCCCGATGCCGTAGTTCTTCTCGGCAGGGGAAAACTTCCGGGAGAAGTAGGAGCATGGCTGAAGTTTGCCGTCCTTAGAGACCTGGGACAGGACGGCCCCCACGGCTATGTTGGACGCATCTACCTCTACAATAAATGGGCGCAAGGGGTCCGGGTGTCGAAGGCAGGTGTCCTGAAGGAAGGCCTCTTTGAGATCCTGGAAGGCCTGTACGGCCGTGGACGGCCAATCTCGTGCATCCGCTCCCTTGCGTGTGAGCGCCGTTAACGGCGCCACTAACGAGGAATAACGTGGGATAAAGTGGCGATAAAAGTTAGCGAACCCTAGGAACCGCTGGAGTGCCTTTACTCCCACAGGCTGTGGCCACTTCCGGATGGCGGCGACCTTCTCAGGGTCCATACGGAAGCTGGTGGAAGAGACGATGTAGCCCAGGAAGGGCAACGACTCCTCCTCGAATTGGCATTTCTCCAGCTTAGCGTATAATTGGTTCTCTCTTAGTCGAAGCAAAACTTGGCGTACATGTTGCCGGTGTTCTTCAAGGTTCCGGGAAAAGATTAATACGTCGTCGAGGTAGACGATAACCGAGGTGTATAGAAGGTCACGGAGGACCTCATTCATTAAGTTTTGGAATACCGCTGGAGCATTGCATAGACCGAAAGGCATGACGAGGTATTCGTAATGGCCGTCCCTGGTGTTAAAGGCGGTCTTCCACTCGTCGCCGGGTCGGATTCGCACGAAGTTGTACGCCCCTCTAAGGTCCAGCTTGGTAAAAACGCGAGCTCCCTGTAGGCGATCCAGAAGCTCCGGAATCAGAGGCAAGGGATAGCGGTCTCGTCGGGTAATCTGGTTCAGGCCCCGGTAATCAATACAGGGCCGAAGAGACCCATCCTTTTTGGCCACAAAGAAGAAACCGGCCCCAGCCGGAGAGTTTGACGGTCTAATGAACCCTCGGTCCAGGTTCTCCTTAATGTAGGCGGACATAGCCTTGGTCTCCGGTAAGGACAGAAGATACACTCTCCCATGAGGGGGTGTAGAGCCCGGAAGCAAGTCGATTGCACAATCGAACGGGCGATGCTCTGGGAGTAGCTCTGCCTTCTCTTTAGAAAAGACATCCTGGAACGTCTGGTACTGGGGTGGAACTGTCAGAGGAGTAGTCAGGAGCGGAAGCATCTTTAGCGGGCAAGCAGGAAGACAATGGCGGGCGCAGCCTGGACCCCACGACGTGATCTGGAGCGAGGACCAGTCGATCACTGGAGAGTGTTTTCTTAGCCAGGGCAGGCCAAGGATGAGCGGATGAATGGATCTCTCCAGGATGAGAAAAGAGATCTCCTCCTTATGAAGGAGCCCGACTTGCAGCTGGAGTGGACTCGTACGAGTAGTGATGGAGCCCGGAAGGGGAACCCCTTGAATGGATGATACTCGCAACGGGGGTTCCTGAGGCAAGACTTTGAGGTGCAATTGTTGTACCAGGTCCCGGAGGATAAAATTTCCCCCAGCGCCAGAGTCTAATAGTGCCAGGGTATCGAACCCTCCTCCCGAGAGAGAGAGTTTGGCGGGAACCGTACATGGGGAGTCCGGTGAGATACTACCCAGAGTCAACTCCCCCCTCGGCTCTAGGTTCTGGCGTTTCCCGGGCGCTCGATGCAGCGAGCCAGGAAATGCCCCGTACCACCGCAGTAGAAACATAGTCCCTGTGAGCGTCAACGCCTTCGCTCTTCGGCCGAGAGAGGGCCCCAGCCCAACTGCATGGGTTCTTCGGGTGGAGTGGCAGCTGCCGCGGATGGAGACGCTCGAACCCGAGGAGGCGTGCTTCGACGGGCGGGAGGCCCCTGGACGGACCTTCGCTCTCGGAAAAGACGCTGGATACGCCGATCCACTCGTCCAGCCAGTTCAATGAGTTCCTGTAAATCGTCTGGAAGGTCCCGGGCCGCGAGTTCATCTTGAAGTCGAGGAGACAGACCCTCAAGAAAAATCCCATGCAAGCTATCTTCGCCCCAGGCCAACTCGGTAGCCAGGGTCTGGAATTCCATCGCGAATTCCTCTAGGGGGCGATTACCTTGCTTCAACTGGAGAAGCTCAGAGGCGGCGGTGGAGGCCCGGGATGGTTCGTCAAAGATCCTCCGGAATGCTTTGACAAATTGCACAAGGTTATTTAAACGGGAATCTTGGCGCTCCCAAAGGGAGGAAGCCCAAGTCAAAGGTTTCCCATCCAGAAGGGAAATGATGTAGGTCGTCTTTGCCCGGTCCGAGGTGAATTGCACAGGCAGGAGGTCAAAACGGATGTAACAGTGATTGAGGAACCCCCGACATGCCTTCGGATTCCCTGAGTACCTAGGAGGTGCTGGCATCTGTACCGGGACAGGGGAACCCGAGTAGACGGGAGACGTGGAGGCCGCGGGGTGAGCTGCGGAGGTCCCATCTACGCGATCCGCCAGGCGTTGTACAGCAGACATCAAGGTATCCAGGCAGGACTGCTGTTGCTGCAGCTTCTGGGCAATACCCGGGATGGCCTTCAGGCCGGCAAGGTCCGCCGGGTCCATGGCCTTGCAATCTGTTGGATTCGTGGACCCTTGGGCCGATCGGAGCCGGAGGAAGAACTGCTGTAGGTGATTGCAGTAGCGACCCCGACCGGGAGGCAGCAAGGACAGACTGGTAACTGGCCGAAGGTGGAACTCTGGAAGCCCTATGCGACCAAGAGCTCTGGCGAGGAAGGACGTGCTGGTGGTGCTGGCACTGTGTTGAGAGAAGCTTCGCCCTGGAAGCCGATCCTCCCCCGAGAGGAGCTCATAGGAGTTCGGCCGCTGGTACTTAGGAGATTCACCCTGGAAGCCGGAGTCCCCCCAGGAGGAGCCCGTAGGGACCCGGCCGCTGGGACTTAGGAGGACCCGCGGGGGTCTGGTCAGTTGTGGTCCAAGGTTGAGTGCCAAAGGGTCGTAGCTCGCCAGTCCAGAGTCAGGAACCAAAGGATCTCCGAACGCCAGTCCGTAGTCAGAAGCCAGAGGGTCAACGAAAGCCGGTCCGAGGTCAGAAGCCAGAGAGTACCAAAGCCAGTCCGAGGTCAGAAGCCAAGAGTAAACGTAAGCCGATCCGGGGTCAGAAGACAGGAGAAGACAATCAAGGAGAACGTAGCAACTGGAGACAGGAAGAAACCTGGGAACCTCGTTGCAAGGCGATGTCCTGGTCCAGCTGCAGGGCTTAAGTACCCTGCAGCGTCTGACGTCATCAGGAGGCGTCCCTGAGGTTTTCCCGCGCTGGCCCCTTTAAATTCTAGTCTTAGACGCGCGCGTCTAGGGGGCGGGGCCTAGCACCGCGAGGCGCCGGCTGCTCCGGCGAAGCAGGGAGGCAGGAGCAGAGGCAGCTGCAGGCCCGGGCGAGCTGGGGAGATGCCGGGCCTGTGGCAGCCGAGGTCCCCGGTGGCTCGGGGAGCGCGGGACCCGCACCAACACGCGACCAGGTGGGTGGCGATTCCGGGGGCGACCCCGAATCGCAACACTGTGAATTAGGTCTGACAAAGAGCTGCGGACCACATTCCATGTTGGCTGCGATAGAAGAGGCCCAACCATCTACAGCACATCCCATCCTGCCAGTGACTACAAAAAAAGAGGTCTGACAGCTGCTGGCACATCCCATCCTGTCAGCAACCATGTAAATACACACCCGACAGGCTACCGGCACACCCCATCCTGCCGGCGGCCGTGAAAGATGAGGTTCGACAGACCACCTGCCCAAAAACTCCCACCCACAGCCAAGAAAGAAGTGGTCTGAAAGGCCGCCAGCGCACAAGATTCCGCCAGCGACTGAGGAAGAAGACACCTGACAGGCCGCTGGCACACCCCATTCCAGAAGCCAAGGAAAAAGACCTTTGAGCCACTGGCACACCCCATCCCTGCAGCCAAAAAAGAACTCGAGCTGCTGGCATAAGAACATAAGAAATTGCCATGCTGGGTCAGACCAAGGGTCCATCAAGCCCAGCATCCTGTTTCCAACAGAGGCCAAACCAGGCCACAAGAACCTGGCAATTATCCAAACACTATGAAGATCCCATGCTACTGATGCAATTAATAGCAGTGGCTATTCCCTAAGTAAACTTGATTAATAGCAGTTCATGGATTTCTCCTCCAAGAACTTATCCAAACCTTTTTTGAACCCAGCTACACTAACTGCACTATCCATATCCTCTGGCAACAAATTCTAGAGCTTAATTGTGCATTGAGTGAAAAAAAATTTCTCCGATTAGTCTTAAATGTGCTACTTGCTAACTTCTATTATTTGAAAGTGTAAATAACCAATTCACATCTACTCGTTCAAGACTTCTCATGATCTTAAAGATCTCTATCATGTCCCCCCTCAGCCGTCTCTTTTCCAAGCTGAACAGCCCTAACCTCTTCTGTCTTTCCTCATAAGGGAGCTGTTCCATCCCCTTTATCATTTTGATTGCCCTTCTCTGTACCTTCTCCATCGCAACTATATCTTTTTTTAGATGTGTCGACCAGAATTGTACACGGAATTCAAGGTGCTGTCTCACCATGAAGCGATACAGAGGCATTATGACATTTTCTGTTTTATTAACCATTCCCTTCCTAATAATTCCTAAGATTCTGTTTGCTTTTTTGACTGCTGCAGCAAACTGAGCCGATGATTTTAAAGTATTATCCATATGATACCTAGATCTTTTTACTGGGTGGTAGCTCCTAATATGGAACCTAATATCGTGTAACTACAGCAAGGGTTATTTTTCCCTATATGCAACACCTTGCACTTGTCCACATTAAATTTCATCTGCCATTTGGATGCCCAATCTTCCAGTCTTGCAAGGTCCTCCTGTAATGTATCACAATCTGCTTGTGATTTAACTACTCTGAATAATTTTGTATCATTGCAAATTTGATAACCTCACTCATCATATTCCTTTCCAGATCATTTATATATATATATATTGAAAAGCACCGGTCCAAGTACAAATCCCTGAGGCAATCCACTGTTTACCCTTTTCCACTGAGAAAATTGACCATTTAATCCTACTCTCAGTTTCCTGTCTCTTAACCAGTTTGTAATCCACGAAAGGACAACGTCTCATATCCCATGACTTTTTAGTTTTCTTAGAAGCCTCTCATGAGGGACTTTGTCAGACGCCTTCTGAAAATATATCTACCAGTTCACCTTTATCCACATGTTTATTAACCCCTTCAAAAAAATGAAGCAGATTTGTTAGGCAAGACTTCCCTTGGGTAAATCCATGTTGACTGTGTTCCATTAAACCATGTCTTTCTATATGCTCTACGATTTTGATTTTGAGAATAATTTCCACTATTTTTCCTGGCACTGAAGTCAAGCTCACTGGTCTATAGTTTCCCGGATCACCCCTGGAGCCCTTTTTAAATATTGGGGTTACATTGGCCACCCTCCTGTCTTCAGGTACAATGGATAATTTTAATGATAAGTTACAAATTTTAACTAATCGATCAGAAATTTCATTTTTTAGGTCCTTTAGTACCCTAGGATGCATACCATATGGTCCAGGTGATTTGCTACTCTTTAGTTTTTCAATCTGGCCTACTACATCTTCCAGGTTCACAGTGATTTGGTTCAGTTTGTCTGACTCATCACCCCTGAAAACCATCTCCGTAACTGGTATCTCCCCAGCATCCTTATTAGGAAACACGGAAGCAAAGAATTTATTTAGTCTTTCTGCAATGGCCTTATCTTCCCTAAGAGCCCCTTTAACCCCTCGGTCATCTAATGGTCCAACCGACTCCCTCACAGGTTTCTTCCTTCGGATATATTTTACAAAGTTTTTATTATGAGTTTTTGCCTCTATGGCCAACTTCATTTCAAATTCTCTCTTCACCTGTCTTATCAATGTTTTACACTTAACTTGACAATGCTTGTGTTTTATGCTATTTTCTTCAGATGGATCCCTCTTCCAATTTTTGAAGGATTTTTTTTGGCTAAAATAACCTCTTTCACCTCACCTTTTAACCATGGCGGTAGTCATTTTGCCTTCCTTCTACCTTTCTTAATGCGTGGAAAAATATGGACTGCGCAGGCATGGACATTAAACAATGTCCATGCCTGTTGAACACTTTTAATCTTTGCATCTGCACCTTTCAGTTTTTTTCTATTTTCCTCATTTTATCAGTTTCCCTTTTGAAAGTTTAGTGTTTGAGCTGTAGCTGAAAAAGAAGAGGCAAACTCATCCTGTTGGCAGCCTGAGGGAGGAGAAGACTGCGAGAACCCTCTCCCACCACTCCAGGAAAAGAGAGTGAGAACATGTTTGTATATGTGTGAGTGCACGTGCTTGTGAGAGAGATAGCATGTGTATGTGTATGAGAGAGGGAACGTGTGTGTGTGTGTGATAATGTGTGTATGAGAGAGAGGACAGGCAGCTAGCGTAACCTATCCCGACAGCAAATGAGAAAGAAGAAAAGGCCCAACAGGCTGCTGGTATACCTCATCCTGACAGCCAAGAAAGAGGAGACCCAACAGGCCGCTGGTGTACCCCATCCTGCTGGCATCTGAGTGAGGAGGAGAATGTGAGACCCCCTCCTCCTCCTGCAGACTCCAGGAAAAGAGAATGAGAACATATGTGTATATGTGGGTTTATGTGAGAGCATGTGTGCATGTGTGTGAGAGCATTTATGTATGAGAGCATGAGCATATATGTGAGAGAGCATGTGTATATGAGAGAGGGAGTATGTGGGTGTGTGTAAGCATGTTGTATGAGAAAGGAAGCATAAGTGTGTGTGAGCATGTATGTATGAGAGGGAACGTACATATGAGAGAAAGGGAGCATGTGTGTGTGAGAGAGCTTGTGTGTATGATAGACAGAAGCATGAGTGTGTGAAAGTAAATGTCTAAGAGAGAGGGAGCACATGCGTATGAGAGAAAGAGAGTGTGTGAGAGTGAGGACCTGTATGTATATATGAGAGAGCCTTTGAGAGTGAAAACCTATATGTGAGAGAGTGAGAGACTATATGTGAGAGAGAGAGGGATTGTGTCAGAGAATGAACATTTGTATGTTATAGATTGTGGGGCGGATTTTCAGATCCCTGCTCGCCGGGAAGCCTATTTTACATAGGCCTCCCGGCGCGCGCAGAGCCCCGGGACTCGCGTAAGTCCCGGGGTTCTCCGAGGGGGGCGTGTCGGGGGCGGGCCCGGTCGTCGCGGCGTTTCGGGGGCGTGTCGGCAGCGTTTTGGGGGCGGGTATGGGGGCATGGCTACGGCCCGGGGCGGTCCGGGGGCGTGGCCGCGCCCTCCGTACCCGCCCCCAGGTCGCGGCCCGGCGCGCAGGAGGCCCGCTGGCGCGCGGGGATTTATGCCTCCCTCCGGGAGGCGTAAATCCCCCGACAAAGGTAAGGGGGGGGTTTAGACAGGGCCGGGCGGGTGGGTTAGGTAGGGGAAGGGAGGGGAAGGTGAGGGGAGGGCAAAGGAAAGTTCCCTCCGAGGCCGCTCCGATTTCGGAGCAGCCTTGGAGGGAACGGGGGTAGGCTGCGCGGCTCGGCGCGCGCCGGCTATACAAAATCCATAGCCTTGCGCGCGCCGATCCAGGTTTTTAGCAGATACGCGCGGCTCCGCGCGTATCTACTAAAATCCAGCGTACTTTTGTTTGCGCCTGGAGCGCAAACAAAAGTAGGCTATTCGTGCGCCTTTTAAAATCCGCCCCTGTGTGTATTTGACAGATAGAGAAGAAAATATATGCACCCTGCCATACCTCGCTAATCCAAGACATCTCAGGATGACTGGAATCAAAGGTTCCCAGGTATGAAGAGCAGAGGATTTTTTTTATTACTATTTGTTTCAATAATTATTTTTGTGTTTGCTGTTTAGAAATATTTTGTTGGTGTTTGGTAAATTATTTAAAAAAACGTGTGAGTTTTTAATCATTGGATGTTTTTCTATTCATCAGCTGTTTTGAAATATATATCAGAATGTTTTTACTGTTATGATTGACGTTTTATATTTCTTGATGGTATTTGATGTTTTATGAGAAATGATGCTTCTGTATTTCCATTATTACACTGCATACAGAATCTGGCTTTTTGTGATTTCCAGTTTAGTTTTTGTCTCACATTTGTATTTCTATTTTATGGTCTCTTTATTCTGTGTTTGGCGAGGATCTGTCTGTGTTCTGCATAGAGATGTGCATTCGTTTTCAATGAAATAGACAATGCCAATGAAATTGTCTATTTCGTCTTGTTTCGAGAGTACCACGAAACAAAATAAAAATTAATGAAATTTCATGAATTTCATACCCCTGTTCTAGTTTTTGCCTGCTAGGAACTGTTTATGCCTCCTTTCCAGAACTGATTTTTGTTTCCTGTTTCAAGACTAAGTTATAGAATTTTCTTTAAAAAAAATTACCAAGGAGTAATTTGCAGAAGAGGTTTATGCAGCAAAAAAGGAATATCAACTTGCTTGATTTTTTTGCACCATTTTGTGTTTGTGGCCTTATTCCTAAACATTTTTCTTCCTATGATTTTAAATGTGCACATCTTTTATTATGGTCATGCCCCTGTTCTACAAACTCCCTCCTTCTTTACAATGTTTGTCTATTTACATTGTTGAATCACTTATTAAATGTAATAAAAGCATGTTGCCTGCATAGTAAAGCTGGCACAGCAGCCTTAGACTCCTGACTGTGAGAGTGCCTGAGCAGAAAAAACTCTGGAAACACAACAATACCTCCTAAGGGCAATCTCATTCTCTCAAATTTACTGCTAATGCTTACCTCCAAACATGTGCATTGTGCCAAAAAGAGTTTCTTTCTCTTTTTGGCACAATGCAAATATGGAAGAAAGCACCAGTAGTTAAATGCAATCTCAATTCCTCAAATTAACATATAATTATGAATGAGGTTGATTTTTGTCTTGATTTTGGAAAAACCAGCCAATTTAGAGATACTACCTGGAGGAAATACAAAGCTGAACAAAAACTGGGGTATATTTACAATTTTGATTGTTTTTTTTAATATATTAGTTAATTATAGCCCTACTGCTTTAAAGTTGTGTGAGTAGATGACTTATACTTCAACAGTTTAGGAACATAGAAAGCCCCTACTTTCCAAAGTCAAATTATACTACCAGCAAAAGTGCTGAATGGTTAGGGACCAAGTTCAAATGTGCATTTCATTTTGACAGGGTAATGATATCATCGAGTTTGAGAGGAATGCCCTTTGACACAGCAGGAGTCTTTCCTTCCATCTCTGACTTGGTATATTGAAGACAAATGGAAGCAGAATCCCTTGCAAGAAGCTGCCCGATTCTTCTTCGTGTGTGGTCTGAGACTGTGGTGGAGAATGCAAAATATCAATGAAATATTGCATTTTGTCAGAGCCAAGAAGAGAAACCATTGTGACTAGGGAACAGCAGGTGGTCCTTCACTGACATTTTCTAGAATACTTGTCAACGTGCCTGTTGAAATGTCAAAACAACAATACATGCTCTATTTTTCCTGCCACTAATTTTACCTTCTAATCTTCCTTTCTAAGAGCTTCATGTCTGCAGCCCTCTCTTCTCATGGACAGAAAACAGAGCAAGTAGATTATTAATTTATTATTAATAAAGCCCAATCACTGTACTATGCGGTCACAATGCAGGATAAGATTAAAAGAGGTCACACTCTCAGATTAAAGTAAGCATGGAGAGGTTTGATAGAGAAAGATCAAGATACTCAGAGCAGGCTCTGGCAATAAAAGCCACTTTGTAAAAATGAGAGTTTAGGTTTGCTTACTCCAGGTTTTTTCATTACACCTTCATTTCCTACCCAGTAAAAATGCTTTAGGTGTTATGATGAGATAACATCTTTTGACAATGCCTTCCTGTGATATTCTGGTGTCAGCTTCTGAAAGAGTCGTCCTGGCTTTTGCATTCTGGTCTGGCTGCTTCTTATTGGAGAGTTACTTTAAGGCCTTATGATAAAACTAGCAGCAATGAGAAATTGATCAGATTCATCTGACAAAGCCTACTTTTGGTAAAGCCATGCTGCCTCCGATCTTGTAATCAGTGGATTCCAGAAATTGCACTATCCTCTATTTTAGCGGTGATTCCATTAACTTGGCTCACCACAGAGTTCAGGTTAACTGGCCTGTAATTCACAGCCTCCTCCTAACTTCCATTTTGGTGAAAAGGAGCCACATCCACTTGTCGTCAGAACTCTGGAACTACTCTCAACTCTAAAACAACATTGAAAAGGTCAGCCAGTGGAATTGCTAGAATTTCTCTAATTTCCCCTTAAAACTCTTGGATGTACACCATTGACCCCATTGCTCTACTCTAAGTTTTGTTAGTTCCTCAAGAACACACTTTTCTGAAAACTGATTGAAGTTTTCTTCCTTTCCAGTCCTATTTGTGTTCATTAAATTGGCCCTGTTCCTGACCCTTCTCCAGTGAAGATCAAATTGAAATATTTGTTACATAATTTCGCTTTTTCCTTGTCAAGCCCTATATATTCTTTGTGCTGTCTCTGCAAACACATCCTTGGCCAGTGCTGCTAGACAGCCAGTTAAGCTTTGACTTCAACTTCAGATCCCAGACAAACTCAGTTCTTAACTTTCAAACATTTATTAGAACAATGAATAAACAAGGCATTCACTGCAATAAGAGGAAGTCAACTACGCAAATTCTGGAACTGTCACAGTTGTGAAGAGTTTCTCTAATGATTTAGTTGAGTTTATATGAAGCAAACTACAACTGTAAATGGACAGCCAGCCCCCCTTCCGACACGGCCCGTGGTGGGTGGGCGGGCACGCCAGTAGCGGGGCGACCAGTGTACCTCCCTCCTCCCACGGGTGGCGCTTCCTCTGCCCTGGTTTGCTTTCTCCCCTCCCCCACTCACATCAGCTGGGCCACCCGGCCACTCGCCGGCGGTGGCTGGGAGTCAGGGGGTGGGCCCCCATGCTTACCCTGGGTTCTAGTCACTGTCGTGGAGTTGTGGGAACAACATTCTTCTGGGCCACATGCCGGTCACTTCTCCCTCTTGCTACATGGTCCAGCGTCATGGCGACTATCTTGCATGGCGGGGGGCATGCTGGAAGATCTCCCTGCAGCTCGCACAGCCACACAATGACACCGGCATTGCCAACAAGGAAGGGGATTGGTGGGACATCAGAAGGCTTTAAAACTCAGGCGAAGGCAGCAATCAGCCCTTTTGCAATCACACTGCCAGCCAGCTGCTTATGTCCCGCCCACCCTGCCCTTTGCAGCAACAAGATCATCATAGATATATGCATGTGTGTAGTAGCATAGACAATACTTGTATTGGCAATAAGTCTAATTTGTCTCAATGGGTGTCTTGAGTGTCAAAATGCGGGGAGGATAATTTGGTTGGACTGATATTGGGTCTATTCAGATCACCTTTCTAGGAGTACAAAGGCAAGCTAGAGCCTGGTAATCCATCGGCAAAGCTTTGCAAGACACGGCAGACCTTGGGGCAGGTTCTGCCTCATCGCTGAGGGTGGGGCAGGGAGTAGTACAAACGGTGGTTCAGAGCATGTGGCCCTGGAAGTGGCTCAGAGAGATGGGGCAAGAGACTCTGGCTAGTCCGGCACAGTCTGGGGAGGGGGGAATAGTCAGTAGGGGTGGAGTAAAAAGGGGGGCGTTTGTTGAGGCTCAGAACCTGGTTTACAGTTTTCCTTTTGTTGTT
The DNA here is from genome assembly GCF_901001135.1 of Rhinatrema bivittatum. Classification (NCBI taxonomy): domain Eukaryota; kingdom Metazoa; phylum Chordata; class Amphibia; order Gymnophiona; family Rhinatrematidae; genus Rhinatrema; species Rhinatrema bivittatum. The sequence goes on along the minus strand of NC_042617.1, from coordinate 234,515,618 downwards.
AAATCAATAAAGCTGCAGCCATATATTTCCAAAGTGAATTCTGTGTCTGCCCCCTTCTTGGTGTCTCCTTGACTCTTGGGGCTAAATGGGGACTGGGTCCAGGGAGCATGGGGAGGTATTCACGGTGCCTCGGTTATAGAAGCTAGAATTCATTCTGCAAATAGTAAGAAACTTCTCAGGCGTTTGTGGACTAAGGAATACGGATACAGAAGAGAGCCTTTTTCCAACTAAAAATCTTTCCAAGCAATAAACTGTCCCAGGTTGCTTTGCATCAAAGGGACCAAAGGGACCAAAGAAAAACATTGAGAAAAAAGGCAGAACAGGCAATGTCCAATCTGAAAGTTCAGAACAAACAGCAGCTTTAATGACCTATTAGAGAAAAGGTTTTATGTCCCGCAGACAATCTAAGCTAAACAATATTACAACAGGGTACAGGATGGTAGTGAAATAAAGGAAATAAAAGAATGTTCTGTCTACACATTATATTTGATATATGTGTAGACAGAACATTCCTCCTCTTTATCATCTCAGAGTCTCACAAAACAGGTATTTTCCCTGTCCCTGGAGGATTTATGATCTAAGACCCTACCTGAGGTAGTGATCAATCTAAAATCACATGGAATATCGGCAAGATTTGAACTCTTGCTTTCCTGCTTCTTTGCTGCTCTAACCATTAGGCTACTCCCCCATTGAGTAATAGTGCATGCAGATGGAGAAAGACTGAGGGGCTCACAAAGCAGCATGTGCATGTGGGAACTCCCATGCATGCGAGGTCAGACTTGCACGAAGTTATGAGATCTGGGTCTGTGTCAGCACCATCAGAGGATGTCACCTATGCGTTATGGTTGACTCATGCCTGCTTGTTGAAGGAGAACAAATATAAGTAGACCTCAGTAACCAGCAAACTGCATTAATAAACCAGTAGTCATTTTCTAAAAAATAAAGGTACCAAGTCAAGGCCAGCAGCAGCAGTAGCCTCTACCTTCCAACCAGCTGCAATGGAGAAAAGGAAGCAAGTTAAAAATGAATCTAAGTTGGTATTCTAGCAGAAAATCACCACTGAACATACAGAAATGTTTTACTGCAGTAATACCTGAGATTTGCTCCAGTAAGAGTTACTGCTACAGCAATATATAGAAAATCTCTTACAACTGAACTTTCTGCAGCTTTTGACTTCTCCCCAAGTGCCTGTCAAGCAGGGCTTCAGTTGACCTCAGCCTGAAGGGTCTATGCCTTTCTCCTCACCTCCACCAAAAATTGTTCTCCTTGTTTCAATCTTACACGATTACTTTGATTTCTAAAAACAAGAGAGAGCACTACTAAATTTAGACAAATAATTTATTTAAACAAATATAGATTTCACAAAGGCAACAGGTGTCCTTCCTCACCCATAACAGAGTGGCTTTAGAAGATAAGTCAAATCCTACAGTGGGACATAAAAAATTGAAATATTTAGTGCAATAAACCGGAAAATAGTGGTATCAATATAACAATATTCAAAAACGAATCAACCACGTGATGCACGCTGTCACTCAACCTTATAAGGTTGAATCTCCTTTACAAGAACTTTGGTGACAAACCCGATGATTACATTAAAATTTGTTGAAGCAGTTTATTTCACACTTGGGCATTAGAAATATGTCCTTATAAGTGAACTGAGTCAAACACATTGTTGTGTCAGTACCATTGCTCATTTATGAGGGTTTAGTCTAAATTTCAGAAACGGTGACAGCATGCATCACGTGGTTGATTCGTTTTTGAATAAAAAATTGAAAGCCTGATAAACTAGTGGAACAGAAAGGAGAGAACATTGAGACCTCATCTATTGGCGTCTTAGAAGAATCTATAGATATCATCCAGAAAAGAGCTACCTTATTTGTATCTTTACAGTTTGAATTGGACAAAGACAGGATCTTTAGAGATTTTCTCAAATATAAAGATCTGAATTTCTGTGGTCAAAAAATATACATTTTTCCTGATGTCTCAAGGGCCACACAGGCCAAGAGGAGACATTTCCTGTCCCTGAAAGGTAAATTGCTAGCAATTGGTGCTAGTTTTTTCTTAAAATATCCTAGTACATGTTATGTTACCTACCAGGGAAATAAATATAGTTTTTTGGACCCATTACATTTGGAGACATTTTTATCAGATAAAAATATAGTGGAAGATAATTAGAGATGGTTTAAAAAATCCCGAATTCTCTCTCCTCTTAGGTGTTTTATTATATGTTTGTTTGTTTAAATGCAAATATGTTTTTCTCCCCCAATTATGGGTTGTAACTGTGATACAAATTGATTTATTATTGGCTATGAATAAGTATTTTGTTTCGATATTATTGTACCAGTTACTTATGTTATTTTTGTTTCAAGTTTTTGAATGAAAATTGAATAAAGTTTAAAAAAAAAAAAAATTGAAAGCCATGAAAACTATTGACAATTTTTAAATTTGTTTTTCTAAATTAAAGGTATTTTTGATCAGACATCATGAACAACACTAATTATTAGTTTCAGCTACTTTCATTATATACTACACCAGGGAAATTCTGTTCCATTACTCAAGTGCTGCAAATAGGCCTGGTTTTTAGGACATGAACCATGACTATCCATCAGGCATGTCTGCCTACGTTTAGACCAAGAACTAATTTAATTTGCTTATTCTAGTTAGCTTGGAAACTGGACCTGTTTACTACCCCTAAGAATGGGAACTAAATAGCCCCATATTACACACTGAATTGCTATGTTTTAATTAGATAAGAGTTACCATGCTCCAGACCTTCACAGACAGACTCAATCAGTCCTAGTTTTGCCCTATTGTATATCTGTGGACTTGAGGTTCAAAATTTCTGTAAGAACGGTAGGACTATAAGTCCACTGGAAGAATGGGGCAATAGCCAGGCTAGTAGTTCAGGTGCTAAGTGCTGAATACTACCATGTAGAAAGTCCCCAGTTTGATCCCTGAGTTGGGTCTTCTAATCCCTGCGTCAACTGGAGCTTATGATATTACGGAGTCAGCATTCACAGCTTCTGGGGAAAGGCAAGGATGGTCTTTGCTTAAGAGTGACACCTAGTGGCTGGATTTAGGGCCCAGGTTACAAGTCTCCAGAAGGGGCACTGGTGCATGGCCCCTTCTACCCAGGACCTTCACTGCAAAGACTAGTCCAGGTATGTTAGTAGAAGGGAGGGAAGATATAAAACAAGGCGAAAATACCTGAGTAGTTGCAAATGAAGGCTTATAACCCCAGATCCCAGCCCTGATTCGGACTAAGCTAGAAGTACAAACAGAAGGAAACTACAGACTCAAAAATAAGAAGTAATAAAGCAACACCACTGCTGACTGACTTCCCTGTTCACCTGAAGTCATCCAATAATCCTACAATAGCTGACATTTTTATTTTTAACATTATTACATTTTTTAAAGAAAAATTCTGCCAGGTCTGAGGAATTTTACCATTTCCAGTTTTTTTGAGATGGAACTGATATATCTTGAGAAAAGCACTCAGTAACTGGTTTAGCAGCACATTTCACTCATTATGGGAGTGGTCGAAAGAGATAGTTAATGTAGTGGACAAAGCACAATCTTTCTACAACTAAACATATTTTAACAGTCTAGATCAGTGATCCTCAAGAAAAAAATCTTATGGCCACACATCAACTGCCACAGCAACTTACAGGTGTCCACATTTATTAACCCTTGCTGCAAGATAACTGGCACAGAAAAAAGTAGGTGATTCTTACCATATCCCATGCTATGGCTTCCTTCCCACTTCTTCCCCTCCTTTCTTCTCATCTCTCCCTGACATGTTGCCCTCCTCTCTTACTCCCTCATGCCTTCCATCTGTCTTCTCTCATACCTATCCTGTCCCCTCATGCTTTCCCTACCCTATTTCCCCCAAATACCATACATCAAAATGGTGCTGTCCACTGGGGTAAATACGCCACAGTTAATTAAATCCGGTGCGACCCCAGCAGACGCCATCATTTGGCATTGAAGAGCTGAAGAAAGAAGAGGAGCTGAAGAGGAGCTCCCAGGCCTCGGCCTGACCCTGGGCTGAGGCCCAGACATCAGACCTGGGTCCGGACTGAGGCCTCGGCATCAGTACCTGGCCTCGGGGTCAGGTCACAGTACTGGGCCTGGGCTCAGGCTCTGGCCTAGGCCGAAGCCCAGGTGTTGGGGCCCAGCCTCCGGGTTGGGTCCCAGCATCAGGCCTGGGTCTGAGCCGAGGCCCCAGCACTCGGACTCAGCCTCTGGGTCGGGTCACGGCATCAGGTCTGGGCTTAGGCTCCAGCTAAGGACCCGGCATCAGGACCCAGCCTCCAGGCCAGTGCAGCATCAGGCCTGGGTCCGGGCCAAGGTACCAGCATCGGGATCCAGCGGGCCATTGTGTTGGACCTGGATCTGTGCTCCGGCCTCGGCCTATGCAAAACTGAGGCTTCGGCCTAGTCTTTGTCAGCAGAACTTTACAGAACTGGGTAAGTGGGGGTCGCGGGGGATCCTGGCCCTGACATTTTTAGGGTTGGAGGGAGGTTTCAATTTTGTTTTTCGGCCTTTTTCTTTTGTTTAGTTTTTTTATTGCTTGATTCATTTTTTTCACACAAATGAAATGAAACAAGCAATCCATGAACCAAAATTTGTTGTGAAAAATCCTCCCGAAAATGAACCAAATAACGAAAACAATTTTTTTCCCCTTGTACATCGCTAGAACCCAGTACAAAGAGCTCCTGGCTCTCAAAGAACTAGTTTCATGTTTGGATGTCAGAGTGGCAGACTTGTAGGAGCTGAGTCAGACAGACGTATGCAAAGGAGACCTTCAGGGACATAGCAGAGTTATCCCAACTCCTGCCTAGCAGCCCTTGTGCTGCTTTGCAGGACAAATGTAATCTAGATGGAGACCATCACTTTGCTGTAACAGGAAGTGATCCTGTGATAAGGACTTACCCTTCAGGTGATGCTTTATCTTCTCGTATCGAGGATGTGTCTTCAAGGGTATGTGCCCAAGAAGGAAAGGGTTAAGACTGCCATTGCAGTTGGTAATTTTATCATTAGGAATGTAGATAGCTGAGTGGCAGGTAAGTATGAGGATTGCTGGTAACTTTCCTGCCTGGTACAATGATAATTGATCTCAAGTCTCACCTAGAAAAGATTTTAGAGAGTGCTAGGGAGCTAGGACTCCCTAGCACTCTGTTGTGATACATGTTGGTACCAACCACATAAGAAAATGCAGGAGGGGAGTTCTTGATTCTAAATCTAATTTTTTAAGTAGAAAATTGATATCCAGAGACTCCAGGATTTCATTATTAGACATGTATTTATTTTAAAAGCTATATAACCCACACCCTTCTTAAATCAGGGCATAGTATAGCAGAAATATGCAATAACAAATATAATGTAAAACAATAGTCAAACCAAGAGAATCAAGTGTTTTTGGCAAAGACTTTGGATGCTCCATATTGGCAGTGGGAAGCTATTTTGTTAGTTTAAATGCATTTTTTAAAAGCTTTCTTAAAAGTTTGTAAATCTGAGATTATATGGATTGTTCTACAAGGTGTGTCCAGTGACAGAAAAAGTACTTTCCTGAGTCTCTGCAAGCTGAACATGTTGCAAAGAAGGCACCTCTAGTTTCCCCTGTTCGGATGACCTTAAATCCTTAGTATAGGATTTATCCATGGAATGTCAACAATATTGAACAATTTATGAATAAGCATGGTGATCTTAAAGTCAATGCACCACTGAATGGTGTGTCAGTGAAGGGACTAAAGAACCGGGGTGATATGTTCCCATGCACCGGTCCCCATCAGAATGTGCAATGTAGAGTTCTGAGCTATCTGAAGTGCCCATATAACACTGGCGAACAATCTGCATACAAGGAATTACAGGAATGAAGTGAGGTGTGTTAGTTGTCCTAAGGAATAAAGATATAAACTTGAATATTAGATAACTCAACCTAGAACTTTAAATGTCTAAACGAAGGAAAAGAAAAGTGCACCAACTAGAGATCTCTTGTTTTGTGTTTTGTTTTGTTTTTTTGCTTGAACTACTGATATTCTATTTTGGGGACTTTAAAACCTTTTTAGTTGCTTTATTATAAAGACTTTTGAGTTTCTAAATAGAACCCATAATCTTGTTGGTTTAATATTCATTTGCTGTATTTATGTAAGATATATTTCTGATATTTCAAAGTTCATCATATTATTTTAGTTAAATTGTGTTGAATTATATTCCTTGAGTTTATTTATTTCCATCTGTGATAGGAGGAGAAGCACATCCAGAGAGAATCAAGAGTCTGTGCAGTCATCAAGTGTTTTGCTGAGGAAGATTGTTTGGTGTGCAAAGCAATTACCAAGTATTGGATCAGATGGCCTTGAAACTGTATTTTGTTTTCCCCAATCCCAAAAGAAACTGCAGATTATAAATACAGATCTAATAAAATAACTATTTTTCTCTATAGTGATCCCTGCTCCTCAACCAGCCCAATAACCTGGAGTGGGTGTTGCATGTAAAACTATATAAACAAAATATAAAAAGATAAAATAAATATAGAAACATACTCATAACTAACATGATACAAACACAACACAATAAACAATACATATGCAGAATGCACCAATCCAATAATTACTCTAATACAATAAAAACCCAAGCAAGATAGCCTTAAATTTTTTTGTAACATGTCAACTTCCTTCATGACCAATCTCAAGCTTCATAAAATAAAAAGGATTTTTTTTTTAAACCAATTTCTGAAATCTGTAACCCCCTTTTTGGTGGATATCCTGAATACATGGGTAAATGATTATTCCAGGGTCACAAACTAGCTTTCTCTGTCCCTGCCCTAGATGCCAGTGTCCTTTCCAGAAGGCGTGTTGGGGTAGATAAACCTCCAAGGCTCAAGAAAAACGGGGGGGGGGGGGGGGGGGGGGACGACAGTATTTTTTTCTCTTTCTTGCAGATGTACTCACAATTGGGATGTCCTTGCTTTAGGAGAACCTTGTATTCTAATAAAAAAAAAAAAACACTGGACATGCTGGTAGGGTGTTCCAACACAAATTTTACTGCAACCAAGGAAGGAGAAAAATCCTTCTGAGGCAGGACCAGGCTCTACACAAAACCAAAGACACATCACAAAAACAGACTCTCCCAAAGAACTCTTCTTCCACTCCTAGAGACATTCCAAGGAGGTACTGGTCAGAAATATACCTCCTTCTTAACTGAAGCGGACTGGGAGGAAAGTGGGGAAGGCTCAATTGTGTCGCTGCACAGACTTTGCATAAATTTACCCCCCCCCCCCTCCTTTGCGCACACCTCCTGCATATGAGAGCACATTATAAAATCAGCACGTCCATGTTATAAAATCTACTCTTAAGTCATTATTATCTGATATACAAATGTGTCTCAAGAAATTGCGCTGTACACGATACAAGATTGTTTACAAAACAGCCAGGATGGACAACGGATCCCATACAGTTTTTTAATAAAGATTGCCCAATTGGTTCTTCAACAAAATTACTTCCAATTTAATGGTAAATTTTATTTACAAGTTTTTGGGATAGCGATGGGGTCTTCTGCTGCCCCATCGATAGCTAATCTAGTAATGGATTGTTTTGAGAGACAATTTATTTATACATCCCCGTGGTTTTCTAATATCGTTCTCTGGGTGCGTTACATTGATGACCTGCTGTGCTTTTGGAATTCAGATCAATTATCTCTAATGGAGTTTTTTCAATGGATTAACACTTTGGATACAAATTTACAATTCACAATACAATATAGTGATGAACAAATAGCATTTCTAGATATACATATTCACAAATATGCAACCAAGCTATATACAATAGTCCATCGTAAACCTATTGAAAGGAATAACTTACTGAGGTACAACAGTTTCCACCCACGAGCCTTCAAAAACGGGCTCCCGGTAAGCCAATTTTTTAGAATTCGTAGACTCTGCTCCACCGTTGCTGAATTTAAACAAGAAGCATTAATACTAGCCAAGCGTTTTAAAGAGCGAGGTTATCCTTATTCAACTGTTTCCAAAGCATATAGACGAATTACTCCCCCCGCGAGTCTCTTTTACAGTATCAGTCCAAACCACTGATAACAGCAAATATTTGTGTGCTACAACATACTGATAAATCATATTTGATAGCACAAAGCATTAAGAGACACTGGCACGTATTGCAACTTCATTCCACATTTTCAGAAATGCCGATGATAGCATACCAAAGGAGTAAAAACATTCGTGATTATGTAGTGAGGGCATCCCTCACACCAAATAAAACAATGCGGTTCTTCGGCACACATAGCAATTGTGGAAATTGCGATATGTGTGCGACCACCCTTGAGGGAAATGAATGGTGTCATTCAGCATCGGGTCGGACATACAGAAATAATAATGATACCACGTGTGAATCGGCTCAAGTAGTGTATCTAATTATATGTCCGTGCCCACTGCTGTATGTAGGACGTACCAGCAGAGCTATTAAGATCTGTCTTCGTGAACATAGAAGCCGTATACATACTGGTAACTTTGAAGCCCCCATTGTGAGTCATTGCCAACAACTACATCATGAATTTAATGATCTGAAATGGACAGTATTGGAACAGGTCTTGTGTACCAATCACGGTGGCGATCAACGCTATCAGTTAAATTATCGAGAGCAATGGTGGATATACACCCTTGCCACAGAAGCACCTAATGGATTAAATGATAATGTTGAATGGACATCTTTATTGTAATGGCAATCTCCGAGAGGCCTGAGATCGCCCTGATATTGATTGACAGCTGGAAGCCACTCCTCCGGAACCTTTCCGATTTCCTGTTTGTGTTTAAAAAGCCCTTGACGATGTATTGATGGGTTGCTGTCAGAAATCAAGCTGAAGCCGCAAGCAGTAACTCATGCAGAGAGACAGTGATTTAAAATAACTTGATTGAAGAACGACTAAAGATGGTTGTTGTCACCCTTTAAAAGATACGGGGTAGATCTTTAAAAAGTACGCTGGATTTTATAAGATACGCGCGTAGCCATGCGTATCTTATAAAATCCGGGGTCGGCGCGCACAAGGGGGTGCACATTTGTGCAACCTGCGCGCGCCGAGCCCAGCACGGCCTGCCAGTTCCCTCCGAGGCCGCTCCAATTTCGGAGCGGCCTCGGAGGGAACTTTTCTTCGCCCTCCCCCCACCTTCCCCTCCCTTCCCCTACCTAACCCACCCCCCTGGCCCTATGTAACCCCCCCCCTACCTTTGTCGGCAAAGTTACGCCTGCTTTCAGCAGGCGTAACTTTGCGCGCGTCGGCCAGCAGCCCCGCTCCGTCCTCCGGTCCCGGGGGCTGGTCCAGAGGCCTCGACCATGCCCCCGGGCCGGCACCACGCCCCCAGGCCCGCCCCCGAAACGCCGCGGCACGCCCCCAAAACGCCACATCGTTTCGGGAACGCCCCCGGACACGCCCCCTCCCTCCCCTTTTCGAAAGCCCTGGGACTTACGCGCGTCCCGGGGCTTTATGCGCGCCGGCGGCCTATGCAAAATAGGCGCGCGCGGGCCTTTTAAAATCCGCCCCTTCGTCTAACAGAATGTTTGTTTATATTTTAGACACCGTATTGCCTTCCCACCCCTGAAGAAGTCAACGAAACATGTATCGTGTTGGGTCGGGCTGGTGTTCTTACAAACTGTCAAGATAAGTTCAGACTAAAATTCTGCTTTTTCTGCATAACAATGATTGTTTAAAATAATACATGGTTACCAATGATTATAATAATAGGGGGAGCATAGCCCTAAAATGTTATGAATGACATGCAAAGCAGTACATTAGTACACTGCATACCCCACACTTGAGGCATTTTGAACATAGCCCTAGTGAAATATATGAGGTTTCCACATAAAAAAAACCTATATATAAAAAAAAACTAAATATAAAATAATATATTCAGCATTTTCCACGTTGGTGTTTCTGTATTACAAGAATTTGAGTATACACCAGTGTAACACAGTTTTTTGTTTTGATTATTATCTGAAAGCCATTCAGTGGCCTATGTACAATGAGCAGGAAGTTTCAGTCCAGTTCCCAGTGAACAGGTATCAATATAATTAAAGAAAATCCCCCCACTGACTGGCCAAGTTTTTTCCAGAAAAGCCATTATCAGTCTAAAATTTGACCAGATAAAGAGACGGGCTGATGGTATTCTGGGGCAGAACAAAGTTATCCAACTAACTTAGTCAATATTCAGTGGTATCCAGCTAAGTTAACCAGATAACTCTAGGACTGCATCAGAGCTGTCCTAAAGGGAAATCAGGAAGCGGGTTTTCATTTATTGGACCAGAACTGTGGAACTCAGCACCAAAAGAGTTGCGAATGGAAGTCTTGGCTTTTCCCATTTTAGATTTGAATGTAATAGGTTTTAACAATTGTATTGATGTTTTTTTGTATTTGAAAATTATGCAGTGTTTTTTTCAAGATTTATTTTACTGTCAGGCTTTTGATATGTTGTTCACTGCACCGATCAGGTTTCTTTGCGTGAGCGGTCTATAAGAATGAATAAATAAATAAAGTTATCCAGCCATGTGTGACCAATAACTTGCTGTTTAATTGGCTATATTCAAAATATAGCCAGTTAAGAGGCTACAAAAGAAAACTGAAAAAACTTACTAGCCTAAAGAACTAAAGGCCTGATCCCCTAGCCCCTACTCCAGAAAACATTTTTTAAAAAGTCCGGTCGCGGCTTCCGGTGATGACGTTATCCTGAGCAGACAGCCTTAGATCCCTCTCTCTGGGATTTGGCAGTTGTTCCCTCCCAAAATACTAACAAAACACTGGTACCTTGAGCACAAAATTGCTGAGAGACTGTGGGAGAATGCACTCATCCTAGCTGTCCAAGTAAGAAGAGGTGATTGCAGAGAAAACTAAAAGATTGGCAGTGGATAAAACTATGGATGGTAAAGAAAAAATGGTGGTGGAAACAGGTAGTGGCGCCAAGGGGCTGTTGGAGGCTGCACTGCGAGAACTAATGCGTGCGGTTACAGCTGCCATCACTGACCAACTCCAAAATTTACAATCATTCGTCAACGAGCAGAGAGAGAAAATAGAGGTGTATAACAACACCCTGTTGGGTATTTCTACAAAAGTGTCACAGCACGGGGAGCGGATCAAGAACCTGGACAGTGTGACAGAGGACTTGAGGAGGAAAAATAAGCAACTCGATGAAAAACTTGATAACCTTGAGAATAGGAGCTGCAGGAACAACCTCTGAATTTTTGGGGAGCCTGAATCGATACAGGGGGAAGCCCTAATAAAGCTTCGTGAAGTGACTTTGCCAGGATTGTTGGAAGTGTGCATCACAGAGAGGCCGATTTTTGCGGAGCATGCACATTGGTTTGGTGCGAGAGGCCCAAACATCACTAAACCCCGATAGGTGATTGTAAAATGTTTGAATTACACCAACAAATTGAAGTTATTAGCAGCTTATCACAAGCGCCCCGAGGTAACATATCAATCTTCCAAGCTTCTTCTGTTTCCTGATTTTTCCACTAAAGTTATTGCCTCTTGTGAGGAATTCATGCCCTACTGCATGCTGCTAAACAAAAAAGGAATCAAATTTGCCCTACAGTTCCTGGCCATGCTGAAAGTTTTCCATTGAGGTGAAACTAGAGTTCTCACTGGTTGAGAGGCTAAAGAATTAATGGAGCAGCTATAAAAAGGTTCTCCAGATGCAGTAGTATCTGGATGAAGACTGTTTTGTTTCTTGTTGTAACTTGGTGGTTACAGATTTTGGAATTACAATTGGGTATGTTGGTAGTGTCTGTGAGCGGTTACAGCCCAAAGCAGAAGTATGTGCTTTATTTTTTCTGAAGGCAAAATATCCTTATAACTTATGATGCTGTACTTGTTTGCGAGCCAAAGGATGAACACTGAAGGGCTGATAATTGTTAGGATTTGTGGGTATGTGGGCCCTGGGCTGAGGTGAGAGATGGTACCGCCCACGGGGAGGAGCCCTGTGAGCCTCACAGTCGGGAGGTGAGGTCTCAGCAGCGGGGTATGTGGAACAGCAGCTACTGGAGAAGGAGCAGAGAGAGAGTGACACTGCCCATGGAAAGGGTAGTGTAGCAAGAAAATCACACTGGCACAGAGGTGCCACGGAGTCTGAGAAGTGGGGTATATCCAACGAGGATTCCTCTGTAGAGATGACACGGCAGTGGTCCGCAGCATGGGGTACACCGATGAGGGTTCCTCAGTAGAGATGACACCCCAATTGTCTGCAGCGTGGGGTATACTGAAGAGGATTCCTCAGTAGAGATGATACGGCAGTGGTCTGCAGAGCGGGATACACCGATGAGGGTTCCTCAGTAAAGATGACACGGTAATGGTCCGCAGAGTGGGGTACTGACTGGAGAAGAGTGATAGTTCCAGAGGAAAGCCCCGGGGAATGGGGCAGGCAGCGGTCCTAGGCGCAAGGCCCTCCAAGGAGCGGATAGCCAGAGACGAAAAAGGGCCACCAAGGAAAGGGTACCCGGGACATCTCACACCAAGGAAGCAGGAGCTGGAAGTCCGTAGTGAGCAAAGCGGATTCAGCAATGAAGGAACTTGTTGCCAAGTCGTAGGCAGACAGGGCCAGCCGGCTTAAGAGTCCATTATGAATTATGTCATCGGGGGGAACGCCCCCGAGGCTCCCACCATGACGTGCTTAAGACTGGCCTGAGAGCGTGCGCCTAAGGAACTCCAAGGGCAAGATGGCAGTCGGCAGCATCCCCACCGTCCAGGGAGGCCCGGGAACAGGGGCAAACAGGCCAGCGATAGCTGGCGGAGGCTGCAAGTCTACCCAGCAGAGTCAGTGCTGTGAGGCAAGAGGTGAGCAACAGCGGTCGCAGCCGTCTGCGACCAATAGGCATAACAATAATTTTAAATATGAGAGTTATTGAAGGTCTAAACCATGTCTGAAGATTCCAGATCTTGGTGGATGATAAATCTATTTCCCTGGGGAGATCCAAGATGGTGTCCTAAGGAGAGGCCACAGCAGAAGTAGCTCCTCGGGATCGCTATTTTTTTTTCTGAAAACAGCATGCCTCACACCAAGAGGAAGGGAAAGGTTAGGCTGGAGACCGCTGCGCCAGCCTTGCTGACCCCTTCCCAACCGACGATAGAGTGCTTCTTTGCTACGGCAATAGCATCAACCCCAGAGAGGAGGTCCGCTGGGGCGACGGGTGGGGAGCACACCATGCCGCCCTTGGATACACAGACATCTTTAAGTCCTGGGGCGCCCAAGACTCCCTCCCCCCCCTACTTACAGCACAAACATGGAGCAGGCTTGGATCCTGTGGCAGATGAGGCTGCTTCCGGGTCAGAGGCTGTTCATTTAGCTGCGTGCATTGTAACTCAGGAGGAACACCGTGAGGAGGAGAAAACCGCCATGGAGAGGTGGGGTATATCGAGCATAAATGCCGCTGCGAACATCATCAAGGGGGAAGAGGAACCGGCAAATGAAATTCAAAGGATTTCAGAGGTTTGCCGAAGTAGCGAGGTAAGCTCAAACTCAGTGCAAAGTTAATAAGACCACAAGAAATAACTCTAGAGACAGTGTGGAATGCTATAAGCAATTACAACAATGACTTCAGTTGTAATTTAATCTACAGCAAAATGCTCAAGAAATAAAACCTGTTTTGGACATACATGATAACAAGATCAAAGAAATAGAGGTAAAGGTTACTACATTACAAGAAGTTCAAGCTAAATTGGTACAAAGTGAATCAATTTCATCTAAAAAGATTGAAAATTTGGAGAACACCCAGAGATATTTAAATCTTAGGGTCTTAAACTTTCCCTCTATAAGACTTGTCTCGGTGTGAGACCAGATTAAAAAATATATGATGGATATTCTCCAATTTCTGCTAGATGCTATGCCTCCTATTTCCAATATTTACTAAGGATGTGAATTGGGTGCCCGATCGTTCCTGCTTTCGGTTTCGTTTGGCTGCAGGAAAATCTCGTTTCTCGCACTAACAAAAATAGCAGAAAGTAACAAAAAATAACAAAAATAAACATTTTTTTGTTAGTGCGCGCTAACATGAGTTAGCGCGCACTAACGGGAGTTAGCATGCACTAACCCGAAAAACAATTTTTATGAAAATTCAGGGGGAAAAGTGATCATTTCTTTTTTTACCCAATATATTAACGAATTTAGAAATATCGTACGATATTTCAGTTCGTTAGAAAAATGATTCACATCCCTAATATTTACTATGTGTCTAAAACAAGTGAAGTGGTATCATTGGAGCCCAGTGCACCTATGAATGCTGGTACAGACCTTACTGGATTTCTTGAAACTTCAACAGAAGATCAAGTAGAATACCGGGGAACAGTGTTGTGTACTTTTGTTTTTCCTGCAGACAGAGATTCTGTTTTAAAACTCTTTGTCCGTAATAGGGAAAAACTTTTCTTTGGTCAAAAGATTAGAATATACCCCAACGTCACAAGATCTACATAGATCCATAGAAAAAAGATGTTGGAGATGTGCCAGGAAGCAAGGCAATTGGGAGCTAAAATATCAATAAGATATCCTTGCAAATGTATGATGTATATTAATGATAATCGATATGTCTATTTTGAGCTTTCACAATTGCGTTATTTTTTGGATAATTATAGGATTATGGGAGCTGAACCTTAGCAAGTCATGGGTATTATGAATGTTTAAGCTTTTCCTTTAATTTTTCCTTACATGTACTTTTACCTCTTTAAATTGCTCTCATAAATACCTTGGTTCTCTCTTTTTCCTTGTTTATGTAACCTTTTATGATTATAGGAGATTTCAAATGGATATGATTTGAAATATGATATGATTTACATCTAATATTGTATATGAAAGTATTGTGGGAACAATATAAGCGATGTATTGGCTTTGAAACTCCGTGTTAATTATGGGAAAATTAATAAATAATAAATTTTAAAAAAAATCTATTTCTCTGACTATTTCGGGGAGGCTGCCAACTCCGGGAGATATGGGAGTAGAAAGGAGATATGGGAGTAGAAAGGCCTTCGATAGAGAAGAAAGAAACCACCTTTTCATCGAGGGCAAGAGTTGTCTGGCTACTCTTGTGGATATGGGACGTTCTATGGATTCAAGAGGGGAGGGTGGGTTAGGAGGAGTGAATGTGGTGTGTGTGCAAACCTGGATATATTAATATCTACGTTATTTGGTGGAAGATTGCTGTGTATATTTGGATTTAGCGGACTGAAAGACTGGATAAGTGAGGAATGAGTGTATGGGAGGGTAGCCTCATAGTGACTTCTGGTGGTGGTCTGGGTATTCCTTACCTTATGGGAGAGGGGTTTGGGCTGGGGAGCCCATCTATGTCATATTTATGCTTGTATGTTTAGAGTTAATCATTGATGATGGCTAATATTAATGTATCATCATTAAATGTTGATGGAATTCATTCACCCATCATGCGAAACATTTTTTTTATCTGATCTTTGCAGGCACAAAGTTGGTATTGCATTCCCACAGGAGATACACCTAGATGAAATTGAGCATGCAAAATTGCATAGAGAGTGGGTAGGGCAATCCTATTTTTCTTCCTTCTCAGCTAGAAAGAGAGAAGTCACTATATTGTTTAATAAAAAATTGCCATTTGAACTTGAGCATCAATTTACAGATCCAGGAGGGAGGTTCATAATGCTCTTGGGAAGGCTGTATGGTATTAAACTGATGTTGGTCAACATTTTTGCCCCAAATCAATATTCACATACATTTTTTATAGGCCTGTTGGTCAAATTGGTAGCATGGGAGGGTTATAAGTTGATTCTGGGAAGAGATTTCAATATCACTAATAATCCCTTAATAGATTGTAAACCCAGCAAACATTTCAAAAAGGAAGCAGACTGATGTTACTGTGGGCTTCTTATGCCAGGAGCTAGGATTAATAGATATCTGGTGCATGTTGTATTTAGATGAAAGAGAGTTTTAATTTTATTCACATGTTCATAATGTATATTCAAGACTTGACTATTTTTTGGTTGCAGAATCAATGTTTGACAATGTCCTTAAATGCAAACTGCATGAAGTATCTTTTTCTGATCACTGTTTACTCATAATGCAATTGCAGGTTCTGAATGGGGGTCAACAATCCTAGGTGGTGTATGACTGATAATTTGTATTATGATAAAGAATTCAAACAATATTTGAAGGCTCAGTTGGTTGAATATAAAACCTTTAATGCTACTCCTGGGATGGATGCTGAGACCTTATGGGATGCGGCAAAGTCAGTTCTGAGAGGTCACATTATTGCACATCAGATTGGAAAGTAAAGGGAGGAAAGGAAGAACATATTAGATCTTACAAAGTGCTTGGCTCAATACAGAAGGCTACATTCTCAGGCTTTAGACACCAGCACCAAAAAGAAAATTGCTGAGGTGCACAAAGAGTTGAATGCGATACTTAACTAATAAAGCTAAAAAGAATTTGTTGTTTTTTCAGTAAAAATTATTTAAATGGGAAAATAAGTGATGTAAATTTCTTGCCAATCTACTGAAGCAATCTCAGATGAAACCTACAGTTACTCAACTGAAGTACGAGGGGACGAGATTGGATAGAACTGCAAAGACATTGTTGGGGTATGAATCCTTTTTTAGGCATTTGTACACAACGGAAGGTGAATCAAAATACAATTTTTCAAAATTTTACCTTCCCACGGATCTCTGAGGCTGACATGCTAATGTTTCATTACAATAATAGGAGAGTGATTCAAGAAGGCCCCAGGTTCTGACAGATTTGGGGCTGAGTTTTAAGGATTATTGGGAGATCATTTATTAACACCTTTAAAGGACATGTTTGGTGTGGCATGGGGAAGAGGCTGCTTTCATAATGGGAGCAAATTTGCTACAGTGGTGCTTATACTGAAGCTTTTCCCAGAATCCTATAGACCCATTTTATTGCTCAACTTCGATATTAAACTGTTGGCATCAATATTGTCTAATAGGGTCGCCACTGGGTATTAAAATATTGGTGAGTGCAGACCAGACAGGATTCATGGCTGGTATATACTCTTCTTCTAACTCGTAGAAAACTTTACTGGCATGTTATGTGGTTACTAAACAACACAGGGATGGATTGGTAAATTAGCTTAGACTCTGAAAAAGCTTTTGATTATGTCAAATGGTCTCATATGTGATGGGTTGCATCACAGTATAATTTTGGGGAATACTTTTTGCGTTGGGTCCAGTTGTTATATGCTGGTCCTTGGGTGCCTTGTGAGAAGCTTTTTTCCTTGACCAAGGGAACTAGGCAGGCCCTTATCGCTGCTGTTATATATTTTAACATTAGAAGCTTTAGGTATAAAATTGAGATCTGAGTCTTTCTGGAGGTTGCATATTTGAAATAAGCAATTTAAAATAAGCCTCTTCGCTGATGACATGCTATTGTTTCTCGGCAATCCCCAGGACAGTCTCCAAGGAATCATGGAGGTTTTACAACTATTTGGCTCCTTCTCAGGATTAAAAATTAATTACAGTAAATCAGAGGCCTTCCCCTTAGATCCAGCTTTGCCAGATAGATGGGGGAGAGGTTTTCCTTTAAAATGGGCAACTGCCACTCATATACTTGGGCATCTGGCTGGCTCACTCAGTACAGGAACTTTATTCTTTAAATGTCACAGGTATGCTAAAAAAAAACTTAAGGCTTTGCTTAATAAATGGATGCATTTTCCACTGTCCTTAATGTGCGATGGTTAAAATGGTGATTCTGCTCAAGATGCTGTATTGCCTAAAAATGTTGCCTATTTGGATCAAAGAGATTGATGTAAAAAGATTTAGGTCAATGGTGTCGGGATTTATTTGGAGTAATAGGCTAGGCTAAGCATAGATCTGTTAAGGGGGGATAAAGGAAAAGGAGGGCTGGCGTTACCAGATTTATGTATTTATAATATTGCATGTTTATGACTATATTCAGGAATACACAGCAGGATGTAATCAATATGACTTGGGATATTAGAGGGTTGGACGCTACCATATAAATTAATAAATCTCTTACATTTTCTGAGGACTGTGGTTAGCATACTGCATTTTACTAATTTTTTGCTGAATGCATTGCGGAAGGCATGGAAATGGTGAAGAATATCAATGCAAAGAAGAGTAACGTCTCCCCTTTTCTACTTTTAGTAGGGAATAGAGACTTTCCTAATGGTTTTGAAGCTTCTGTATTCCATGTCTGGAAGAAAAGTGGTTTATTCTGCCTTGGTCACCTGATGAACTCGGAGTTAAATTGTTTATATTTTTTCAGTAATTACAGGAGAATTGGTCTTTACCTAATAAACTATTTTTGGGATATGTCCAAGCATGTCATTATTCTTTGAAGGTGTGTAGTGATCTCTCACAAATTGCTATCTCAGAGGCAGAGGAAACATTTTTAGAAACTGTATCCAGGTTCAATAAGCTTGGTATTTGTGTTCTTTTCTTAAAAAAAACCTCTCCCAGAAGACCATCTAATTAAATTGGCAGATCTTTGGAAAAGAAATCTACAGATGGATATATGGATTGAAGATAGGCATTTGAAAGCGGTGAACCGCAGAGAAATCTAATTTAGGGTATTACATCATATCTACCTGACGCAGCCAAGAAGCATGCAAATGGGTCTGTGGGCCTCGGATTTATGCTTATGTTGTAAAAGTCAAAAAGGGCATCTGTATCACACATTCATGGAGTGTCATAAAATGAAACCCTTCTGGACCCAGCTGTTAATATTCCTGGAAGGAATGATGGGGATCTCTCTTAACTGCACTGGTAAAATTATATACCTTCATTTGTTTGATCGTTCCACTATTTGGCCTACTAGGGGGCAAAGGTTTTTAACAAGATCCTTTACCATAAAAAAGTACTCCTCTCCTCCTGGAAAAAATGAGAAGGTTCCAGCATTTAGCAGTTGGAAGAATTTGATGGCAAATTTCTCTTTGATGGTATCATCGCAGAAGAAGACCATTGACAAACCTAAACCTTTACGGCTTCTAAAAGATTATTTCTTATTGTAGGAAAAATTAAAATGCTGTATATGATGAGTTGGCCGTTGGAGTCTGATGAGGGTAGTCTCCAGTATCACTGCAACTGAGGTATTATTGCAATAAGTAGGGATGAATGTGTGTGTGATGTGAATGTGGTGAATAGTGTGAATGTTAGTCTATGGTGGGTATGGTGGGATTATACTTTTAAAAAATTCCTGAATGTGATATTAACATGTTGACTATTTTTATGGTTTGTGGTTTTGTAAGTTCCATGATGTATATTCCCTTCCTGCCTCGCCACCCATCTGCAACCTTCATTTCACTCACCTGATCCCTGAAACCCCAACTGGATCTACAGTAGCATCTTACCTTCTCTCCTGGCCATTTCAGATTTGCTCTGATAGCAATGAAGCAACATTATCATCATATGCTTCCAGCGTTGCTGTCAGAGCAATGCTGGATGTGGTCAGGAGTAGTAGGAGACTACTGCGCTCCCAAATGGGATTTTGGAGATGTGGGGAGTGTCCAGGGGAGGGGGGGGGGGTCAGGGAGCATGGAGAAAGTGGAATGGAGGTTGAGGTTTGGTGAGGAGGGTGGTGAGAAGACAGGAGGCTTGTGATTTTAAGCATAAAACTGGAGGAGGAGGGAGGGCATCTTCATGGCACTAGCATTTTGAAAATTGCTAAATAAAAATTTATTGGAAGCTTTTTTTTTAATCATTATTTATGACAGATATTCATCAGACTGCTTTCCAACTCAGCCTGTCAGAGTTTCTGGGACTTTTCCTATCTTTAAGACTTTATAGATTCATAATTTTGTTGTTTTTTGTAAATGAAAAATAATTTTTTTACTAGTGAGTTTTTTTTTATTGACTGGTTTCTCACTTGGTAGTTGTTATGGATTTATATACTATATCCTATCTCCCTATCCCTATCCCAAATTCCTATAAAAAGCCCCATAGATATTGTAACAAGTCCAGCAGCCCACAACCAAAAATGTTTGATTGGTAATAACACCAAAGCCTCTCAGCACAATATAAGATATATCAATGCAAGAAAAATACCTACACTCTTCACATGCTACCCCAACACCTGGCAATGAAACCTTATATTACATACATTATATTATTATAGCTACTTGTAGCACCCTAGCTGTTGACTGGAATTCTAAAATGGTAGCACCTCAAACAATAGCTAGGCATAGTGTCAGTGAGTAACACTAACAACACACTTTGCTTTCTTCTTCTTCTTCCAGCTGAGATAGACTAGTTGAAAAGATACTGAAACATGATTGGTCCTGCTCCTGCTTTGTCCCATCCCCAACTGACTATGCTCTATCTGGCTTCAAGTACAAAAATGCATTGCTTTGTTTCCTCCATACACTTTAATGGAACTGAATTGAATGAGCCAAAAAGGATTCATATTTTTTTTAGTGGACATTGTTCATTCAATTCAGTTGCCCCAAATTGAACCAAAAATTGACTCATTCATTGCATTTTCTCATTTGAATTAAAATGAATGCACATCCCTATGAAATACATTCATTACACCTGCAGTGCAAGTATTATTAGGTCAAAATTACCTAAGTTACTCACCTAAAGAGAACAGCCCTAGTCAAAGGCTGTGCTGTGCTTTCATTCATTATACTCACAGCTCTCTTTCAAAGTCAAGCAAACAAATTCTCGAACAATTAGCCATATCAATCACTTAGGCCTAGATTTATCATTTCACTATTCACTATAATTATAGTGAAATGATCGCCCACGGGGGAAAAAGGGGTGGGCGATAGTGAGCAGGCGACTGCATCGCGGAGATGTGTTTTTGCTATGCTGCACACTGTCAGCCCTGTAGCGCCATTAAAATAGCTGTAGCTATTTCCGGCGCTAATGTGGGAGATAATGTGCAATACATTATCGCCCGCAGTGCTACAGGCCCATAAATTTCCTTAATCCCGCCTAAACCCTGCCCAAACTCTTCCCTTTCCCTGATTTGAATTTCCAAATCGTGATAAGGGCCCATCCTTATTTGAAAAATGACCCCATTACTTTGATCTTATACACACATCTTTTTTTAAATACTATTGCGTAATATTGTGAGCCTTCAAGCTTGTCTGAATCTAGAAATGGTAAACGCATTAAAAAATAAATGCACAGAAGTACAAATATTGGCAAAGAAAGACTGATATGTGTTTATTAGATAAGTATTGATTGTATTTATTGTACTGTTTTCCTTGTATTGCTACGTCAACTAGATCCTCCTTTAGGGGGCCTTGTGTCAGAATAGTTTTTTCTTTTGTTTTATATTTTTCTGTTTATTTTTTATATTTTATACTGAATTGTCTTCAATTTAATTTGTATTGCTATTGTAAAAAATTCTTTATAAATAATTTTTTAAAACCCTGACACCCGCCAACCCACAATTGGCGGTGGGGAAATGCACAAACATTCTCTAACACTCACATTTATTCTGTCACTCACATTATCACTCACTCACTCCCTCTCTCTCACAGACACACTTCCTCTCTCTAATTTTAATAAAATATACCACCATTCTCAATGAATCTCACACATGCTTTCTCCTATCTCCCTCACAAGTTTGCCCCTTCTCTCTTCCTCACTCACACGCTCTCCCTCACAAGCTCTCTCTTTCTCTCTCCTTCACAAACATACACACACATACACTCTCTCTCTCACATACACACACGCACTACAGGATGGGCTCCACCAGTACACTGCCTCATGGCTTATATTTAGGGGCTGCCTCTCCTCTTGGTTCAGCTCCTGTGGTCCAGGGTCCTGTGAGAACAATTTGTAATCTGTTGGGCACCACAAGAGTCATACACTAGCAGAAACCCCCCCCCCCAAAAAAAAAACAGCAACAGTACCGAGTAGCCAGACTTTGCCTCAGCCATTCCTAATCCCCCTACCTTAGCCCTTGCCACTGGACTAACTCAAATCATCTCACTGACATAGAAACGCTCTCCTTGCTTCAACTTGCCCCTGCTGCTTTCAACCTCACTGTTGGCTGTGGTATATCAGCAGCAGCATTGCGGATCCAGGAAAAAATGCTACTGGGGTCTGTGTTTGCTGTTTATATAGGACGAACTTAAATCTGTTGGACTGCATGCTCATGGCCTATTAGTGTGTGCTCTTCTTCATAAAACATCAGCTCCATGTGCCCCATCTCAGCACATTTTTGATCTTCCTGTTCTGGCACATGACTGCGATCGGGCCCACTGGATTAAAGGTACGACCATTGCCTGTAGGTTCTACACAAGGCTGATGCTGACTCTGCAGTCTGCTGCATTTGCATGGAATGCACATCTGGGGGTGAGATGAGAGAGGTGGGAGAGATGCAGAGACTGTTGAGCACATTGTGCAGGGGGGGAAATTTGGGTTATGGATACTGGGATGTATAGTCCCTATTGTTGCTTTTTTATTGCTTTCTCTCACTCTCCTTCCTTGTCTCTCTCGTCCCTGTCCTCTCTCAAAACTTTGGTAAAAAATGTAGTTGCAGAGGGGGTATCTTGCTCTATCAGGAATCACAATTAACTTTTCAAGTTAGAACTATTCCCAATTGGACTAAGAGTAATGCTGGAATGTCCTTCTGTGTATAATGTGGTGAGGAAGGGGTTTCAGTATTTATTGTATTTATGCAGTTCTAAATATCCATCCGTGAGAAAATCTGCCTGAGCAACAAAGGCAGGCAAGATGGCGGCATAGGCAGGTCACTGAACGTTGGCTGCCCGAGTTTTTCTTTTTGGATTTTCAATTTGATTGCTATGCCTTCGAAAAGAAAGGGGAAGGTAAGGATCTTTCCACCTGAGACCTTACCTTCCATGGGGCAACTCGACATCATCCGTTTCATGCGCCAGCTAGAGCAAGAAGAAGGAACCGGTGAATTTGCTGTGAGCCCCTGCGGGGGAGAGCAGAGAGCTCCAACGGATGAGGCATCCCTCAGCCCCGACATCAGAGCGCCTCCGGCGCAGCGTGACCCCCGATGGAGTCACTTCCCAGTCGCAGGTCGATGACGCGGTCAATGCGAATGGTGGGGTGGAAGCTGACTCAGGCAATATGCCGAGAACGAAGGAACTCGCCCGGGCAGGAACAGAAGGTGCTGCTGGAGTGGGAGCTTCAGGGACCTCAAATCTTGAAGCCTGCCTCGAAGGGAGAGATGAGGAGGCTACGATGGATGGAGGTCAGAATATAATATCTCTCGGCATTATCGGTGAGTCCCCACTATTGCCACCTAGACCGGAGCAGTGACTCTTGAGTCACTGTGGGACTTGGTGGCAGGCCAAGGTCAATCCATGAAAGGCTAGAATTAAAGATGGACTCCCTAAATTATAATTTTCAACAAAAGATATTTGGTGTTCAGGAGCAGGCCACCGAGGTAATAAATAAAGTTTCAGAGACTGAACATAAAATTCAGTCTCTTCAGGCTGTTAATGCGGCTGTAATAAAAGAACAGATGGCCTGTTCCAAACATTTGGAAATCCTGGAAAACAACATCAGGCATTTAAATTTGTGAATTATGAATTTCCCTAAAATTGCTGGAGAGATTTCCTTTACTACGTTAAAAAGACTCTTCAGAGAAGGTCTTGGATTTACAGATGAAAATATGCCATCTATTAATTTTTGTAGATTTCTGAATAATAATTAGAGATGTGCATCGTTTTTTGTGTTCGTGTCGTTCCTCGTTTTTCGGCCGCCATGGAAATTGTCGTTTTTTTTTCGGTTCGGATCTTTTTTTTCACGAAAAATCAATTTTTAGTTAGTGCGCGCTAACTCCCCATTAGTGCGCGCTAACTCCCCGTTAGCGTGCGCTAACTCCCGTTAGCACGTGCTAAGAAAACCGTTAGATTTTGTTACTTTTTGTTACTTTTTGTTAGCGCGCACTAACGGGGAGTTAGCGCGCACTGACTCCCGTTAGTGCGCACTAATCGGAAAAACGAATTTTTGCAAAAAAACGGGAAAATCCTGATTTTTTTCGGGCTCCCTGAAACATGCCAAATTGGACAACTTCGTTGCAATTTTCCAATTTGGAAAAAATGAATGCACATCTCTAATAATAATAGACCTTCTACTGCAGGGACTGCTCCTGTATCAACTATTCCAGCGAATTTAACCAGCTTCTTAGAAAGTTCCGATACGGATGTATTAGAAAGGAATACTTTACTAGTTGCGTTTATTTCTGTGCTTGACCTGAATAATGTGAGGCGTAATTTCTTTAGAAAATTTCCTTTAATGTTTTATGGTCAAGCAATAAGAATATATCCAGATTTAGCTCAGATAACCCAAGGAGGAGAGAATTTCTGTCTTTAAGGCAGGATGTTGTCTCTCTAGGATATACATTTACACTTTGTTATCCCTGTAAGTGTATCCTTAAGAAAGGGGATGACTGTTTTATATTCTTTCAGATAGAACAACTTCGTCAATTTGTGGATGTCCATAGGCCTACCACCTCTTCTCCGCTTGATTAAGATTGAGTTGTTAAAATGTGATGTCTCCAGCTTGTAACCTATGTTAATGTCACTGAGTATAAATATAATTGCTATAATTTCTCTCACTTAGTTTTCCTTTGCCTCTCCTTTTGCTTTTCTTTAGGGTGTAACATTGTTAAGATATTTAAAAGGTAGATGATAAAATGGTTTATTTGCCTCATAATTTATGATATGAGTAAAAGAGACGACATATGGTTTTTTCTTTCAGGAAAAGTAATTTTTCCTTAAATTCTGATTACATTTTATATCCAGATGTAAGAAAGTCTACCTATATATTTATTTTCTTGTATTATTTTTTTGAAAATGATAAATAAATCATTTTTTGAAAATGATAAATAAAGAAAGAAAAAAATATCCATCTGTTAGCATAATATAAATATGCAAGTTTGTATGTTTTAATACATCAGAAATAAAATAATTATTGAAAATACCATTTATATTAGCTTTATTTGGTCCTCTGAAGATTGGGCTACTTTTGTGCTTGAGATTCACCTTTTCCCTAGTTAGTTGGGCTACTTTTGGGCTACAAACCCCATTTAAAATCTGGCAACGCAATCTCTCAATGAAATCGATCAAGGTGCTGATTTATAGCAATCTAACTTATTGGACGTTTGCTAGAATTTTAACTTGTAAGCTGCAATCAACCAGCAGGCCATGCCAACAATTTTCTTTTGAATGAATTATTAAATTTAAAAGTTTATCAAATAGTTTAAAAATATTACTGCTTTACAAAACCATTGTCATGCAGTATAGACCAGAAGTAACCCATGCAGTCACTTACAAGGAACATGTTGCACTCGGGGGTGGACCCTTGTCCTGGGACAGTGAAGGAACACCTCCTGAAAGGTAACAGGAGTTAACTGGCCCCAGGGGGTGGAGCACTGGAGGAGACAGAGGCTGTGAAGAGCTTCACCACTGGAAGCCCGAGGTCCCCCCAAGAGGAACCTGTAGGGACCGAGGCCTCTTGGACTTAGGTGGGCCTAAGTCCAAGTCCAGCGTGCCCAAGGACACAGGGGAGTGCAATCGGGTTCAAAGTTGGAAGCTGGTTGGAACAAGGACAACCAGAACAGAGTTGGTGATGACAAGGCGAGGAACAGAGCCAGAATCTGGAGACAAGGTTAGGCAGGCAAAGGCAGAATCTGGAGACAAGGTCAGACTAGGTCAAAGGCAGGCTGAGGTCTTGAGACAGGCAGCAGGCAGGCAGGCAGGTTAGGAGCAAGCTGAGGTCTTTGAGGCAGGCAGCAGGCAGGCAGGACAGGAGCAAGCTGAGGTCTTTGAGGCAGGCAGCAGGCAGGCAGGTCAGGAGCAAGCTGAGGTCAGTACCAGTAAGACAGTCCGAGGATACTACCTGGGTAGACAGACAGACGAACACAGGAACAAGCAGGACGTAGGAACTAGGATGCAGGAACAAGTCAGGAACAGAACTGGATCAGAAGGATCCTGGAACGAGACTAGGAACAGGCAAGAGCAGAAACAAACGCAGAGGCATTCTTAGAACAAACTGACCCGATTGCCAAGGCAAGGAAGCATAGACAGGAACTTCTTTATATCGAGGGATCAATCAGGGCGCGCCGCAGAGCTAAGTTCCGCCCTTGGCCCTACATGAGTCCGGGCAGTCCGCACGCACGCACGTAGGGGCAAGGCTAATATGGCAGAGTATGCCGAGCCTCGGCGTGAGGCCTGGCATGCAGTGGAAGGCCCGGCGACTGCCTCCGCTGGACGCCAAGGCCTGGCAGGACGGGCAACTACTGTGAGGGAGGTCATCCTGGGACCCGCTGTGGAACCATGAAAGTGAGCAGGCCCGTGCGCGGGATGGCTGCGAGCGGGGCAAGTAACAGAACACAGCAGAAAGAAAAGTGTTTCATACCCATAGTAGGACCAACTTTTTTGTGTACATGTGGGGAGTGAAGGAGGGATTATATTTCTCTTTCTAACTGGAAAAATATTGAGAAAAAGTGTATAGTGCACAGGCAAAGCTTATAAGCAGATTGGAGGCAAAGGGGCATTGGCTAATAGTTAGCCATATGTCCCACAATATCATTGAAAACATAAGAACATAAGTGACACAAGGTGGATGGCACCTTATAGATTAATCAATTTATTAAGGCATGAGCTTTTGAGGAATGAGTGAATCTGACAAAGTGAACTCTGTCCTCAAAAGCTCATGCCTCGATAAACTGATTAATCTATAAGGTGCCACCTGCCTATTGTCATTTTTGATACACCAGACTAACACAGCTATCCCTCTGAATATAAGAACATAAGAAATGCCATGTTGGGTCAGCCCTAAAGTTCATTGAGTCTAGCAGCCCATCTCTGATGGTAGCAAAGCCAGGTTACTTGGAAGTACCTGGAAGATCCCAAAAAGTAGATCCATTTCTTGTTTTCTCTCAGAAATAAGCAATGGCTTTCTCAAAGTCTACCTGGCCAATAATTATTTCCAGACTTTTCCTCCAGGAACTTATCCAGACATTTTCTTTCATGGATTGCAATGTGAAGAGAAAGCAGAAGCACAACCTAGCAGCATATGTTTAAAGTACTTAACTAAAACAATTCAATGACAAATGAAAGGCAAAGTGGGTAATATGAAATGCTGGAAGTCCTAGCAGAAAATGCAGGCAATCCCACAGTCGAGTCTGGCAAGCTGTAAATACAGTAATAACCATGTCTTAGTGGAAATGAAGGTGCTTATGTAGCCAGGTCTGTCTGGCAGGTTGGGTGGTGGCAGAAAGAAGGCCAGATGTCCAGGTAACAACCACACTAGTATTGGTAAGCTTTTTAAGTTACAAACTTTATGGTTAGATATGGGAAGAGAGGATGCTGAGCATTAACTAAATAAGGGGATTTTGCATACTCATGAATCCAAGATGATGGGATACAAAGAAGGAAGATGACAAATACTGTTTTGGATAAGGAGTGTTAATGCAAGGAGCGATCAAGCTCTATGTTAGCAGCTTAAAAGAGCAAACAGCAATAACTGAGCAGGCTGGATGGACCAGATGATCTTTTTCTGCCTTCATCAACTATGTTATTATGTAATAATTAGAGGTGTGAATCGTGTGCCCTATCGTCTTAACGATCAAAATCGTCTGGCAGGAGAAGAAAATCGTGTGTGTCACGATTTTTTAGGCAAAAAATCGTTTTTTCAATTAGTGCGCACTAACCGGGAGTTAGTGCGCACTAACCATTGTTAGTGCGCACTAACAGAAAATGATACAATTTGACACTTTTCAGGTCAGTTAAGGTCAGTTTAGGAATGAATATGTATTCCTATTGGCTGCCCACTTATTTATTCATTTTACCAAGGTTCCCACTGACAATATATGGGGGATGGGAAATGGAAACAGTTGGTAGCTTGACAAAAAAAGTAATGTGATCAGTCAATGTGACTAGAACTTGTGCCCTAACCCTGATACCAGGGGTGTTGTGATCTTCCTGCACACAGTGCCCTAACCCTGACACCAGGGGTGTTGTGATCTTCCTGCACACAGTGCTCTAACCCTGACACCAGGGGTGTTGTGATCTTCCTGCACACAGTGCCCTATCCCTATTAATACCAGGAGTGTTGTGATCTTCCTGCACACAGTGCCCTAACCCTGATACCAGGGGTGTTGTGATCTTCCTGCACAGTGCCCTAACCCTGATACCAGGGGTGTTGTGATCTTCCTGCACAGAGTGCCTTAACCCTGATACCAGGGGTGTTGTGATCTTCCTGCATGCAGTGCCCTATCCCTAATACCAGGAGTGTTGTGATCTTCCTGTACTCAGTGCCCTAACCCTGATACCAGGGGTGTTGTGATCTTCCTGCACACAGTGCCCTAACCCTGACACCAGGGGTGTTGTGATCTTCCTGGACACAGTGCCCTATCCCTATTAATAGCAGGAGTGTTGTGATCTTCCTGCAAACAGTGCCCTAACCCTGATACCAGGGGTGTTGTGATCTTCCTGCATGCAGTGCCCTATCCCACCTGCATTACTAGTGAGAGGCTGGCTTCACAGACAGGGGGGAACTTCCTGACGCTCACTCCTCCCCTCCGCCATGTCCCAGCCAGTGAATGGTGTGTGGGTGAGGGGGGGGGGGGGGGGGGAGGAGGATGGTGAAGGGTGAGAAAGCTCCCTCCCTGCATTACTTGTGAGAGGCTGGCTTCACAGACAGGGGGGAGCTGCCTGACCCTCACTCCTCCCTTCCCCCAAGTCCCAGCAAGTGAATGGTGTGTGGGTGAGGGGGGGGGGGAGGAGGATGGTGAAGGGTGAGACAGCTCCCTCCTGCATTACTAGTGAGAGGCTGGCTTCACAGACAGCGGTGAGCTGCCTGACCCTCACTCCTCCCTTCCCCCAAGTCCCAGCAAGTGAATGGTGTGTGGGTGAGGGGGGGAGGAGGATGGTGAAGGGTGAGACAGCTCCCTCCCTGCATTACTAGTGAGAGGCTGGCTTCACAGACAAGGGGAAGCTTCCTGACACTCACTCCTCCCCTCCCCCATGTCCCAGCCAGTGAATGGTGTGTGGGTGAGGGGGGGGGGAGAAGGATGGTGAAGGGTGAGACAGCTCCCTCCCTGCATTACTTGTGAGAGGCTGGCTTCACAGACAGGGGGGGAGCTGCCTGACCCTCACTCCTCCCTTCCCCCAAGTCCCAGCAAGTGAATGGTGTGTGGGGGAGGGGGGGGAGGAGGATGGTGAAGGGTGAGACAGCTCCCTCCCTGCATTACTAGTGAGAGGCTGGCTTCACAGACAGGGGGGAGCTGCCTGACCCTCACTCCTCCCTTCCCCCAAGTCCCAGCAAGTGAATGGTGTGTGGGTGATGGGGGGGGGGGGAGGAGGATGGTGAAGGGTGAGACAGCTCCCTCCCTGCATTACTAGTGAGAGGCTGGCTTCACAGACAGGGGGGAGCTGCCTGACCCTCACTCCTCCCTTCCCCCAAGTCCCAGCAAGTGAATGGTGTGTGGGTGAGGGGGGGGAGGATAGTGAATTCTGAGACAGCTCCCTCCCTGCATTACTAGTGAGAGGCTGGCTTCACAGACAGGGGGGAGCTGCCTGACCCTCACTCCTCCCTTCCCCCAAGTCCCAGCAAGTGAATGGTGTGTGGGTGAGGGGGGGAGGATGGTGAATTCTGAGACAGCTCCCTCCCTGCATTACTAGTGAGAGGCTGGCTTCACAGACAGGGGGGGGGGGGGCTGCCTGACCCTCACTCCTCCCTTCCCCCATGTCCCAGCCAGTGAATGGTGTGTGGGTGAGGGGGGGGAGGATGGTGAAGTCTGAGACAGCTCCCTCCCTGCATTACTAGTGAGAGGCTGGCTTCACAGACAGGGGGGAGCTGCCTGACCCTCACTCCTCTTCCAGCACACAGTGCCCTATCCCTAATACCGGGGGTGTTGTGATCTTCCTGCATGCAGTGCCCTATCCCGGTTACCGAGGGTGTTGTGATCTTCTTGCACACATCCCGGTATCAGGGATAGGGCACTGCATGCAGGAAGATCACAACACTCCTGGTATCAGGAATAGGGCACTGTGTGCAGGAAGATCACAACACCCCTGGTATCAGGGTTAAGGCACTGTGTGCAGGAAGATCACAACACTCCTGGTATTAGGGATAGGGCACTGCATGCAGGAAGATCACAACACTCCCGGTATCAGGGGTAGGGCACTACATGCAGGAAGATCACAACACCCCTGGTATCAGGGATAGGGCACTGTGTGCAGGAAGATCACAACACTCCTGGTATTAGGTATAGGGCACTGCATGCAGGAAGATCACAACACCCCTGGTATCAGGGTTAGGGCACTGTGTGCAGGAAGATCACAACACCCCTGGTATCAGGGTTAGGGCGCTGTGTGCAGGAAGATCACAACACTCCTGGTATTAATAGGGATAGGGCACTGCATGCAGGAAGATCACAACACCCCTGGTATCAGGGATAGGGCACTGTATGCAGGAAGATCACAACACCCCTGGTGTCAGGGTTAGGGTACTGTGTGCAGGAAGATCACAACACCCCTGGTATCAGGAATAGGGCACAAGTTCTAGTCATATTGACTGATCACATTACTTTTTTTGTCAACTACCAACAGTTTCCATTTCCCATCCCCCCCAACCATCACCTCAGTTGGAACCTTGGTAACATCAATAGATAAGAGGGCAGCCAGCCAATAGGAATACATATTCATTCCTAACTGACCTTTACTGACCTGGAAAGTGTCAATAATTTGTATCATTTTCTGTTAGTGTTCCTGAGTTTCCATTTCCATTTCCCATCCCCCCAACCATCACCTCAGTGGGAACCTTGGTAACATCAATAGATAAGAGGGCAGCCAGCCAATAGGAATACATATTCATTCCTAACTGACCTTTACTGACCTGGAAAGTGTCAATAATTTGTATCATTTTCTGTTAGTGTTCCTGAGTTTCCATTTCCATTTCCCATCCCCCCAACCATCACCTCAGTGGGAACCTTGGTAACATCAATAGATAAGAGGGCAGCCAGCCAATAGGAATACATATTCATTCCTAACTGACCTTTACTGACCTGGAAAGTGTCAATTTGTATCATTTTCTGTTAGTGCGCACTAACGGGAGTTAGTGCGCACTAACACGATTTAATGATTTTTAACGATAAATCATTAGACTTTTTATTGAATTCTGTTTCTTAACGATTTAAGACGATATTATAAGTATCAGACGATAATTTTAATCGTTGAAAAACGATTCACATCCCTAGTAATAATGCTTTATGGACTTGTCCTCCAGGAACTTGTCCAAACCTTTTCTAAACCCTGCTATGGTAGTCACCTTGACCACGTCCTGAGTGAAAAAATAGTTTTTACAATTTGTTATCTGCTGATTGATAGTTTCATGGAGTATCTCCTTGTTTTAGTATTATTTGAAAGGGTAAATAAAGTTTATTCCACCCGACTCATGATTTTATAACCTTCTGTCATGTCCCCTCTCAGCCATCTCTTTTCCAAGCATGTATAGTTAGGATTATGTCTCTCTGTGCATCAGTTTGCACTCGTCCACACTGAATTTTATTTGTCATTTAGATGCCCATTTTCCCAGCTTTGCAAGATCCTCCAGCAATTCTACATAGTCTGCTTGTGTTTTAACACTTTGAATAATTTTGTGTTATCTGCATATCTGATTACCTCACTTGTTGCTCCCTTTTCCAGATCATTAATGAATAAGATACACAATAAGTTACACTAGTACCAATATAGATCTCTGGGGCATTCCGCTGTTCACATTTCTCTACTGGGAAAACTGCCCATTTAGGTCTACTCTTTGTTTTGTACCCTTTAGAAAATTACCAATCCACAACAGGACATTGCCATGATATTTTATTTTCCTGAGGAGTCTCTCATGGGATACTTTGTCAAATGCCTTCTGAAAATCCAGATATGTTATATTGATTGGCTCAACATTATCCACATGTTTATTATTACCTTTAAATAAATCTGATTTGTAAGGTTCAGTATGTGCCAAGCTGGGAATACGGAATATGGGCCGAATTTTCAGAGGATTTATGTGCGTAGGGGGGGTTACGCGTGCCGTGCCTATTTTATAAAGGCCCAGCGATGCGTGTAAAGCCCCGGGACGCGTCTAAATCCCGGGGCTTTACTAAAGGGGCGGGGAGGGGGCGGGGCCAGAGGCCTCCTGCACATCGCGTGCCTCAAGGAAGGCACAAAAGGTATAATAAGAATTTGGGGGGGGTTAGGGGGGAAAGGTTACGGGAAGGGGTGGGAAGCTTAGGTTAGGGGGAAGGGAATGGGGGAAGCCAGCGGGTGTCAACGAGCGCAAAGTGCACTAGTGTGCACCCCCTTGCGTGCGCCATCTGATTTTATAACATGCGTGCGTCTGTGCGCTCATGTTATAAAATCAGGCCTACATGTGTGCGTGCCGGGTACCGCACGCACATGTATGCTGATGCGTATGTCTGAAAATCTACCCCTATATATGTATCCCTGCTCTCTATTATTAGAAATAATCTATCTATATCTGTTTGTTCTTTCTTCACCAATCTAGAGAGTTGGGAATCGGGTGGAGTAAAGAGCATAAATCAGTTATGGGAGTCTGATCAAATTTAACCCTTTGAAAACCTTTGTTCAAAAATATCACATCCCGGAGTCCACATTGTTGATATATAACAGTTTCAAGAAGTCATTGGCAAAAATTTAAGCTAAGGGTTGAATTCCTAGGTTGCCTAATTTAGTGGAATCAGTTATACACAAAGGTGTTTGACAAAGTCCCTCATGAGAGGCTTCTACGAAAACTAAAAAGTCATGGGATAGGAGGCGATGTCCTTTCGTGGATTACAAAACTGGTTAAAAGACAGGAAACAGAGAGTAGGATTAAATGGTCAATTTTCTCAGTGGAAAAGGGTAAACAGTGGAGTGCCTCAGGGATCTGTACTTGGACTGGTGCTTTTCAATATATATATAAATGATCTGGAAAGGAATACGATGAGTGAGGTTATCAAATTTGCCGATGATACAAAATTA
Source organism: Rhinatrema bivittatum (assembly GCF_901001135.1). NCBI lineage: Eukaryota > Metazoa > Chordata > Amphibia > Gymnophiona > Rhinatrematidae > Rhinatrema > Rhinatrema bivittatum. The sequence goes on along the minus strand of NC_042617.1, from coordinate 234,482,658 downwards.
TTCAGAATAGTTAAATCAGAAGCGGATTGTGATATATTAAAGCAGGACCTTGCAAGACTGGAAGATTGGGCATCCAAATGGCAGATGAAATTTAATGTGGGCAAGTGCAAGGTGTTGAATATAGGGAAAAATAACCCTTGCTGTAATTACACGATGTTAGGTTCCATATTAGGAGCTACCACCCAGGAAAAAGATCTAGGCATCATAGTGGATAATACTTTAAAATTGCCAGCTCAGTGTGCTGCATCAGTCAAAAAAGCAAACAGAATGTTAGGAATTATTAGGAAGGGAATGGTTAATAAAACGGAAAATGTCATAATGCCTCTGTATCGCTCCATGGTGAGACCGCACCTGGAATACTGTGTACAATTCTGGTCGCCGCATCTCAAAAAAGATATAGTTGTGATGGAGAAGGTACAGAGAAGGGCAACCAAAATGATAAAAGGGATGGAACAGCTCCCTTATGAGGAAAGGCTGAAGAGGTTAGGGCTGTTCAGCTTGGAGAAGAGATGGCTGAGGGGGGATATGATAGAGGTCTTTAAGATCATGAGAGGTCTTGAACGGGTAGATGTGAATCAGTTATTTACACTTTCGAATAATAGATGGACTAGGGGGCATTCCATGAAGTTAGCAAGTAGCACATTTAAGACTAATCGGAGAAAATTATTTTTCACTCAATGCACAATAACGCTCTGGAATTTGTTGCCAGAGAATGTGGTTAGTGCAGTTAGTATAGCTGGGTTCACAAAAGGTTTGGATAAGTTCTTGGAGGAGAAGTCCATTAATCAAATTAACTTAGGGAATATCCACTGCTATTAATTGCATCAGTGGCATGGGATCTTCTTACTGTTTGGGTAATTGCCAGGTTCTTGTGGCTTGGTTTGGCCTCTGTTGGAAACAGGATGCTGGGCTTGATGGACCCTTGGTCTGACCCAGCATGGCAATTTCTTATGTTCTTATTGAAATTAAGATCAGGCCAATTTTAGCTATGCACCAAAGCTTATTTAAATCATGAATTGATAGTTCATATCTACAATCTTTAATTTATAACTGGAATGCTGAGCTATTAACATATGTAAATGAACATGATTGGCTTGATATATGGCATATACTCACCATATTTTAATATGTCATAGAAGGGCTGACTTGATGATCCAGCTTCTTCACCAGACATATTGATATCTGGTGTCGTTTCCCAATTTTAATTCTATTTCTAGCCCTTTGTGCTGGAGAGGGTATGGTAAACGGGGGTCACATATCCATGCATATGTCTTTATGTGCAAACATTTTGGGAAACATCCTTTACTGAAATATTCAATGTGGTGGGTTTTAATATTGCCCCCCATTCTGAAGTGGCTTTGCTGAGTTATTGGGGACATTTCAGATCCCAGTCAAAATAAAACAGATTCATTGTGACGCAATTCTGGAAGCAGGTTGACATACACAACTTAATGAAATTGCTCGTAGCAGATGCTCTCTCTTAAAGGTATTGGTGTTATTTAATAATGCCATTTGAGGCAAATTCTGGTTTTATTATTCTGTTTCTTAGAAGGGTATGTAGACTTTCTGATATTTTGTTCTATTATTTTTACAGAAGCCTTCTGTATCCATGTTTAACAATCCTGGGAGTGGTGTACTCCTAATGACTATGTATTATTGTTTGATGCTAAATGTAATGGAATTTTCTGTCTGCCTTGTTAAAAAATAAAGAGTTTAAAAAGAAATAGCAAAAGAAAATCTCTATATCTTGTATCTATTTTATGTTACTTCATATATCCAACACTGCTTTCATGTTCTACATTTTTCCCCTTGTCTTTGCTGCAAGTAGGCATGTTCCTTTAAGGAAGAAAAATGAAATAAATAAAAACAAACTAACAGACCATTTTCCAAAGGTTGGTCATTTGGCATGAGATTCTCGTTATACTCTATTTTATTACTCTTGGCTACATTTTTCTCTCACTCTCTTACCACTGCTTAAGTACTGGATCATTTTCTTCTGCTGCAACTTTTGCCATTGAAAACAAAGTCCATTAGATGTCTGGCAAAGAAAGGAATAAGAAAAAGAAAAAGAAAAAATGCTGACAATATTAGTTTTCAAGGAGAAATTAATTTGTGAAAAGGAACTGCAATGCCTGCAAGAACTTCCAGGGAAAATGCTTAGCAGAAATCAATTCTTTTCACATAAACCATCACAGTGTCTGCCAGATTGATGTTCCAAGGACAGTGGAAAAAGATTTAAATTCAGAAAGTCATCTGGTGAAGTGGACCACTTATGAGCATGACAATAATTAGTTATTATCTGGTTGCCCTCTGGACCATAGAGAAGGATAACAATAATGTGGTAGTCTCTGCTCATCTTAAAATAACTAATAAAGATTAGGCATTACTGTAAGCAATGTCTGGGAGATTAATATGTTCTATGGTATATGGAGTACAACCTAAATTAAAAATGTAAAAAAAAATATATATATATCAAATCTGTTTTCCCTTGTTGAAATGAAACAAATGCAAGCATACATACATGTAGAGGAATGAAGCAAAGACAAGTAATTGCATGGACAAAGTCCTAAGTATAAGTAAAGGTTCTCAGGTAGCTAAAACATTAAAACTTACAGATAAATGGGAAAAAGGGCAACATCTAGAAAGCTATGTACACTAATGTTCATAGGGGCGGATTTTGAAAGCCCTGCTCGCGTAAATCCGCCCGGATTTACACGAGCAGGGCCTTGCGCGCCGGTGCGCCTATGTTCCATAGGCCTACCGGCGCGCACAGAGCCCCGGGACTCGCATAAGTCCCGGGGTTTTTCGAGGGGGGCGTGTCGGGGGCGTGTTGGATCGGCGCAGCGTTTCGGGGGCGGGACGCGGCGTTTCGGGGGCGGGCCCAGGGGCGTGGTTTCGGCCCGGGGCGGTCCGGGGGCGTGGCCACGCCCTCCGGAACCGCCCCCAGGTCGCGTCTCGGCGCGCTAGCGGCCAGCTGGGGCGCGGGGATTTACTTCTCCCTCCAGGAGGCGTAAATCCCCTGACAAAGGTAGGGGGGGGTCTAGATAGGGCCGGGGGGTGGGTTAGATAGAGAAAGGGAGGGGAAGGTGAGGGGAGGGAACGGCGGCAGGCTAAGCGGCTACACGACATCGGCAGCCTTGCACGCACCGATCCTGGATTTTAGCTGATACGCGCGGCTACGTACCTGGTGCGCCAACAAAAGTACGCGAAGGCGCACTTTCTTAAAATCTACCCCTTAGTATATGAAATAAAGTTCCAGTCATGCAAGAGGTCACAGAGACATGGTATACAGAGAACCTTGACTTGGATATAGTTGTAGCAGGCTATAATCTATTCAGGAAGGAGGACAGGAAGGAAGGAAGAGTGGAGGAGTATCACTACATATAAAAAAATATATTAAAGCAACAGAACTACAGGGCTCACAAGGTAAGAAGGCGGCACTGTGGATTAATCTGGAAACATCCATTTTTATTGGCCTGATATACAGACTTCCTTCACAGGCAGAAGAAATGGACATCAATTTAGCTGATGACATTCTGTTAGCACCTGGAGCATAGACCCTTGTTCTGAGGTAGAGTCTGTACTGCCGTCAAGGGAAGAACTCCTCGTCGGTCTCTACCGTCAGATGGCGAGGCCTGTTGTAGATGTGGCTCGGACTTCACCCTGGAAGCACGTGGTCCCCCCTGGAGGAGCCCGTAGGGACACGGCCGCTGGGACTTAGGCTACTTCCTGAGGATAGAAGATGGTCTGGATGCAGGCACCTCCTGCAGGTCGTGGGTTCCAGATGGCTGGCGCCTCCAGCAGGTCGTACGTAGACTCAGTAGAGAAGTTGAAGAAAATCCAGAAGTCGTCCAAGACTCGGAGTCCCAAGAGCAGTCCACCGCCAGTCCAGGGGTCAATACCAGAGAGCGATCCAAAGCCGGTCCAAGGGTCAAAGTCCAAAGCATGATCCGAAGCCGTTCCAAGGGTCGAAGTCCAAAGCGTGATCCGAAGCCGGTCCAAGGGTCGAAGTCCAAAGCGTGGTCCAAAGCCGGTCCAAGGGTCGAAGTCCAAAGCATGATCCAAAGCCAGTCCAGTGGTCGGGGTCCAAAAGAAGCAATCCAATGAGGAAGACAGAGCAGAAGCGGGACGAAGAACCAGGATACCAGGGACACAGGAACCAAGCAAGACCTCAATACTAAGGCAAGGTCTGAGGAGCAGACCTTGCCTTTAAATACTAAATCCAGAAGAAGTGCTGCAGAAGGGAGCCACGACACTTCCTGTCGTGGCCCCTTTAAGAGCTGTCTTCAGCCGCGTGCGCGGCCCTAGTGAGTCTGAGAAGGGGGCGGAGCCACGGCGGGAGCCAGAGGCCTGCGGCCGGCCGCACATCAGCCCTGGCCGCGCGGGGAACATCTTCTGAGGCTCCCTGCACCAACAGGAGCCTCTGTGGGGGCCCAACGCCACGGGTGAGTGCCAGGTCCCGGCCGCGGACCGCCATAACAGTACCCCCTCCTCTAGGCCTCCCTCCAGAAGGTTTGGGTTTCCTCGGATGTTCGTTGTGAAAGTTCTGAAGGAGAGATTTATCCAAGATGTTCTTAGCAGGCTCCCAAGAATTCTCCTCTGTCCCGAATCCTTCCCATGACAGGAGATACTCCCATGTTTTTCCTCTTTTCCGGACATCCAGTACTTCGTGTACCTGGTAGATGGTCTCATCCTCGGCCCGCAGTTGCGGTACATCAGGAGTTTTCTGGGATGGCCAAGTGAGGACCACGGGTTTCAAAAGGGACACATGGAAGGAATTATGGATTCGTAATGTCGCAGGGAGGCGAAGCTGATAGGTCACAAGCCCCAGTCGTCGAAGCACCAGAAAGGGACCAATGTAACGAGGAGCCAAACGCATGGAGGGCACTCGCAGGCGGATGTGCCGGGTACTCAACTACACTTTCTCACCTGGACTGAATTGGGGTCCAGGCTGACGCCACTTATCGGCAAAGGTTTTTGCAGAGAGAGCCGCTTTACGAAGCATCCGTTGGGTACGAACCCGTAGCTGTTTTAATTGGGCTGCCGTGAGCTGAGCTGCCGGAGATGGAACCATTAACAGCAATGGCAAGAGGGGTCTGGGTTGTCTGCCAAAGACGATCTGAAAAGGGGAAGCCCCCGTAGAAACACATGCATGAGAATTGTGGGAGAATTCCGCCCAAGACAGAAGGGTCGCCCAATCATATTGACACGAATTGACGTATAATCTTAAAAACTGTTTCAATCCACGGTTTGTGCGTTCAGCCTGTCCATTGGCTTGCGGGTGAAAAGCGGTGGTGAAGTCCAGAGCAATGCGAAATTTTTTACAGAGATTACGCCATTAACGGGCTGTAAACTGAGGACCTCGATCAGACACAATGTGTAGCGGAAGACCGTGAAATCTGAAGATATGGCGCATAAACAGCTGGGCCAAACAAGGTTCAGACGGGAGGGAGGGTAGTGGGATGAAGTAGGCCATTTTAGAAAACCGATCCACTACTACCCAGATAATGGTATTACTCTCCGAGGGTGGCAACTCCACAATGAAATCTGTGGAGATGTGTGTCCAAGGTTTCGACGGAGCTGGTAATGGTTGCAACAGTCCTTGTGTTTTCCCTGTAGGAATCTTATGTTGTGCACAAGTTGGACAGGAGGCCACATAAGCTTGAATGTCCTTGCACATACCTGGCCACCAATAATGCTGCTGTAATAGTGCCTGAGTTCGAGTTCGTCCAGGGTGTCCAGCCAGCAGCGAGTCATGTCCCCAAGCCAACACTTTATTTCGTAATCTCTTAGGAGCCACTGTTTTCCCGGGTGGTACAGTGAAGGTCACAGCTAGGCTGATGCAGGCCGGGTCAATAATGTGTTGGATGGGTTCCTCCATATCTTCTGCCGAGAAGGATCAAGATAAGGCATCTGCCTTAATATTCTTGTTAGCAGGCTGGTACCGGAGCTCAAAATTAAACGTGTGAAAAATAATGCCCATCGAGCCTGACGGGGGTTCAAACGTTGGGCCTGTTGAAGGTATACCAGATTTTTATGGTCCGTGTAAACTGTGATACAGTGCTGGGCTCCCTCCAGCCACTGTCGCCACTCTTCAAAGGCAAGTTTGATGGCGAGAAGTTCTTTATCCCCGATAGAGTAATTCCGTTCTGCAGACGAGGATTTCCTGGAGTAATAAGAGCAGGGATGAGATGTTCCTGAAGTGTCATTCTGACTTTAAACGGCCCCTACTCCTTCCGCGGAAGCATCCACTTCTACTACAAACGGTCGTCTAGGATCCGGGTGCCGCAAGCATGGTTTCTTTAGTAACGAATTCTTGAGCGCCGGAAATGCCTCCTCTGCCTCTGGAGGCCAAGCTTTAATATTAGCGCTTTTGCGAGTAAGAGCTGTGAGAGGTGCTGCTAATTTAGAAAAATTTAAGATAAAACTGCAGTAGTAGTTGGCAAAACCAAGGAAGCATTGCAACGCCCGTAGTCCGCTGGGTTGAGGCCATTCTTGTATACATTTTAATTTGGACACATCCATCTGAAAGCCTTGTTTTGAGATGATATACCCCAAGAATGGTAAGGATTCTTGTTCGAAGATGCATTTTTTGAGCTTAGCATAGAGATGATTTTTTCTTAAACGTTGTAATACTAAGATCACATGTTGTCGATGTACCTGTAAGTTCTGAGAGAAAATCAAAATATCATCAAGGTAAACGACAACACATACATATAGCAGATCCCTGAATATCTCATTTATGAAATGTTGGAATACCGCTGGAGCATTGGTTAATCCAAAGGGCATGACTAAATACTCATAATGTCCATCCCTGGTGTTGAATGCCGTCTTCCACTCTTCCCCCTCTCGAATTCTGACGAGATTATATGCTCCTTGAAGGTCCAATTTTGAGAAAATCTGGGTTCCTTGTAAACGGTCAAAGAGTTCCGCTATGAGTGGTAACGGCTACCGGTCCTTGATAGTAATGGTGTTAAGCCCACGGAAGTATATGCATGGACGCAGAGTCCCATCTTTTTTCCCAACAAAAAAGAAACCAGCCCCAGCTGGAGATTTGGAGCGTCTGATGAAACCTTTCTGTAGATTGTCCTGAATATATTCCGACATGGCTCGGGTCTCCAGAGCGGATAAGGGATAAACCCTTCCCCGAGGCGGGGTGGTGCCAGGAATCAGATTGATGCTGCAATCATACTCCCGATGTGGAGGCAGGATGTCCACAGCTTTTTTGGAGAAAACGTCAGAAAATTGCTGATACGGCAATGGCAGACCCTCCAGTCGAGAAGTGCAATGAAGCTACAAGATGAATTGGATCTGGAGATACAAGTCCTCTGACAATTTGATCCCCAGCTGATCAGTTTCAAAGAGGTCCAATCGAACTGTGGGTTGTGCTGCTGTAACCATGGGATGCCCAGGACTATGGGGTGAATGGCTCTCTGAATAACGTAGAAAGAGATGCTTTCGGAATGGTTCGGAGAAATGTGGCATAGCATCGGAACGGTGTGATGAGTTATCCTCCCCGGCAGGGGGTCTCCATGGATGGAGGAGATAATCAACGGCTTTGGACATAGGCACGTGGGAATGTGTAATTGTTTGAACACATCTTGGAGCATAAAATGTCCACCCGCTCCGGAGTCTACTAAGGCTAGTGTGGAGAATCGATGTTCTTCAAATCCCAGGGAAACATGCAGAGTAAGTGGGGGAGCCAGAGAGGTGATGCCTAGGGTTACTCCCCCGATGGAGCCTAGGCTTTGGAGTTTCCCGGACGTGTTGGACAACGGGCGATCAGATGACCCGCTTCTCCGCAGTAAAGGCAAAGTCCGGCTTTATGGCGTCTTAGTCTTTCTTCTGGAGAAAGTGGACCCCGACCCAACTGCATGGATTCTTCAGTAGCTCCTTCAGGTTTAGGAGCGGCTTGGGATGCTGGGACCGAGCGAGGAGAAACAGCACTTGTTATGTGTTTCCTCATACTAGCTCCTTCCCTTGCACTCTCTTGTAGCCGCCGATCTATTCGGGTCACTAATTCTATGATAGCATCCAAGGATTGCGGTAACTCTCGGGCTGCCATCTCGTATTTATTCTGGGTGACAAGCCTTCAAGAAATATGGATCGAAGACAATTCTCCTCCCAATGGAGCTCGGATGATGAGAGGAGAGGATCACCTTGCTGGTGGCTGAAAGGAATCAGTAAGTTTTTGCTTGGGACATTGACTTTTTTAAAAGTATTGGGGCAAAGTTAACTATTTGGGAATATTATTTAGTGTGTTTGTGTGTTTGTGCCTTTAATAGTCAGAAAGGCAGTGAATAAACAAGTTAGACTGTTTTGCATTTTTAAATAGTCAGTCAATAAGGTAGCAGTAGGTAGGCAGTGAATACATAGGTTAGACTGTTTGTATTTTTAGTCAGTCAATAAGGTAGCAGTAGTTAGTGTGTTTATTTTTAAAAGTCTGCAGAACTGAGTGTTCTCCAGCCTTTTAAAGAGCTGAGTGTTTGTATTTAATACTAACTGAGTGCATTGTATTGAAAAAAAAACAAAACACAACCCCCACCCACAAAAAAGTAGCCAGAAGCTAGAAATAAGCTAGGAGCAGTATATACCAAAGTAAAAAAGTTGAATAGTTCAGCTCAGTTACTCACCTTGGAAAGGTGTTGAGGTAGTGTAATTGGGTTTGAATAGGGACCAACATTTGTTAATCAAGGGAGCAGTAAGTCACTCAGGCTGACTAACTAAGTGTGAAGATTGTGTGTTTGTGAATAGGTACTATTCTTTGTTAATCAGCACAGCAGTGAGTCACTCAGGAAATCTAACTGAAAGGTCACTCAGGAAATCTAACTGAAAGGTCACGCAGGAAATCTAACTGAAAGGTCACTCAGGAAATCTAACTGAAGTGTACATCTCCTAAGGGATTGTTTTGCACTAATTTACCTTAGAAGCACATTATAAATTAGAAGGAAAGAGCTCAGTAACCCACATTCCAGTGGAAACACTGAGAGGAGAGGATCACCTTGCTGGTGGGTGAAAGGAATCAGAAAGTTTTTGCTTGGGACATTGACTTTTTTAAAAGTATTGGGGCAAAGTTAACTATTTGGGAATATTATTTAGTGTGTTTGTGTGTTTGTGCCTTTAATAGTCAAAAAGGCAGTGAATAACCAAGTTAGACTGTTTTGCATTTTTAAATAGTCAATAAGGTAGCAGTAGGTAGGCAGTGAATACATAGGTTAGACTGTTTGTATTTTTAGTCAGTCAATAAGGTAGCAGTAGGTAGTGTGTTTATTTTTAAAAGTCTGCAGAACTGAGTGTTCTCCAGCCTTTTAAAGAGCTGAGTGTTTGTATTTAATACTAACTGAGTGCATTGTATTGAAAACAAAACAAAACACAACCCCCCCCCCCACCACCACCCACAAAAAGTAGCCAGAAGCTAGAAATAAGCTAGGAGCAGTATATACCAAAGTAAAAAAGTTGAATAGTTCAGCTCAGTTACTCACCTTGGAAAGGTGTTGAGGTAGTGTGATTGGGTTTGAATAGGGACCAACATTTGTTAATCAAGGGAGCAGTAAGTCACTCAGGCTGACTAACATTCTCTGAAATGCTCCCTGTTCCACGCGCAGGTCACCAGAGGCAGGCAGAGCTCCGGAGTCTCAATGCGTGGATGAGACGATGGTGCAAGGAAGAGGGTTCAGTTTTGCTAGGAACTGGGGAACCTTTTGGGGAAGGGGGAGTCTCTTCCGAAGGGATGGGCTCCACCTTAACCAGGGTGGAACCAGACTGCTGGCACTAACCTTTAAAAAGGAGATAGAGCAGCTTTTAAACTAGAACAAAGGGGAAAGCCGACAGTCACTCAGCAGCGCATGGTTAAGAGAGAGGTATCTTTAAAGGATACTAATGATGCATTAGAATTAGGGCATCCCGACAGTGAAGTTCCAATAATTAGAAAAGTAGTCCAAGTGCCTGTAACTAAAAACTCACCTGAGCAAAAAAATTCTAACTTATCCCTATCAATTAAAAAGCAGAATAAAAATACAAACAAAAAACAAACTTTGAAATGTTTGTATGCTAATGCCAGAAGTCTAAGAAGTAAGATGGGAGAATTAGAATGTATAGCAGTAAATGATGACATAGACTTAATTGGCATCTCAGAGACATGGTGGAAAGAGGATAACCAATGGGACAGTGCTATACCGGGGTACAAATTATATCGCAATGACAGAGAGGAGCACTCGGGAGGAGGTGTGGCGCTTTATGTCCGGGATGGCATAGAGTCCAACAGGATAAACATCCTGCATGAGACTAAATACAAAATTGAATCTTTATGGGTAGAAATCCCTTGTATGTCAGGGAAGACTACAGTGATAGGAGTATACTACCGTCCACCTGGTCAAAATGGTGAGATGGACAGTGAAATGCTAAGAGAAATTAGGGAAGCTAACCAAATTGGTAGTGCAGTAATAATGGGAGACTTCAATTACCCCAATATAGAGTGGGTAAATGTATCATCGGGTCACACTAGAGAGATAACGTTCCTGGATGGAATAAATGATAGCTTTATGGAGCAATTGGTTCAGGAACCGACGAGAGAGGGAGCAATTTTAGATCTAATTCTCAGTGGAGCACAGGACTTGGTGAGAGTGGTAACGGTGGTGGGGCCGCTTGGCAATAGTGATCATAATATGATCAAATTTGATTTAATGACTGGAAAAGGAACTGTGTGCAAATCCAAAGCTCTCGTGCTAAACTTTCAAAAGGGAAACTTTGATAAAATGAGAAAAATTGTTAGAAAAAAACTGAAAGGAGCAGCTACAAAAGTAAAAAATGTCAAAGAGGCGTGGTCATTGTTAAAAAATACCATTCTAGAAGCACAGTCCAGATCTATTCCACACATTAAGAAAGGTGGAAAGAAGGCAAAACAATTACCGGCATGGTTAAAAGGGGAGGTGAAAGAAGCTATTTTAGCCAAAAGATCTTCATTCAAAAATTGGAAGAAGGATCCAACAGAAGAAAATAGGATAAAGCATAAACATTGGCAAGTTAAATGTAAGACATTGATAAGACAGGCTAAGAGAGAATTTGAAAAGAAGTTGGCTGTAGAGGCAAAAACTCACAGTAAAAACTTTTTTAAATATATCCGAAGCAGAAAGCCTGTGAGGGAGTCAGTTGGACCGTTAGATGATCGAGGGGTTAAAGGGGCACTTAGAGAAGATAAGGCCATCGCGGAAAGATTAAATGATTTCTTTGCTTCAGTGTTTACTGAAGCAAAGAAATGTTGGGGAGGTACCCGTAATGGAGAAGGTTTTCATGGGTAATGATTCAGATGGACTGAATCAAATCACGGTGAACCTAGAAGATGTGGTAGGCCTGATTGACAAACTGAAGAGTAGTAAATCACCTGGACCGGATGGTATACACCCCAGAGTTCTGAAGGAACTAAAAAATGAAATTTCAGACCTATTAGTAAAAATTTGTAACTTATCATTAAAATCATCCATTGTACCTGAAGACTGGAGGATAGGAAATGTAACCCCAATATTTAAAAACGGCTCCAGGGGCGATCCGGGAAACTACAGACCGGTTAGCCTGACTTCAGTGCCAGGAAAAATAGTGGAAAGTGTTCTAAACATCAAAATCACAGAACATATAGAAAGACATGGTTTAATGAAACAAAGTCAGCATGGCTTTACCCAGGGCAAGTCTTGCCTCACAAATCTGCTTCACTTTTTTGAAGGAGTTAATAAACATGTGGATAAAGGTGAACCGGTAGATATAGTATACTTGGATTTTCAGAAGGCGTTTGACAAAGTTCGTCATGAGAGGCTTCTAGGAAAAGTAAAAAGTCATGGGATAGGTGGCGATGTCCTTTCGTGGATTGCAAACTGGCTAAAAGACAGGAAACAGAGAGTAGGATTAAATGGGCAATTTTCTCAGTGGAAGGGAGTGGACAGTGGAGTGCCTCAGGGACCTGTATTGGGACCCTTACTGTTCAATATATTTATAAATGATCTGGAAATAAATATGACAAGTGAGATAATCAAATTTGCAGATGACACAAAATTGTTCAGAGTAGTTAAATCACAAGCAGATTGTGATAAATTGCAGGAAGACCTTGTGAGACTGGAAAATTGGGCATCCAAATGGCAGATGAAATTTAATGTGGATAAGTGCAAGGTGATGCATATAGGGAAAAATAACTCATGCTATAATTACACAATGTTGGGTTCCATATTAGGTGCTACAACCCAAGAAAGAGATCTAGGTGTCATAGTGGATAACACATTGAAATCGTCGGTGCAGTGTGCTGCGGCAGTCAAAAAAGCAAACAGAATGTTGGGAATTATTAGAAAAGGAATGGTGAATAAAATGGAAAATGTCATAATGCCTCTGTATCGCTCCATGGTGAGACCGCACCTTGAATACTGTGTACAATTCTGGTCGCCGCATCTCAAAAAAGATATAATTGCGATGGAGAAGGTACAGAGAAGGGCTACCAAAATGATAAAGGGAATGGAACAACTCCCCTATGAGGAAAGACTAAAGAGGCTAGGACTTTTCAGCTTGGAGAAGAGACGACTGAGGGGGGATATGATAGAGGTGTTTAAAATCATGAGAGGTCTAGAACGGGTAGATGTGAATCGGTTATTTACTCTTTCGGATAGTAGAAAGACTAGGGGGCACTCCATGAAGTTAGCATGGGGCACATTTAAAACTAATCGGAGAAAGTTCTTTTTTACTCAACGCACAATTAAACTCTGGAATTTGTTGCCGGAGAATGTGGTTAGTGCAGTTAGTATAGCTATTAAGTTCACTTAGAGAATAGCCACTACCATAAGCAGTGGTTACATGGAATAGACTTAGTTTTTGGGTACTTGCCAGGTTCTTATGGCCTGGATTGGCCACTGTTGAAAACAGGATGCTGGGCTTGATGGACCCTTGGTCTGACCCAGTATGGCATTTTCTTCTTCTTCTTTCTTATGTCCTGAATTTGATGGTATAATCAGCCAACGGCCTCCCTCCTTGTCGAAGTTGTAGAAGTTTGGAGCCCGCGACTACTTGTCTCCCTGGATCATCGAACACAGCTTGGAATAATTCTAGGAACTTAGACAGATCTCGTAGGACTGGATCTGCCCGTCGCCAGTATGAAGAAGCCCATGCAAGAGCCTTACCCTCCAATAAGGATAGGATATACGTGGTCTTGGTGAGATCGTCTGGAAACAAAGAAGCTTGCAGGTGGAAGTGCATACTGCACTGGTCGAGAAATCCTTGACATGATCGAGAGTCTCCAGCGTAGCATGGAGGAGTAGGTAGAGGAATCACCGTCCAGGTATTACTCTGTACAATCGGAGGTACGGGTGGCGGAACAGCCTGAGCTGCCGCCATAGAGTCCATCCGAGCGTTAAGTCTTTCTAAAGAAGCTGCCATGGATTCCAAGATCCACTGTTGTTCCATGACCTTCTGGGCTAATCCGGGAATAGCCTGCCGGGCTAAGGCCTCTGCCGGATCCATGGCCTTAGTATTCTGTACCTGGAGCGTGGACCCTTGTTCTGAGGTAGAGTCTGTACTGCCGTCAAGGGAAGAACTCCTCGTCGGTCTCTACCGTCAGATGGCGAGGCCTGTTGTAGATGTGGATCAGACTTCACCCTGGAAGCACGTGGTCCCCCCAGGAGGAGCCCGTAGGGACACGACCGCTGGGACTTAGGCGACTTCCTGAGGATAGAAGATGGTCTGGATGCAGGCGCCTCCTGCAGGTCGTGGGTTCCAGACGGCTGGCGCCTCAGCAGGTCGTACGTAGTCTCAGTAGAGAAGTTGAAGAAAATCCAGAAGTCGTCCAAGACTCGGAGTCCCAAGAGCAGTCCACCGCCAGTCCAGGGGTCAATACCAGAGAGCGATCCAAAGCCGGTCCAAGGGTCGAAGTCCAAAGCGTGATCCGAAGCCGTTCCAAGGGTCGAAGTCCAAAGCGTGGTCCAAAGCCGGTCCAAGGATGGAAGTCCAAAGCGTGATCGAAAGCCAGTCCAATGGTCGGGGTCCAAAAGAAGCAATCCAACGAGGAAGACAGAGCAGAAGCGGGACGAAGAACCAGGATACCAGGAACACAGGAACCAAGCAAGACCTCAATACTAAGGCAAGGTCTGAGGAGCAGACCTTGCCTTTAAATACTAAATCCAGAGGAAGTGCTAGCATTCATAAACTACAAAAGATTGCAGAAAAAGGAAGACAGGCAACAATATATGGCCACCTCCTGCCACACATACTCTCTAGTTTAAATGCTTGATAATGTATGATCTGAATTTCTTGCTTAGCATAATCTTTCCTGCCAAGGACACATGTAGACCATCTTTACCATATAACATTTTACTGCTCCGTGTATGGTCCCAACCTCCAATATATCTGAAACCACTTTCTTTTTAGCTAGAAACTGAAGTTGTCTGTATGGCTTAGCCTTTCCTTCCCCTTTCCATGAGCATACTTCCGAAAAATCAATGGCTTTTGCATGTGTTTACTCTTCTTCCCGAGATTTTGGAAATCTTTCTGTACTTCAAGGATACCATTTCTAGCAAGGTCATTGGTCCCCAGATTGATGATAACATCAATATCTGAGCCTCTACTTTCTTTCATAATTGCATTGACTATTCTGGTTGGTATTTCTACTGGCTGAGAATCCTGGAAGGAAAATGATTTCTCAAATTGACCTCCTCTTGGGAGTAGAAGCTTCCTTTTATGACTTTGATGCAAAAAGAACTGCCTTCTCCCATTTTACACAATAACACAACAGATCAGCTATTTTTAAGGGACTACCTATCCCTTATCACGCACATTCCTGGAGTCCTAGCCTCTTTGCTCTCCTTTCAGCCTACATTATATCCTATGGCCAGAGGAGACAGCCCTTACCCAGAATTCTCTGTCTTATGATAGACCGGGTCCAGTTAACTAAGCCCTGTTCTTAAGGTGTTCTGAGGTTCCTGAGGTATTAAGGCTAATCCACTTCAGGACTAGCCTAAATAGAACAAACTATAAAGGATACCTCAACCAAAATAAGGTGGTTCGACCATGAAAAAACCAAGAAAGGAGGACCCTCAGCCTGGTACAGGGTTCAAGGGCTGTGGGGAATAGAGCTCTCAGGGAAAGGGACAAAGAACCTTGCTTGGTTAAAGGAAGGGGGTCAGTAGTGGTTAGGCAAATCTCTAGACCCACTGGTTGAATAAGAAGTATATACCCTGTTGCATACCTTTCAGGGTTGTGCTTGCCTGTGCCAGAGCTACCTCCCTTGGGTACTATTGTTGATCTCTGTGGGATACTGTTATTGATCTCTGTGTACTCATGCAAGGGTTACATTTCTATTAAGGGTAACCCCTATTCATCTACTTAGTTCCTTGCTCACAAATATCTTGCTGCAGGCCAAATCTATGAAAGCTTGGGTGGGGACATCATTTAACTCAACTGGGACTATACAGTCTGCCAGTCTCAGGTGTAGACTATCCACCAGGTTACAAGCTTTGCATGTTTGCAAAGGTATGGGTCCACTCCTGTTCCCACTCTTCATTCTCAAGGTGACAGTCACCCTTGTCAATATGCTTATTCGCTTTACATTCAATCATGCCCATCAAGGGTTCATATTTCCCTTCCCTTGGTTGATGGCAATCTCTTTTGCTCTACTCTGCTAGGCGGTTCTCCTATTCCAGATCTTCCAGCCATAGACACATCTTGTCTATATGGTCTGTAGTTTTACAATAGGAGCATTCCTGAAGCATTCCTTTTACTTTGCTCTCATTGCTTTTTTCCTTGATTCGTTAAAAACTTTCGGTATCATAGGGGCAATAGTATTCTCTATGTTCATTTCCCACACAGAGGACACAAGAGGAAAAAGGATCTGGGCCATCACCACCCAGGTAGAAAGGTACCTCCCTGATCCTTCTTTTTTTTTTTTTCTGAAGTCATAGCTTCTTTAAAGGTTCTTTCTGGTTAATATGTTCTACAACCATCTCAGTTAGGCTGGAATACAATGCCAACATTCATGGCCTCACCTCCTAAATGCTTACAGTCTTTGGTGAAATGGTCTCTCCTGCTACAAGTGAAACAAACTGAAGAGCTTATTAGCTGACTTCTGAATGATAAAGAGGGGTTGCTGCGTCCCCCTATTCTCCTTGACAGGATTAAGCATCTAGATGGGATATCCCTCTATTTTTGGTCATACTCCAGGTTACCCTGTTGCAAGCTGGGCTTGATGGAAGTCATCAGCCAACCATATGGCCATGACCAGGGTAAGCTTGGTATGTTAGCATACTAATTCTGTATGGATGGATGTAAGCTCTCTATGAAATTTTCAGGCAAGATTAAGTCAGTCACTTCTGAGCCTGACTTTGAATTAGGCTGTAGCCATTTCCACACAAAGTCTTTGAGATGATGGAAAAGATTCCTTGGCTTTATCCGAAGTGGAGAGTCCATTTCCAGAACCACAATTCTACACCTAGCCCTTTTGAACAAAGCTGCTTTGACGTTTACATAACTAATCCACATAACGGGATTTGCAGACTGTTACGCCACTTGGCTGGGGGCCGGTCAACAGATTTCCTAGATATTGGTCCAGCCAGCTTCAGACCATCCAGCAAGTCGAGTGGTCTGTTCAAAATGCACTAGAAAAGCTTCTTGATCTTCTCTTAGACCTAACTTTGGTATTATGGGAGTTGTAATGGTATGCTGTTCAGAAACAACTTGAAAAACTTCTGTAAATGCCATACGTTGTTGGCCGCACCTTCCTGCAGTGCAATCAAGGTTGCTTGTAGGGTGTGCAAACTCTCTAGAAAGCACTGTTGTTCTGCCCCTGATGCTGTATAATGGTCTGAAATTATAATTGTCCCTCAGCAAGGGTCTGAATCACCCGCTCCATGCTTTAAACTTTTTGTTTTGATTCACCATCACAAAGAGGGGAAGAAAACATACAAAATAAACTCCTGTCTGTTCGGTTCTAACTCACTCACTGTTCTCCTAGCTACTTCAGGTGGGGCTAGCCCACTTGGCTTGTTAAAATGGTCTCCTGGGCAATCTCTATAGCCAGGTCCAGGAAGAAAAAAAGAAAAAAAAATCTATCTTTTTTTTTTTTTTTTTGCTTGAGTACTGCTCTGTGCTGTAATCAGTTTTTGCTCTGCGCAATGTTTTATAGCCTACAGACTTCCAAACAAACTCATTTTCTGTTCTGAGGCATGGATTTCAAGCTGTGCCTTGCTTAGTATGGAAAATCCACAAGCTAAAACCATATGTAGCATAGAAATGATTGGTCAAGGCTATTTTTCTTCCTTTATGTGCTATATTTTTACAGTGCAACAAAACCACCAGCATTCACAGTTTACACAACACAAATTATATTCATTATTTTGTTATGGCTTAGGGCTATGCATAAGCGGCATATAAATGAATTAACCATAAACCATAAATTCAGGCAAATATGCAAAAGAACTGTCTTCTCCCATTTTGCACAATAACACAAACAGGACAGATATCCTTAAGGGTCTGCCTATCCCTTCTTAGGTTCCTGGAGTCCTGGGACTCTCTGCTCTCCTCTCAGCATACATTATATCCCTGGGCCAGAGGGGAAAGCCTGTACCCAGAATTCCCTGTCTTAAGGTGGACTGGGACCAGAAAGCTAAGTCCTGTTCTTAAGGTATTCCTGGGTTCCTGGATATATACCCTGTCATAGCATACTTTAGGGCTTGGTATTTTATTATTAAAATTCTGAGGATGGATGGAGAGGGATTGCCTTCTACTTCACCTCCTCAATTATCTCCTGACAACTTTTCTCAGGACATGTTTCTTTAGCAGGCAGCAGATTTTTAGGGCAAATCTGGGTTGGATCCCTGATTAAATTGTTCCCTGATCTATTTGACAAATATAATATACCTGTGCACACACATTACTTTTATCTTCAGCTAAGAAGAGAGTCTTAAATTAATTGAGAATAGATTGGTTATGAGAAAATGCACACAGTTTGAAGAAATTATCACACAACCACCTTCTTTGAAGATTATTTCTTAGATTTATTCTATGTTGAATTTAGAGATGTTGGATGATATTAATAATAACATTCTGGATAACTGGAACACCAATCTTGAGGTTGTTTTAGATGTGGACAATTAGTATAGAATATGGAATTCAATCTCCACGTCATCCATCTGTATTAAAAACAGATAGTTGATGTATAAATTGCTCCACAGGGTATATTGATATTCTTTATATTTTATACATTTTAGTAACTCTAGTTCCCTATGTTGGCATGGTTGTCATCATGCTGGCTCTTATATACATATGTGATGGTCATGTGAGTTGGTGGTACAATGTTAGAGAGAGATACTGTTATGGTTATGAGGTGTTGGGTACTGCGGTGATGGCCACTCCCATGGGCAGGAGCCCCGTGAGGAACCGCAGTACTAGGCTAGACTCTATACACGCAGACACAGAGTTGTATTTATTGTACAGCTCGATGGTACTGTACAAGGGGAGCAGTGAAGGTAACTCAGTGAAGTTGTCCAGGGGTCCTCAGCAGAGGAGACCAGTCTCACCCTCGAGTAGGATAGACAGCGCGGCATAGCAGGGACAGGTCCCGGATGTAGACACAGTGCACTGAAGCTGAAGATGAGACAGATTGTAAAGGCTTAGTACTCACTGAAGCAGAAAGCTGTATTGTTGAAGGTCCTGGCAGGCAGAAGTTGTTCAGTGGCAAGCACCAGATTTGGGAGAGCAGGCCCTCGAGAAGCAAGAACCCGGTATCCCAAGATAGGTACCTGAAATAGAGCAGAAGGGCCCCCGAGGAGCTGGTACCCAGGTTAGTGAAGAAATACCCCGAAGGGCAGAGAGAGCTTCCTGTGGCAGCTGGGAAGTGGCAGAGCAGCTTAGACTGGAGGCAATCCAATCCTTGCTAACTCAGTTTGTTAGCAAACGAAGAGCAGGCTAAATACCAGGATGTGATGACGTCACTCGGAGGGGACGCCCCCGAGGTTCCCGCCAAGACGTCAATAAAGACGTGGATGGCGTGCGCACCCTAGGAGGCCCTCAGGAAAATCATGGCGAACACCGTCGCCGTTGCCGATCAGGGGACACCGGAGAGAGCGGCATGAAGACGCGGTAGCAGCCATCTTCCCAAGGCTTTAGGAGAGAGAAGGAAGAAAGGTGAGGCACAGAGGTCGAAGCCGTCTGAGAACGACGGATGCAACAGATACAAAGGCTTATTATTTTTGGATTTGACATCACAAGTATGTTTATTGTTATTATGGGTGGCATCATTTTTAAGTAAGAAAACTAAGATATTTGTATCTCATTTACTTCAAGCGACTCGGTTAACACTTGATTTTTATTGGACATTTTCTCCAAAGCTAGAACACTGAAAAGTAGCTATTGCAGAAATTGGACCAATGGAGCAAATACTTTGCAGGGCATTGTCCTTGAACGTGATTCTGTCTGGGCACAGTGTAAAACTGAGCTTCAGATGCAAGGGATTTAGGCTTGTTTATTTGTTTAGGATTTTTTGTTCTTTTTGTTGTTGTTAAACATTTTGTAATTTTCTTTTAATGTTTTTATTATATATGACTTCTAGATACCTATGACTTATTGTGATATGATGTATATTATGTTCCTTTGTGCTCTGATTATTTGTATTAAATAAAAAGTTATAAAAAATAAAGACAGTATCCTGCAAAGAATGTCATGGTGACCATGGTGGAACAGTGATCAGCTAAGTCTGTAATAGACAAGGTATGTACCACCATCACCAAGTGATGGTGGTACATACCTTTCTTTGGCTGACTCCCAGAATATTAGGGCACACAAAAGTCTCTGGAGCCAATTTTACACCCAGACCTCTGCTTCTCACTCTTTCTCTCTTCTCACAGCTCTCCACTGGGGTCCATTCCGTGGAGGATCTGGAACCACAAGTGCAAAGATAACTAGGTGGCTCACTCTCCTGAGGCACCAGAATTGTCAGAAGGCCAAATAAAAGGAGCTGATGGGAAATAGGAAGCGTTCCTAATGCCTATAGAGTTCTTCAGCCATTGTGCAGAGAAACCTCAGTGTTTGACTTGTCCTAACCCTGCTTCTTGCCTGGTTGCTCCAGGATTCAATGTATTCCAGCTTTCTTCCATTCTGATTTGCTCTAGCTCCTGTTCTTGGGCCCATCCAAGTCCTGTACCAGGGTTCAGCCCCACCAGGCATTCCTGTACTATGAATATCCTTGCAGCAGGGAACCTGAGAACAGTATTATTCATGAGGTGACAACTGGTATAGCTGCTGGCTAGAGAAAAGTACTGAACATAGTAACATAGTAAATGATGACAGATAAAGACCAAAATGGGTCATCCGTTCTGCCCAGTTGAAATTCATCCACTTTGGGCAGATATGCAAACAGACTCTCATATGCAATCCTACACTAGCTTTCCTTACTTCATGTCTTCTGCCAGATTTCTCCCCCACTACTGCCCTCCATATTCACCTCAAGCATTCAAAAATTTGCCACAGTGACGGCCTCTATGAACTTCACTATCAGGACATCCCAGATCTTACCATTTCCAACCCTGCCTGCCATAAGACCAACATCCAAGTCAACGCCTTGGCTCCTTCTCCAAGCCAAATTGAATTATGCCATGCTACCAAGGTCATTAAGGCTGCTGTAAACAAATTCAGCCTCCCCAAGCTCATGGAAGCTCTGGTCCTAACCATGGTCACCCCATGCAGATCAACCCAGCCCTCTAGGAAGACCAATGCTATTTTACCACTGCTGTAGAGTGTTAAAAGTCCATCTTTGTGCAGGTAACCATAATATTGCTTTTAGGGCCGTAACCATTGCTTTGTGCAGGTTAGCCTGCTCCTTCTTGGAGGCACATACCACTGTTGTTTTGGGGCTGTAATTACCGCTCCATATAGGTTATCCCAGTGTTTCATTACCATTGTTTTGTCATTATTGATCTACTGTGTTTTTCCCACTGATTTTTTAAAATTGCATTACTGTTTTGGTCTCCACCATCTCCAATTAGGGGACTTTCTGGGCATTCACCACCCTCTCCATGAAAAAATTGTTTCCTGTTCCTGATCTACTTTCTTGGAGCTTCATATCATGACTTCTAGTTCTACAAAGGTTTGTTTCTTATATATTATTGATACCTTTTAGGTATTTAAATACCTCTGTCATATCCTCCCTGTCACTTCTCTTCTCTAGTCTATACATATTTAAGTTTGAACACTGATTCAGAGGCTGAATTTGGATAGAAAGACTGTAGTATTTGGAGGCATTAGCCTGATTTTCCTTTTGATGACTTTTTTTGCCATGCTTTTCTGGATTCTATTTTTTGAGTTACAAAAAATTATTTTTGTTTGAACCTCACTCCAAGTCTTTGCCTATTTTCTTCCACTCTAAGAACCAGCTTGCTGAAATGTGGAGATCTACCAGCATGAATACTGGGCAACAGACTGTCCAAAGTACCCACCTCCAGGAGCTTACAGCCCAGGAGGCTTTTCCTCCTCCTTGCTGGTTGGACCACAACTTCCCAGATGCTAACTGCAGAGAAGTTATATAAAGAATAAAAGGTCTAGGACAGTTAGTGTGCCCTCGAACAGTGTGACCCCTGCATTAGGGACCCAGAACTAAGAGGAGGTTACATTAAAATTATCTGACACTATCACCCTTAGGTCTCTCTCTTGGCCAGTGGACCTCAGCTTCTCACCTTCCATTGTATACTGCTCTCTCAGCTTTCTACTCCCTAAATGCATGACTCTGAATCTTAACTGCCAAGCATTTGACCACTCCTCAAGCTTTCTTAGATCACTTTTCATTCTGTCTGCTCCTTCAAGGATGTCCACTCTATTGCAAATCATTGTGCCATCCACAAATGGGTATGCCTTTCTTTGTAATTCCTCTGCAATATCGCTCTCAAACCAGGAGATATGCTCATGGATTTTTAAAGGCTGCAGCCATGCGTGTATCTCCCGGTACTCGCCAAAGAGCCGGGAAAAAAAAAAGGGGCGGCCCAAGGGCAGGGCGGGGGCTGGGTAGGACAGTGCCATTAGGCACTGTCCTGATAAAGCATGTGCCAGCAGTCGGCCGGCACGCACACTACTGCTCTGGAGAGCAGGTAAGTATAGAAAAAACATTGTTAGAGGGGTTTTAGAGGTCAGGAAGGAGAGGGGGAAAGGCAGACAGGGTAGGTAGGGAGGTTAGGAAGTTCCCTCCCAGTCCGCTCCTTTATTGGAGCGGACTGGGAGGGAAATGGGAACAGGCCCAGTCTGTCGCCATGTGCATTTTAGAGAATGTCGTCCCCCCCCCCCCCCCCCCTTACACGTGCAAGCTGGCACTCGCACACACCGATAGAAAATCAGGCACGCATGTGCATGCGGGTAGCGGATTTTATAACATGTGCATGTCAGTGCACGATTGTTATAAAATCAGCGCACTACCAAAAACATAAGGGGGAATTTGGTCTTTGACATTTTTTTTTCAGTCACTAGAAAGAAGAACAATTTCCTTACCTGTCAGTATATTCTATTACATTTCTCAACCAGCCAGTATTGTCAGGACATATCTTAGCAGTACCTTGTTGGGTTGGGTTAATAGCAGCATAAAGAACTTGTCTGCCAAAAGCTGCATCTGCTGAGGCCCACTTATCTGCTCTGTTATTGTGCTTGGCGAAGATATGACTAAAGCTTCAAGTGGCTACTTCTCAGAGCTTCTGCATGGAAGCATAAACTTTCTCTGCAAACGATGCTTCATAAATACAGTTATGTATTCTCCTAGAAATGGAAGCTTTGAAAGCTGGTAATCCCATTTTACAAGCTCTGAACAGAACAAAGAGCTGCTCAGTTTTTCTGAAATACCTGACTTTTCTAAATAAAACTTTAATGCTCTCTTAATTGAGAATGGAACTTTGCTTCTGTGGCAACAAAACAATTCAGACAAAAGGTAGGCAAGCCAATTTCTTGATTAATATGAAAACTGAAATTTACCTTTGGAACAAAAACTGAGAAGAGTGCATAACACAACTTTATCAGTAAAATCCTGAAAATAAGATAAAGCTAATGAAAGGACTTTTTGCACCCTGACTCATTTGTTTGAGCAAAGTGTCACCAAACAAAATCACATTCAAAGTCAAGAAAAACAGAGAGACCTTTCCAAGGGGCAAAAGAGGGGTTCCATTAATACAATAATAGACAGTTTCACATTTCAGGCTAGCATGAATTTAAGAACCCTAAGATTTGCAATTTTGCAGATCTGAAGAATATGACCATAACTGGGTGAGAATCAACAGATTGGTCCTTGATAGATCCTCATATTGCTGAGATGGCAGCAACTTGAATTTTTAGTGGACTTGGACTGAGATCAAGATTGAAATCCTATAATTTATTTAGTGTATTTAGTTCATACCTTTTCATTGTAGCTCAAAGTGAGTTACATTCAGGTACTGCAGGTATTTTCCCTGTCCCCGGGGGCTCACAATCTACCAGGGTCATTTTTCAAATCACGTTAGGGCATTATCACGGGCATTAGGTACCTAATTAGCTACAATAAAGAAAGCATTAGGAATCACCCACCCACTTTACCCACAGGAAATTCAAAAGCCCAGAAAAAAGTGGTTTACAGTGGGCTCAGGTAGGATAAGACCTGTGATCAAAGATACCCATTCTTCACAAGTATGCAGCCCACAAGTCCCCCCCTCCCTACACACACACACACTTACACAGAGCATACAGGAACCCAAGAAAAAATGAATTACAGTGGGCTCTGTTAGAATAAGACCTGTGATGTGGAGACACATACTCCCTCTAGTGACACAAGTACAAAATGCCTTCTCTGTATTAGATAATGAAGAAGCTCTAGCAATGGAGATTGAAGAGGCATCTGAAAAGAAAAAAGAAACCCAATGCATGCAGAAATTCCATAATACAATCAATAACCATAAGAAATAGTTCATTGTGCTGGGTGACTCAGTCATGAGAGGCACTAATCTGGGAACTCTTTCTGAGGGAAACACTATAGTTAAAAGCTTTCTCGGGTCATTCACTAGTAGAAATCCTATTCAAATAGTCAATGCGATCAAAGAAAAAAGCAAAGATTCTGAAGTTGATATTATCATCCATTTGGGAACCAATGATCTGGCTAGAAAAAACATCCAAGAGGTACAGAGAGATTTCCAGTCTCTGGCGAAGCAGATTAGTCACATGGCGAAGACTATTGCCTGTTCATGTAAAGGGGAAAGAGAGGCTAAGCCCAGGGCCAGCAGAACCACTAGGCGAGCTAGGCCTGTGCCTAGGGCGCGAAACTTAGGGGGCGCCGCGGCAGGCAACAGAATTTTAAAAGGGCAAAAAGTGCCCTTTCAAAATTCTGCCAGCCTTCGACTTGCCTAGGTGGAGACCAAGCGTCGAGATTTAGGGGGCGCTGCGGCAGGCAGCCAGCTCCCGACTCGCCCTGCCTCCCCCCGAGTGTCACCCTCCCGACACCCCCCTAGTGGCCCAGCGGAGGTCCCGGGAGCGATCTGCCGCTCCCGGGACCTCGGCTGCTACTAAGCAAAATGGCGCCGGTTGCCATCAGCCCCTATCATGTGACAGGGGTCAACCAATGGCACCGGTAGCCCCTGTCATATGGTAGGGGCTGAAGGCCACCGGCGCCATTTTGCATAGTGGCAGCCGAGGTCCTGGGAGCAATCTGCCGCTCCCAGGACCTCTTCTGGACCACTAGGGAGGTGTTGGAAGGGTGGCACTGGCGGGGCGGCAGGGCGAGTCGGGAGCTGGCTGCCTGCCTGTCGCGGTGCCCCCTAAGTCTCGGCGCCGATCTTCTTTCTGTGAGTGTGTGTGTATGTGTCTAGGTTCCACTAAATTCCGTAACAGTTGGCCGAAGCCATGGAACCAGTAGATTTGACCGCACTTCAGGCTATTCCAGGGTTGGCCTCCCGGTT
Organism: Rhinatrema bivittatum; assembly: GCF_901001135.1. Lineage (NCBI taxonomy): Eukaryota > Metazoa > Chordata > Amphibia > Gymnophiona > Rhinatrematidae > Rhinatrema > Rhinatrema bivittatum. Next base: position 234,457,750 of record NC_042617.1, on the reverse strand, counting down.
ACAACAACACCAAGGCATTCTCGACCAAGTAACTGGAGAGCTAGACCGATTGGTCGCTCGGATGGATGCACTTGCCCAAGCCCCATCAGCTCCAGCTGCAGCCATCGCGACTCCACCCACAACTATACGTCTGCCTCCTCCTCCATGATTTAATGGAGTTTCCGTGCACTGTTGAGGCTTCATTAATGAATGCCGAATGCATTTTTCACTTCAGCCATCCTTATTCCCATCAGATAAGACTAAGGTTACCTTCATGTTGTGTCTTCTGGAGGGGCCAGCTCTGGCATGGGCGTCACCTTTATGGGAGAGAGATGATCCCGTTCTCAACAATTTGGTTCGGTTTCTGAAGGAATTTCGTCTCATTTTTGACGAACTGGGGCAACCAACTTCAGCAGCCAATAATTTATTACAAATCAAACAAGGAGTCCGTACAGTCGGAGAATACGCCATTCAATTTCGAACCTTGGCCGCCGAACTTGCGTGGGGAGAGGATAGTCTCACCGCCATATTTCGACAAGGATTGTCCGAGAAAATAAAAGATGAGTTAGCTGATCGAGATCCCCCAGAGTCTTTGGAAGAACTCATCCGCTTGGCCATTCGGTTGGATTTACGCCTTCAAGAAAGAGCACGGGAACGTACCGCAGTTCGAAGGCCTTTTCGTCTGGCCCCTACTTTTCAACAACCCTTTATCTCATCAAGACCGGTGGAATCGACTTCTACTGCTGAGGAATCCATGCATAAGAACATAAGAACATAAGAAAATGCCATACTGGGTCAGACCAAGGGTCCATCAAGCCCAGCATCCTGTTTCCATCAGTGGCCAATCCAGGCCATAAGAACCTGGCAAGTACCCAAAAACTAAGTCTATTCCATGTAACCATTGCTAATGGCAGTGGGGCTATTCTCTAAGGGGTAGATTTTCAGACCGCGCGAATAGGCGTACTTTTGCTGGCGCATCAGGCGCAAGCAAAAGTACGCGGGATTTTAGTAGATACGCGCGGAGCCACGCGTATCCGCTAAAATCCGGGATCGGCGTGCGCAAGGCTATGGATTCTGTATAGCCAGCGCGCGCCGAGCCGCACAGCCTACCTCCGTTCCCTCCGAGGCCGCTCCGAAATCGGAGCGGCCTCGGAGGGAACTTTCTTTTGCCCTCCCCTCACCTTCCCCTCCCTTCCCCTACCTAACCCACCCGCCTGGCCCTGTCTAAACGCCATCCTTACATTTGTCGGGGGATTTACGCCTCCCAGAGGGAGGCGTAAATCCCTGTGCGCCGGGACGCGACCTGGGGGCGGGTCCGGAAGGCGCAGCCATGCCCCCGGACCGCCCCGGGCCATAACCACGCCCCCGGACCCGCCCCCGAAACGCTCCCGACACGCCCCCAAAATGGCGCTGCGCTCGGTCCCGCCCCCGACACGCCCCCCTCCAAAAACCCCGGGACTTACGCGAGTCCCGGGGCTCTGCGCGCGCCGGTAGGCCTATGTAAAATAGGCTCACCGGCGCGCAGGGCCCTGCTCGCCTAAATCCGCCCGGATTTGGGCGGATTTAGGCGAGCAGGGCTCTTAAAATCCGCCCCTAAGTGAACTTAATAGCAGTTAATGGACTTCTCCTCCAAGAACTTATCCAATCCTTTTTTAAACACAGCTATATTAACTGCACTAACCACATCCTCCGGCAACAAATTCCAGAGTCTAATTGTGCGTTGAGTAAAAAAGAACTTTCTCCGATTAGTTTTAAATGTGCCCCATGCTAACTTCATGGAATGCCCCCTAGTCTTTCTACTATCCGAAAGAGTAAATAACCGATTCACATCTACCCGTTCTAGACCTCTCATGATTTTAAACACCTCTTTCATATCCCCCCTCAGTCGTCTCTTCTCCAAGCTGAAAAGTCCTAACCTCTTTAGTCTTTCCTCATAGGAGAGTTGTTCCATTCCCCTTATCATTTTGGTAGCCCTTCTCTGTACCTTCTCCATCGCAATTATATCTTTTTTGAGATGCGGCGACCAGAATTGTACATAGTATTCAAGGTGCGGTCTCACCATGGAGCGATACAGAGGCATTATGACATTTTCCGTTTTATTCACCATTCCCTTTCTAATAATTCCCAACATTCTGTTTGCTTTTTTGACTGCTGCAGCACACTGTACCGACAATTTCAATGTGTTATCCACTATGACACCTAGATCTCTTTCTTGAGTTGTAGCACCTAATATGGAACCCAACATTGTGTAATTATAGCATGGGTTATTTTTCCCTATATGCATCACCTTGCACTTATCCACATTAAATTTCATCTGCCATTTGGATGCCCAATTTTCCAGTCTCACAAGGTCTTCCTGCAATTTATCACAATCTGCTTGTGATTTAACTACTCTGAACAATTTTGTGTCATCTGCAAATTTGATTATCTCACTCGTATTTCTTTCCAGATCATTTATAAATATATTGAAAAGTAAGGGTCCCAATACAGATCCCTGAGATTGACAGATTCCGACTGGCTCTTGAGGAACATCAACGACGAAGATTGAGAAATCTTTGCATGTACTGTGCTGAAGCAGGCCACTTCGTTAATAAATGTCCTAACAAGTTGGAAAACTCTCGGACCTAGGTCGGGTAGGAGAGGCCTCCCTGGGTCCCACCATTCCCTCTCCTAGGCTATTGATTCCTGTTACCATCACCATCAAGGAAGAGTCTATTTGACTTCAGGCTTTTATAGACTCGGGGGCGGCTGGCAATTTTATAGAAGAGAATTTGGTGAAAATTCATCATATTCCTACAGAACCATTACCCACATATTCCTACAGAACCATTACCCACTTCTCTTTCAGTTACTTCTGTATCCGGACAACCCTTGGGAATTTGAATCTCCCATATTACCAAACCCATTATAATGAATTCAGGAATCCTACATCAAGAAACTATTCAACTTTATGTACTTCCATCCTCAGTTAATCAAGTAATTTTAGGTCTACCTTGGCTCAGATTACACAAACCTCAAGTGGACTGGGCTTCTCTTCAGTTAATTAGTTGGAGCCCATTCTGTTTTCAGAATTGCTTAAAACAAGTCAAGAATTGCCGAGTCCAATACGCAAATATTTCTTCAGGCATTCCCGCTCCCTATGAAGAATTCATGGATGTTTTTAGTCAACAACAAGCAGAATCCTTACCACCTCATCGAGAGTATGATTGTGGAATTGACCTTCTTCCAGGGAAAATTCCTCCCAGAGGCAGGGTTTATGCATTATCAGAACCTGACTCTGTAGCTTTGACACAGTATATCCAGGAGAATTTAGCGCGAGCATTCATTAGACCATCTACCTCATCAGCTGGAGTGGGATTCTTCTTTGTCAAGAAGAAGGATGGGTCATTGAGACCATGTATCGACTATCGAGGGTTAAACAGTATCACCAAGAAGAACAGAAATCCTATTCCCCGCATTTCTGAATTATTTGATCGGATTAAAGATGCTCAAATATTTACTAAGTTGGATTTACGAGGGGCCTATAATTTGATTCGTATTCGGGAGGGGGATGAGTGGAAAACGGCCTTTAACACTCACAATAGTCATTATGAATACAGGGTAATGCCATTTGGACTTTGTTAATAAATGTTCTAACAAGTTGGGAAACTCTCGGATCTAGGTCGGGTAGGAGAGGCCTCCCTGGGTCCCACCATTCCCTCTCCTCAGCTATTGATTCTTGTTACCATCACCATCAAGGAAGAGTCTATTCGACTTCAGGCTTTTATTGAACAACATCAGGGCCATGTCCGACAGCGTCTCAGAGAACATAAACTTTACGCTAAATTAGAAAAATGCATATTTCATAAGAAGCAATTACCATTCCTGGGATATATTATCTCCAATAAAGGGTTATCTATGGACCCGGATAAACTCAAGGCCATATTGGACTGGCCACAACCGATAGGATTGAAAGCCTTACAAAGATTTTTGGGATTTTCCAATTATTATAGATAATTTATTGCGGGTTTTTCCTCATTGGTGGCTCCTCTTACGGCGCTCACAAAAAAGGGAGCACCCATCCAGAATTGGCCGGATGAGGCCGTTCATGGCTTTCAGAAATTGAAGATGGAATTTCTTAAAGATCCTTGCCTTAGACGCCCCGATTCCAATAAACCTTTTATTCTTGAGGTAGATGCCTCAGCTGTAGGGGTTGGAGCGGTTTTGTTACAACCAACAGATGAAGGGAAATTCATGACATGCACCTTCTTTTCAAAAAAACTTTTCTCCAGCTGAGAAGAATTATACCATTGGAGATCGAGAGCCGTTGGCTATAAAATCAACCTTTGAGGAATGGCGTCACCTTCTAGAGGGCACCAGACATACCGTCACAGTCTATACGGATCACAAAAATTTGGCATATCTTGCGAAAGCCCAACAGTTGAATCCTCAACAGGCTCGTTGGGCACTCTTTTTTAGTAGGTTCAATTTTATCCTCCATTTTCAACCTGCCCAAAAGAACCTTCGAGCGGACGCCCTCTCGAGGAGTTTCAATCTTGACGATATGCCCGAACCTCCCCGATACATAACAGATCCAGCACACATACAGGTGGCTGCCACATTTACGGTGCCCATTGGCAAGACAGTAGTTCCTAAACGTTTGAGATTGAAAGTGCTTCATTGGGCCCATGATGCACAATTGGCAGGTCATGCAGGAATCCCACGTACCAGGGATCTGGTGTCCAGGCATTATTGGTGGCCTCAATGGAGAAGAGATGTTAAGGCCTATGTAGATTCCTGCTCTGTTTGTGCGGCTCAGAAGACTCCACAAAAGAAAGCCTTGGGCTTCCTCAACCTCTACCAGTGCCCACCAAACCTTGGACTCACATCGCCACCGATTTTATCACTGACCTCCCGTCATCTGACAATAACACTGTCATATGGGTGGTGGTGGACCGTTTTTCCAGAATGGCTCATTTTATTCCCCTTCTAGGACTACCCTCTGTGACAGAATTAGCTCAGTTATTTCTTCAGCACATTTTTCGTTTTCACGGCTTACCTATTAGCATTGTGTCGGATAGAGGCGTGCAATTTACAGCCCATTTTTGGAGAGAACTTTGCAAAATACTGAAAATTAAATTAGAGTTCTCCTCAGCCTATCATCCACAAACCAATGGACTCACAGAATGTTTGAATCAATCTCTGAAGTCTTTCCTCCGATCTTATGTCAATCAACGACAAGATAATTGGGCATCCTTGTTATTATGGGCCGAAATGTGTAATAACAACCATCTGGCTCAAGCCACTGGGAGGTCCCCTTTTTTTGTAGTTTTTAGTAGTCATCCTCGGCTTCCATTACCACTCGCTACCTCCTCTATATGTCCGGCAGTCAAGGATACTATCTCATCTATGACCAAGTTATGGCGAGAGACTCAAGCAGATAAGAGGAGATGTGCGACTCCCCGACTTCAGGCAGGAGATTTGGTGGGTTGAGCACACGCAATCTTCGATTATGATTACCATCCTTGAAATTTGTGCCTCGCTTTATTGGGCCTTTCGCTATTGAGAAGCAGATTAATGCTGTCACCTTTAAACTGCGTCTGCCGCCCTCTCTAAGGATTCACGATACCTTCCACATTTCCTTACTCAAACTTGCAATATTATCCTGGCCTTCCAGAAGGAAGAAACCTAATACTCATATCATACAGAATGATACTCAATTTGAAGTAGAAGAGATCTTGGACTCTAGAAGATGTAGGGGACAACTACAATATTTAATTTCATGGAAGAACTATGGATCAGAGGAGAACACATGGGAACCTGCTCATAATATACAGGCACCTCGTCTGCGCAAGGATTTTCATCAGCGCTTTCCTCACAAGCCCAGACCAAGAGAGAAGAGAGGAGGATCTTGCAGGGGAGGTACTGTTACCTGTAGGAGGGCTCCCGAGGGTGCTGGCATCCTCCCTCGACGTTGGCCTCCGAGCCGGCGCAGCTCCACATGAACGGGGGTTGACCACACCCCCTTTTTGATGGTATCTGCCGGCGGAAGTTCTCCGCAGCGCGGGAAGGCTAGCTCTAAAGAGAAGCCTTTCATCCCTGCGTTGCTTCGGCTACGAGTTGTTCTCTGCGGAGGTTCTGCCTGTTTTTTTCCTGCTGCCTGTTGTTCTGACCCGGACTGCTTTTGGACTTCCTTGCCTGCTGCCTGCCTCTGGATTGCTGCCTTGGTTCTTCTGCTTGCTGCCTGCCATGACCCAGGCTGCTCTTGGACTTCCTTGCCTGCCGCCTGCCTCTGGATTGCTGCCTTGGTTCTTCTGCTTGCTGCCTGCCCTGACCCGGACTGCTTTTGGACTTCCTTGCCTGCCGCCTGCCTCTGGATTGCTGCCTTGGTTCTTCTGCTTGCTGCCTGCCCTGACCCAGACTGCTCTTGGACTTCCTTGCCTGCCGCCTGCCTCTGGATTGCTGTCTTGGTTCTTCTGCTTGCTGCCTGCCCTGACCCGGACTGCTTTTGGACTTCCTTGCCTGCCGCCTGCCTCTGGATTGCTGCCTTGGTTCTTCTGCTTGCTGCCTGCCCTGACCCAGACTGCTTTTGGACTTCTTTGCCTGCCGCCTGTCTCTGGATCGTCTTCTCGGTTCCTCCAGTACCAAGCATCTGGAGTCAGAATACGGACTATTCCTGAACTCTACAAGATAAGGTAAGCGATCTGCTGTCTTGGTTCCACTACATTCCGTAACACAGGGGAGATATAATATAGACCTTCAGATACCTGAAATGTTCTAATGATGCACATTTGACAAACCTTCTCCGTTGGAACTAGAGGTCACAAAATGAAACTCCAGGGAGGACAACTCAGAACCAAGTCAGGAAATATTTCTTCATGGAGAGGGTGGTGGATGCCTGGACTGCCCTTCTGGAGGAGGTGGTGAAGACAAAAACAGTGAAGGATTTCAAAGGGGCATGGGATAAACACTGTGGATCCCTAATGACTTGAGTATGGAAATGAGGAAAAGAGCACATGGGAGTAACTTGCTGGTGTAGTGCTTGCTATTCTTAACCACCAAGTCTTCATCCTGTTGATGCAATTCATTATTGCTCTCTGCTTTAGATGCTAGGGGAAAAGAGGAAAAGGGGAATTGATTTCAGACAACAACCAATAAGGACATGAATTTTACAGTCTGGGAAAACAAATAAACATGGGGTTAACTTGATGATGCAGCTCTTACTACCCTTAGGGCCGGATTTTCAAAAGGTTACGTGCGCTGGGTCTATTTTAAAAAGGCCCGGCGATGCACGTAAAGCCCCGGGGCGTGTGTAAGCCCCAGGGCTTTACAAAAAGGTCATTCTGGGGTGGGGCATTCTGGGGCAGGGGCGGGGCCAGAGGCATCCAATAGAGCGGCCATTGCCGCTGTGTTGAGGGATGGTGTGCCAGCGCACACAACTTGCGCCTGTCCGGAGGCAGGCACAAAAGGTAAGACAAAGGACGGGGGGGTTTAGATTAGGGTTGGGGGGAGAAAGGTTAGGGGAAGGGTTGGGAAGGTCAGGCTAGGGGGAACAGGGGAAGGCAGCGTGGCTCGGCGCGCACAAGTTGCACAATTGTGCACCCCCTTGCGCGTGCCGACCCCTGATTTTATAACTTGTGTGTGCCTGTGCGCACAAGTTGTAAAATTGGGTGTACATGTGCGCGCACTGGGTAGCGCATGCACCCTTTTAAAATCTACCCCTTAGTGAATAAGCCTTGTACTTGTCAAGTAGCTCCGGTGTTGCTCTCTGCTTCAAAGTCGAGATAACAGGGAGTCAGACTCAGACAGCAACCAACAAGGGCCCTTACTTTAACAGTTTGGGAAACTAAGTATGAGGGTAACTTGTAAGGTACGGCAATTGCCATACCTTGATGATTCCTTTATGGGGTAGACCTATATGGCATGGATGGTACTGCCGTAGGCTTGCTGGGAAGACTGGATAGACCATTTGGTCCTTTTCTGCCTTCATTTCTATGTTGTTTTTCGCATCATGCAAATGTAAATTTTGAAAATTTAGTCAAAGAGAGGAGTTTGGGCATGGTTTATGAAAATGAAAATGAGGAGTATTTATCATTGCATGTGATACCGTAACTGCATGCTTTAATACCAGAGATAATTACACCTTATTTCTGGTCTTAAGCTGTGTGATATGCCCAAACTGATATTTGTGATATTTGCACTCTCTACCTAGGTGCTGGCAAGCTAGGGCGAGAGTAGATTGTAGAAATCTCATTCCCTGTATGTACCCGGATCAGTCCAGACTCCTGGGTTTGGCCCCCCCTCTAGCAGATGGAGACAGAAGTTTACAAACAAAAACTCTGCCTATATCTAGGCTGGTGCCACCTACAGTCCGGCAGTATTCTTCTGTCTCCTAGCAGGTGGAGAGGGTGCCAAACCTACAGTCTGTGCTGAGGCCTAGATATAGGTGGTAGATAGTGTGTAAAAAAAAAAAAAAAAGAAAAAGATGTTTAAGAGAAGGATTTGACGCTGAAGGTGGTGTTCTTAGTGGCCATTGTTTCGGCGCGTCGGATTTCCGAGCTTCAAGCTTTGTCGTGCAGGGAGCCCTTTTTGAGGATATCGGAGGCAGGGGTATCCTTCGTACGGCTCCATCCTTCTTACCCAAGGTGGTTTCTTCTTTCCATGTCAACCAGTCGGTTGAGTTACCGTCGTTCTTGCAACTCGATGATTCGGATCCTTTGGCTAAGGACCTCCGTAAATTGGATGTGCGGCGCGTCCTGTTACGTTATCTGGAGGTAACTAATGCGTTTCGGGTTTCCGATCATCTGTTCGTGCTCTGGAGTGGTCCTCGAAGGGGCAATGCGGCATCTAAGACTACCATTGCGTGATGGTTGAAAGAGGCCATCAATTCGGCGTATATGTTGCAGGGTCGGTCCCTGCCCTTGGGGCTGCATGCCCATTCTACTCGCTCTCAGGCCACTTCTTGGGCGGAATGTCAACATATCTCGGCGGAAGAGATTTGCAGGGCGGCCACGTGGAAATCTTTGCATACTTTTTCCCGGCACTACCGTTTGGATGTCAAGGCTCCCGGTGCGGGAGGGTTTGGAGAAGGTGTGCTTAGAGCGGGCCTCTCCGGATCCCATCCCAGGTGAAGTGCGCTTGGGTACATCCCAGGAGTCTGGACTGATCCGGGTACGTACAGGGAAAAGAAAATTAGGTTCTTACCTTTGATAATTTTCGTTCCTGTAGTACCACGGATCAGTCCAGAGTCCCGCCCGGTTGAGTGCTGCTATCGGGAGAGGCCATGGTGTACGTGGGCTGCTGTCTGATCTATATCATGCTATTTTCTGTGTGTTATCGGTACCTCGGGTTCGTTTTCCCAGTTGGGGGGTTGAGAACCGGTAATGATGATTCTGTTGGACCGGTGTTGTTAGGTGGTTCGATAGCCAGTTTGATTTGCGTTTTCCTGCTCTGACATTAAGTAATACTGCCGGATTGTAGGTGGCACCAGCCTAGATATAGGCGGAGTTTTTGTTTGTAAACTTCTGTCTCCATCTGCTAGAGGGGGGGGCCAAACCCAGGAGTCTGGACTGATCCGTGGTACTACAGGAACGAAAATTATCAAAGGTAAGAACCTAATTTTCTTTTTTTGTGTTCCTTTCCTCATTCCAAATCTCATCAAATGTTCACTGATGTGTACTGTGCTGTTCGTACCTCTGACTGTGAATGTAAAACTGGCCCCCAAACCCTAGATCACCACCAAAACCTCACGACTTACTAAATGACCCACCTATAGTGGAATAAATAGTTGACTAATATGAGAGCTTTATAAAGAACCTCTCTCTCTCTCTTTCTCACGCAAATCATTTTATCACAGGCGTTATTCATGCGACATTTATAGCAAAATGATGAATCTAGGAGTACATTCGGTTAATGCGCACTAACTGGGCTTAGTGTGCACTGATAGAACTTAGTGTGCCCTAACCACGAAATTAGGGAACCCCCCCCCCAAAAAAAAAACAACCCACAAAGCCATTTTAAAAATGAAATCAAGCAAAAAAAAGAAGGTACATGAAATGAAAATGATATAAAAAAAAAAGCACTGCATATCCCTACTTGTGACCTGTATTGGCCATTGTCAAAGACAGCTTGATAGCCCTTGAACTCAGGGCCAGCGCATTCATTAGGCGAAATTCGACAGTCGCCTAGGGTGCCGAGCCGTACGGGGCGCCAAAGAGCGCGAGCAAAGAGAAAATGCACAACAAGGAGGGCTTGTCCTACTTAACAGACAAGAATTAATAGGAAAAATTAGTGGGAAAATAAAAAGCTTTAAATTCCTAGCTTACTTATCATCCCATTGTAACTCTCAGAGTTGCTATTGAGTTTATTGCAATACAAGGCAGTTTCACTATCTCAATGAAACATTAATGATGCATTGACTTAATATTATTTCTGCATGCTTATATCTCACTCCCATGAATAAGGGCTGGCATTTCTAATGATCTGTTTTTGAGTCAATAACTTAGAAGTACAGAATTAGATATGGCAGGAGATGTTTAAATGACAAATGATTCAGAAACATGTATTAAAGGTAAACTATGTCAGATCCTGTATGAAAGCACAGGAACCGATCCAAAGAATTAAAAAAAAATAGCAACTATTAACAATTACATGGAAATATGGTTCTTATGGAACATTAAGTCTATAATTTATTTCAAGATCAGAAAGCAATTTTAGCAATGAAGAAACTTTTAACATGACTTCTTGATTATATATTTGTATTGAAGTTTGACAGTGGACGTATATAAATGTTTGCTCTGAAAGACTCAGATTTGCATGACTGATGAAAAGTTTAAGTAAAATGCTTTGCCCATTCCTAGAATTTGAGACAAGCACATCAAGTGTCATGTACAGAATATTAATACCGCCACTCATTTCAAGAACAATTGGCATAATCTGGGCAGACTTAGCCTTGTGGTCTTTCTCATTGCTAGCTTCACTCAATACCCTACCCCCATCTCATTTCCCTTGTTCATAACTCCTACTCCTTCCCCCCTTTAAAATTCCCCAGTCCTACTGCCATAAATACACTTTACCATGCATTTTGAATTTTGGAGAAACAGGAATATAGTATTCAATCTAGATAAATGAGGCTTGACCAACGTGCCGCAAATGCGCAGTAGAGAGCAGCTCTACTGCGCAGGCGCAGAACAGATTGCTCTGAGTGACGTGAGTGACGTGCTGACATGCCGCCCCATGGAAGAGATCGGACCAGGGTGTCACAAGGGCAGAGGAAAGGGCAGACGAGCCGCCACTCCGAGAAACGGCTCCTCTGACATGTTAACAGCCTGTGCCTGTCCCTCCACCAAATAGATCAATCTATCTATTTACAGAAAGTATTCAGATCCCTTCACATTTTCCAGATTTTATGTTACAGACTTATTCTAAAATGGATAATATGCAATTTTCCCTCCTCATTCTACACACAATACCCCATAATGACAAAGCAAAATCAAGTTTGTAGAAATTTGTGCAAATTAATTTACAAAATTAAAAGCCTGAAATATCACAATTACATAAGTATTCAGACATGTTGACGTTGCTATGACACTCAAAGGTGAGCTCAGTTGCATCCTGTTTCCATTGATCATCCTTGAGGTGTTTCTCCAACTTGATTGGAGTCCACCTGTAGTAAATTAAATTGATTGGACATGATTTGGAAAGGCACACACCTGTCTATGTAAGATCCCATAGTTGACAGTACATGTGAAAGTAAAATCAAAGCCATGAAGTTGAAGGAATTGTCTGTAGAGATCTGGGACAGGATTATGTTGAGGCACAGATCTGGGGAAGAGTAGAAAAAAATTCCTGTAGTATTGAAGGTCCCAAAGAACACAGCGGCCTCCATAATTCTTAAATGGAAGAAGTTTGGAAACACCAGGACTCTTCCTAGAGCTGGCTGCCCACCCAAACTGAGTAATTGAGGGAGAAAGGCCTTGGTTAGGGAGGTAAACAAGAACTCAACGGTCACGCTGACAGATCCCCAGAGTTCCACTGTGGAGGTATGAGAACCTGCCAGAAGGTCAGCCAACTCTGCAGCACTTCACCAATCAGGACTTTATGGTAGAGTGGCCATCCAAAACCCACACCTCAGTAAAAGGTACCTCAGCTGGCTTAGAGTTTGCCAAAAGGCACTTAAAGTACTCTCAGAGATGAGAAACAGTTCTCTGGTCTGATGAAACCAAAATTGAATTCTTTGGCCTAAATGCCAAAAATCATGTCTGGAGGAAACCAGGCACCGCTAATCACCTAGCAAATACCATATCTATGGTGAAGCATGGTGGTGGCAGCATCATGCTGTATGAATGTTTTTCAGCTGCAGGAACTTGGAGGCTAGTCAGGATTGAGGAAAAGTACAGAGAAATCCTTGATGAAAATCTGCCCCCAAATGGTCTGGACTAGGGATGTGCAGAGGGACGCCATACGTTGCATTCGGGATTTGGATTCATCAGGGAGCAGATGCATTGCATTCGGCCGTATGGTGCCCCGATGCGTTAATACGGCGATTTCTATTCATGTCCCAGCTAAAACTAAAATTAACTACAACCCCCACCCTCCTGACCCCCCCCCCCCAAAGACTTACCAAAACTCCCTGGTGGTCCAGCAGGGAGTCCGGGAGCCATCCCCTGCACTCTCACACCCTCTGTGCTGGTTTCATCATGGCGCCGATAGCCTTTGACCTACTATGTCACAGGGGCTACCAGTGCCATTGATCAGCCCCTGTCACATGGCCATCGGCGCCATCTTGTGCTCCTACCATGTGACAGGAGCTGACCAATGGCACCGGTAGCCCCTTTGACATAGTATGGGCAAAGGCTATCGGCACCATTTTGAGTACTGGCATCCGACAGCCAGAGTGCAGGAGGTCGCTCCCGGACCCCTGCTGGACTTTTGGCAAGTCTTGTGGGGGTCAGGAGGTCCACCCAAGCTGACCAAAAGTCCCTGAGGGTCCAAAGGGGGTCCCGGAGCGATCTCCTGCCCTCGGGCCATCGGTGCCAGTAATCAAAATGGCGCCGATAGCCTTTGCCCATACTATGTCACAGGGGCTACCGGTGCCATTGGTCAGCCCCTGTCACATGGTAGGAGCACAAGATGGCACCGATGGCCATGTGACAGGGGCTGACCAATGGCACCGGTAGCCCCTGTGACATAGTAGGTCAAAGGCTATCGGCGCCATGATGAAACCGGCACCGAGGGTGTGAGAGTGCAGGAGATGGCTCCCGGACTCCCCACTGGACCACCAGGGAGTTTTGGGGGTCAGAAGGGTGGGGGGTTTGTTTAAATTGATTTATTTAGGCGGCCGAATAATTCGGCGAAGATTCGTGTATTCGTGGGGAATCGCGATACATTTCGCTTCCCCACGAATACAACAAAAATGGCAACATCCGTTGCGGATTGCCAATACGTAGGGACCGAATGCACACCTCTAGTCTGGACCTCAGACTGGAGCAACTATTTACCTTCCAACAAGACCAATATAATGCAGGTGTGGCTCCTTTGAATGTTCCTGAGTGGCCCAGCCAGAGCCTGGCCTTGAACCCGATTGAACATCTCTGGAGAGACCTGAAAATAGCTGTGCATCAATGCTCCCTATCCAACCTAACAGAGCTTGAGAGGATCTGCAGAGAAGAATGGGAGAAAATCACCAAATCCAGGTGTACCAAGATTATAGCGTCATAACCAACAAGGCTTGAGGCTGTAATTGCTGCAAAAGGTGCCTCAACAAAGTCTGAATAGTTATATAAATGCAATATTTCCGTTTTATTTAATTCATTTGCACAAATTTCTAAAGCTGATTTTGCTTTGTCATTGTGTGTAGATTGAGGAGGGGAAAATATGAATATTATCCATATTAGAATAAGGCTGTAACATAAGAAAATGTGGGAAAAAATGAAGGGGTCTGGATACTTTCTGAATACCTTGCATATAATATCTCCTGAGGAAGCCTTCTCCCTTAAGGAAGCCTTCACCAGAGAAACAAGGGCCTTGGTTGGGGATTTAACAGTCTATAAGTTTTATCTAGATTGTGTGAATGCAAGTGTGTGTATGTATGCAGATATTTCAATCAGGGTTTTTAATGTATTTGGTTAGAGACAGTGAGTGTTAATATTGTTTTTCGCTCTTTTGTGATTAGTGAAGATACCACATATAGGTCATCATACATTTGTGTTACAACCATTTTTTATGCAAAATTCATGTATACACAATTTACAGTGACTATATACAGTTTAATGATGTAATTGTTCATTGATGCATAAGATGAACATTGTAAAATATGTATATTTATTTAGATGTTTATATTCTGCTTTTCACACTTTTTCTACACTTCAAAGCGGATTATATTCAGGACTGTAGGTATCTACCTATCCCCAGATGGCTTACAATCTAAGGCCTAGATTTTTCAAATTGCTATAAATAAAGCAAAACTAACACCTGGGATAGAAAAAGGAGTGGGGTTAGGGTAATTTGGATGAAACTGTGCAGCTCGATAAATTGCCACATAGTAAAGTAATTTTATCGCTCACTGCGTTGCGTTATCGCTTGCTGCATTACATCATTGCGCAGCACGTAGCATCATCATGCAGTGCATTGTGTCATCACGGCATGTGTTATTTTTTCCCTGTATACATAGTCGCTTCCTGTACCTGCCTCTTTGAGGGTGTGTCAGGCGTTGGAGTAAGAGGAGAGGATGTTAGTGGTTCCAGAGGAGGTTTCAAGGATTTTTGTTGCGAATACTGAGTAATAGAGATGTGAATCGTTTTTAAACGATTAAAATTATCGTCAGATAATTTTAAAATCGTCCAAAATCGTTAGAGTGCAAGAGTGCACGATACAATACAAATGCCTCCGATTTATCGTCAGGGGCATTTGTATTGTATCGTTAAATAGGGCGCAGGAAAACCAGCACACCAAAACAACCCTAAAACCCACCCCGAACCTTTAAAACAAATCCCCCACCCTCCCGAACCCCCCCCCCCAAAATGTTTTAAATTACCTGGGGTCCAGTGGGGGGGTCCCGACGCGATCTCCCTCTCTCCGGTCGCCCATATGACATAGTGAGGGCAAAGGTAGCGCCGGCGCCATTTTGAAGATTGGCAATACGGCCCGCGCGCAGGAGGTCGCTCCCGGACCCCCGCTGGACTTTTGGCAAGTCTTGTGAGAGTCAGGAGGCCCCCCCCCAAGCTGGCCAAAAGTCCCTGGGGGTCCAGCGGGGGTCCGGGGGCGATCTCCTGCACGCGTGACGTCGGGAACCAGGAACCAAAATGGCGCCGGCGCTGCCTTTGCCCTGTCACATGATAAGGGCAAAGGGCCACCGGCGCCATTTCTCTCAACGCAGTCGTGGCCAGAGAGAGGGAGATCGTGTCGGGACCCCCCCACTGGACCCCAGGTAATTAAAAACATTTTGGGGGGGGTTCGGGAGGGTGGGGGATTTGTTCTAAAGGTTCGGGGTGGGTTTTAGGGTTTTTTTGGTGTGCCTGTTTTGCCGCGCTCCCCCGATTTAGGATTTTTAACGATTTAAAAAAAAAAAAAAAAAACACGACGATAAGATTTCCCTCCCCCCCCAGCCAAAATCGATCGTTAAGACGATCGATCACACGATTCACACCCCTACTGAGTAATCTTGTGCTTTTGTTCTCATCTGTTTCCCTTTCCCTTTGTCATTTGTCGGAGTGAAAATGAGTTTGTCTAGTATGCCATTTTATGTGGAAGTAGTGATGAGGAGTGGAGAGTGTGCGGAGGAGTGAGTGGAGGAGTGGAGAGTGTGTGGAAGACTGGAGGAGTGGAGGAGTGGAGAGTGTGCAGAGGAGTGGAGGAGTGGTTGGTGTGCAGAGGAGTGGAGGAGTGGATAGTGTGCAGAGAAGTGAGCAGAGAAGCGGAGGGTGTGTGACGGAGTGAGCAGAGGAGTGTGCAGAGGAGTAACTGGAGAAGTGTGAGTGTGTGCAGTGAGGAGGAATGGGTGCGCTGAGGTGTATGTGTATGCTGAGAGGATGGAGCATGAGAGGCATGGGTAGTCTGGAGAGAAGAGGCGTCAGGGGAGGAGGCGTGAGGAGGGGGCAGAGAGAGTGGGAGGATGAGGGCAGGAGTGCCAGAGGAAGGAGGAGTAGGGACAGGGGTAGGAGTAGAGACAGGCAGGAGGGAAGAGATAGGAGGGTGCAGGTGGGGGAAGGGGTTAGGTAGGCCAGAGTGGAGGAATGAGTAGGGCAGGCTAGGGATACACAGAGAGGGCAGAGGGGAAGGGAGTTGGGGCCAGGGTCAGGTGGGGGGGGGGGGGGAGGAAGGGAGGGAGAAGCGGGACAGAGAGCGAAGAAAGGGAGTACACCTTTCTGGAACAGAAAGTGGCACCCTCCTCGGGCAAACAAAAAGAGATAAATGCCAGATGTCTTATACAAGTATTTATTGTGGTGGAAACGCGTTACAAACTGCCCGATTCGGACCGAGTTTCGCCACTTTTTGAGTGGCTGCCTCAGGGACTATAATAAAATCACACAACATAAAAATTATTAAAACACATATAGTCATAATTAAAATCATAAAAAACCTAAACAATTCAAAAGAACATGAAAATACAGACATAAAAGAATGAACATTAAAATGGTGACATAAAAAAGGAGACATAAATGAGCAATTATGCAACATCAATTGTTGTTTGCTTAAATTAAGGCTATAAAAACACCTATATACGTAAAACACAAGATGCCGACCATATAGACAGTAAAAATGTATTTAAAAAAATAGTGAGAACTAGAAAAATGTAGCTTAATGGATCGTTAAAGAGATTATTGAAAAAAATTTTTAGTGCGATAACTAAAAAATTCTTCATGTGTATTTAAAAATCAATAGTTGTTACCTCAAAATCTAGTTTGGACCAAACACCATTCATAAAAGATCAAAGTTGTGATACAATCTCATTTAAGAAACATCCGCAGTGGGGGCATATCTGAAAAAATATGACAGTGCATTAAATACTAAAAATTAGTTTCATATAACTATCATGCAGTCTGGAGTGATCTGAAGAATATTGGCAAGGTGCCCTCTGCCTAGATTATTTAATTTAATTTAATTTATAAACTTTTAAAATATACCGACATTCGTGGGAACATCATGCCGGTTTACAATGTAACAGAAAGACGGAAATTACATAAAACCAGGGTAGGGGGAGAGGGGAGCAAATGGAAGGAGGAGGAGAGAAGAGCAGGAGGAAGGCAAGGCAGGGAGGAAGGACCGGTGGTGAAAGAGTGCCACCGGAGGGATTAAGAACTATAACTTCGTAGTGTGTGCACTTGGCGAGAGGCACTACAGTCAACTTTATACAGGTAGGAGATCTTAAACATCTAAGAAAGTGGCATGTACAACTGTGAGAGACTTACACATCTGTCGGCTCGATCCAGTAAGGCCGCGGTAAAAACAGTGAGGTAGTGTCAGGCGCACCCTTCCTCCCCGCACGCACAGTTCTCTTCACTAACTCCCCGATACTCTCCTCTAATCGCATGCAAATGCATGCCGCGGCTGTGAAGCGTTAGGGAAGGGTTATGCCCGCGCAACCCATTTTACTGTATAGGCGCTGTAACAGCGCCTATACAGTAACCTGGGTGCGCTGGTACCTGTCATTTCAAATGACATTTGAAATGACAGGCACCAGGAAGTGTAAAAAAGTTTAAAAAGTGTAAAAAACAAAAACCTGTGTGTTATATAAAAAAATAAAACAATTTTAAATACCTGTCGGAGGGCCGTGGGTCCAGGCGGCCGGTGGGCGGCGGGCAGCCATCAGCGGCATCCGGTAGTCCCTTCTCCCTTCCTCCCTCCCTCCCCTGCCTGGATGAGCGCCAAAATCGCACGGGCGGGTCGGCAGCGGGGGGGGGGGGGGGCGGCAGCAGGATCCGGGAACGGCGGGTAGGCAGCAGCGGGGTCCGGGGGGGCAGGGGCAGCGGCAGCGGGGGGGGGGGGCAGCAGCAGGGGGGCGGCAGCAGGATCCGGGAGCGGCGGGTAGGCAGCAGCGGGGTCCGGGGGTGGCAGCGAGATCCGGGGAGCCAGCAGCGGCAGCATGTTCGATCGCGCAGGCAGGTAGGTGGCAAAGTAAAGATGGCCGCCAGCACGGGAAAATCGTGCAATTGGCCGCTGAAGACGTGACGTCACACCCCGTGACGCCAAACGTCGTGACGTCACGTCTTCAGCGGCCAATTGCACGATTTTCCCGTGCAGGCGGCCATCTTTACTTTGCCACCTACCTGCCTGCGCGATCGAACATGCTGCCGCTGCTGGCTCCCCGGATCTCGCTGCCACCCCCGGACCCCGCTGCTGCCTACCCGCCGCTCCCGGATCCTGCTGCCGCCCCCCCGCTGCCACTGCCCTGGACCCCCCGGACCCAGCTGCTGCCTACCCGCCGCTCCCGGATCCTGCTGCGGCCCCCCCCCCCCGCTGCCGACCCGCCCGTGCGATTTTGGCGCTCATCCAGGCAGGGGAGGGAGGGAGGAAGGGAGAAGGGACTACCGGATGCCGCTGATGGCTGCCCGCCGCCCACCGGCCGCCTGGACCCACGGCCCTCCGACAGGTATTTAAAATTGTTTTATTTTTTTATATAACACACAGGTTTTTTGTTTTTTACACTTTTTACACTTACCATAGCAGGCCCGAGCCTTGCTACTTTTTCGTTTGTTTTTTTTTGCCCTGGTCCCGTCCGGTCTCCTGCAGCCCCGTCCGGTCCGGACGGGGCTGCAGGAGACCGGACGGGACCAGGGCGGGTAAGCAATGTTTTTACCCTACACTACACTACACTAACTCCTACTAGGGGGAGGCGGTAAACTAGCAGGTTAAGGCCGCGGCAGAACAGCGGGTTACGGAGGAGATAATATCAGCGCCCGTTACAGTATCGCAGGGGAATAGCTAATTCCTTCATTATACAGCTTTTTCGTTCATTTACATGCCGGGTGCGGAAAGGGTTATGCGTCTGTTTTCAGAAGCGATACGGACGCGTGAAACTGGACACTGTATCGCCGAACTGCCTTGCGCGCCCGAATTGTGCGCTACGAGCACGTTACAGACGGGCAATCCTCAAGCGGACGATACTGGATCGAGCTGTGTGTGATTAAAGTCAGCATCTCATAGAGTGGCATATACTAGGGGTGTGCATTCGTTTTGAACGCATATGTAAAACGCAACTTATATTTTGTAAAAGAGAAAAAAAAGGTTTGATGCGCAACGCATCGCGACTTCAAACTTATTCAACATAACTATGTTGAATACGTTGAACCTAAATAAACACTTAAACCCCCCACCCTCCTGACCTCCCCAAGACTTACCAAAACTCCCTGGTGGTCCAGCGGGGAGTCAGGAAACCATCCCTGCATTCCTTTGCGATTTCCTCACGGCGCCGATAGCCTGTGTCACAGGGGCTGCCTGTGCCATTGGTCAGCCCCTGTCACATGGTCACGGCGCCATCTTGTGCTTCTACCACGTGACAGGTAGGTCATGTGGCAGGAGGTCGCTCCGGGACCCCCGCTGGACCCAACCGGAACTTTTGGCCAGCTTGGGGGGGCCTCCTGACCCCCCCCAAGCTGGCCAAAAGTTCCGGTTGGGTCCAGCGGGGGTCCGGGAGTGGAGGCGCGGAGGAGCACGTGACGTCGGCGTGACGTCGGTGTCACGTGCTCCTCCGCGCCTCCGCTCCCGGTCCCCCGCTGGACCCAACCGGAACTTTTGGCCAGCTTGGGGGGTCAGGAGGCCCCCCAAGCTGGCCAAAAGTTCCGGTTGGGTCCAGCGGGGGTCCCGGAGCGACCTCCTGCCACATGACCTACCTGTCACGTGGTAGAAGCACAAGATGGCGCCGTGACCATGTGACAGGGGCTGACCAATGGCAGGGGCAGCCCCTGTGACACAGGCTATCGGCGCCGTGAGGAAATCGCAAAGGAGTGCATGGATGGCTTCCTGACTCCCCGCTGGACCACCAGGGAGTTTTGGTAAGTCTTGGGGGGGGGATTAAGGAGGGTGGGGGGTTTAAATTGTTATTTAGGGAACCGGGAAACGTATGGACAGATCCACAACTTATGGATTTCTCCATACTTTCATATTGAACGGAATCGACCCTCACCTTCAACATATCAACGTTTCAACGAAAACGTTTTGCCTGCACATCCCTAGCATATACACCTGTGAGAGTCTTATACATGTATGTGATTACAGACAAGTTTGTACAAGGTGGGGGGTCTTTTACATCTTAAACACTGAGAGTCTTATACAGCTCTGTGATAACAGTCAACTTTGTACTGGGTGAGAGACTTATACGTTTGCGAGGAAGATTATGAATCTATATGAAGAAGGGATATTAACAAGGCGGTAATATTCATAAAGCAGTACTATTTACAGAGAAAAAATATTCACAACGCAGTGGTATTTATAATGTGGAAAATATTCACTAGGGGTACTATGGTCACAGGTACACACAGGTACTTCCACAAGCGGTTTTGAGTATAAAGGAACACATTGACAGGGGAGGACAGGGGAGGAGAAGTCGTGGGGAGGAGCTATGTGGGTTCCGGGTCATGATAGTCCATTTTGAAGAGCCATGTTTTGACCCCTGTTTTGAATTTTTTAATGCATGGCTCTCGACAGAGTGCAGGTGGCATCGAGTTCCAGAGGGTGGGTCCAGCAATGGATATGGCTCTTTCTCTGGTGGAGGTGAGGGAGGCACTTTTAAGTGAAGGGGTGTGGAGGGTGCCGGAGTGTGTGCTTCTTGAGGGGCGTTCGGTTGCGTGGGGGCGGATGGGGTCCTCAAGCCAGGGGTGGTGATGATTGTGCAGTGAGTTGTGGATTATGGTCAAGGTTTTGTTTTTGATTCGGGAGGATATGGGCAGCCAGTGGAGTTCCTTCAGTATGGGGGTGATGTGTTCGGATTTACGTGTATTTGTGAGGATTCTTGCCATGGCATTCTGTAGCATTTGCAAGGGTCTGATGGTGGTATAGGGGAGGCCTAGGAGCAAGGAATTACAGTAGTCCATTTTTGATAACAAGGTTGCTTGCAGGACTGTGTGGAAATCTTGGGCATGGAGCAAAGGTTTGAGTTTTTTGAGGATATGGAGTTTGTAAAATCCACTCTTTATGATTGTGTTGATGTGGTTTTTGAAGTTAAGCTGATGGTCTAAGGATACCCCTAAGTCTCGCACAAAGTTGAGTAGGGTCATGGCGGGAGTGGCGGGGTTGCTTGTGGTAGGTGTGATAAGGTCTGAGTGCTTTGAGATGATGAGAAGTTTGGTCTTGGTGGAGTTTAGGGCAAGGTGAAGGTTAGAGAGGAGGGCTTTAATAGATGCAAGGCAAGATTCCCAGAACTTGAGGGATTTGGTGAGGGATTCCTGGATGGGGATGAGGATTTGGATGTCGTCTGCATAAAGGAAAAATCTGAGACCTAAGTTGGTGAGCAGGTGGCAGAGGGGCACTAGATAAATGTTGAAGAGGGTGGATGAAAGTGAAGAGCCCTATGGGACACCTTGGGTGAGGGGGATGTGTGAGGATTCTGAGTTTGCCATTCTTACAGTGTAGCTTCTGTTAAGAAGGTACGAGGCGAACCAGTGGTGGGCGGTGCCTGAGATGCCGATCTCCGAGAGGCGGATAAGGAGGATTTTGTGATTGATGGTGTCGAAGGCGTATGAGATGTCAAGGATGGCCAGGATAAAGGAGTGTCTGCGGTCCAGGCCCTTGAGGAGGGTGTCAGTTAAGGAGAGTAATAGGTGTTCCGTGCTGCAGGATTTACGGAATCTGAATTGGGAGGGGTGAGGGATGTTGTGGTCTTCAAGATAGTTGGACAGCTGGGCATTGACAATTTTTTCCATGACTTTGGAAATGAAGGGGAGGTTAGAGATGGGCCGGACGTTTGAGGGGTTGGAGGGGGTCGAGGGTGGGTTTTTTGAGTAGGGGCTTGACGACTGCCAATTTGAGGGGGACTGGGACTTCGCCATGTAACAGGGAACAGTTGATTATGTCTGCAATGGGTTTTGCGATGATGGAGGGAATGGAGAGGCGGGCATTAGTTGGGATGGTGTCAGAGGGGTGAGTAGCGGGTTTGATTTTTTTGAGGGTAGCTTCGATTTCCTTGGATGAGGTTGAGTCGAGGGACTCAACCTTGAGATTCGGGTTTGTGGGAAGGGGGGGGTTGGAGGGGAGGCGTAGGAGGAGGTTAGCTATTTTGTTTTTGAAGTAGAGGGCGAGTTCTTCACATGAGCTGTTTTCTTGTTCATTAGAGGAAGGGGGGAGGGGGGTTTCGTGAGTTCCGCCACATAGGAGAATAGGGCCTTTTTCACTTAATTGATATTGATGGATTCTAGCAGAGTAGTATTTATTTATTTATTTATTTAAGATTTTTCTATACCGGCATTAGTGTGCAAACATCATACCGGTTTACATTGCAACTGAAAGATTGAAAATACAATGAACAGGGGAGGGGGAGGGGACTATAAATAATTACAGAGATACAATAGTACAGAAAATGCAAAAAAACAGCAGAGATAAACGTTAAACAATAAAGCTATATGCAAAGGCAAACTTATATACAAGGGCGTAAGCAAGAAATTGAATACAGGGGTCCTATAAAGAATACAGGGTGATTTATAATCTTAATGATGAGCCTTTATTATAAGTGTATGTGAGCATGTATTAAGGGGGGGGAGGACTAAGAGAGCTGATTATTCTGGGTAGGCTTGTTGGAAGAGCCAGGTCTTTAGTTTCTTTCTGAATTTAGAGTAGCATGGTTCAAGTCTAAGTGTAGATGGGAGGGAGTTCCATTGTTTGGGGCCTGCTATGGAGATAGCACGGTCCCTTGTGGCAGAGAGGTGGGCTCTTTTAAGGGAGGATACTGTTAGAGTTCCTTTATTGATGGATCTGGTTGGTCGATCAGAGCGTGTGAGGCAGAAGGGCTCATCAAGCCAGTTGGAGTTGTAGGAGTAGATGGATTTGTGAATTATGGATAGGGTTTTAAAGAGAATGCGGGATCTATGGGGAGCCAGTGGAGGTCTTTGAGTATGGGAGTAATGTGATCGGATTTCCGTGTGTTTGTGATGAACCTGGCAACAGCATTTTGGAAAATTTGTAAGGGTTTAATGGTGGAGGAGGGTAGTCCAAGGAAAAGGGCGTTACAGTAGTCGAGCTTTGAGGATAGGGTAGCTTGGATAACAGTCCGGAAGTCGTGATAGTAGAGGAGGGGTCTAAGTTTCTTTAGGACGTTGAGCTTGAAAAAGCCCTCTTTCAGGATAGAATTGATATATTTTTTTAGATTCAGTTGTTGGTCTAATACTATACCAAGGTCTCTTACACAGGGTTGGGAAGATATGGTGTTGAAAGCTGGGTCGTTGGAGATCAGGGGTTTGGGGGGTTGGTGTTGGGACAGAAGGAGCAGTTCCATTTTGGATGTGTTTAGTGCAAGGTGGATGTTTGTGAGGAAGTCATTTATGGAAGCGAGACATGTGTTCCAATGTGCCAGGGCATCAGTTAGGAAGTTATGAATGGGGATGAGGATTTGGATGTCGTCTGCATAGAGGAAGAATTTGAGGCCAAGGTTTGTTAGAAGCTGACAGAGGGTGGTAAGGTAAATGTTGAATAAGGTGGAGGAAAGAGAGGAACCTTGTGGGATGCCTTGGGACAGGGAGTAGAGTGTGGATTTGGCATTTCCTATTTTGACTGCAAACTTCCTATTGGATAGGTAAGATTTAAACCATAGCAGAGCTAGGCCTGAAATACCTATTTCAGCCAGACGGGTGAGGAGGTGATTGTGATTGATGGTGTCAAAGGCAGCTGAGATATCGAACAGGGCAAGGAGGTAGCAGTTACCCTGATCCATGCCTCTGAGTATGTGATCTGAGAGGGAGAGTAGGAGAGTTTCGGTACTGAGGTATTTACGGAAACCAAATTGGGCAGGGTGCAGTATTTTATTGTGTTCAAGGTATTCTGTGAGTTGGGTATTCACTATCTTTTCCATGATCTTAGAGATGAAGGGAAGGTTAGAGATTGGGCGGAAATTGGAGGGGACTTTAGGGTCTAGTGAGTGTTTTTTGAGGAGTGGTTTAACAATTGCTTGTTTGAGGACATCTGGGACGGAGCCTGAAGAAAGAGAGGAGTTAATAATGTCTGCAATAGGTTTGGCGATAGAGTTTGGGATGGAAAGTAGGGATTTGGTGGGTATCGTGTCTGAGGGGTGACAGGCAGGCCTGAGTTTTCTGAGGACTGATTCAACTTCCTTAGCGGAGGTTAGTTCAAGAGTTTCGAGAGTTGTAGTGGTTGGGGTAAATTGGGGGAGGGAGAGGGGGTGGGTGGTGGGAGAAGGGTGTTGGAATCTGAGGAGAATTTTGGTAATTTTTGTGTGGAAATATTGGGTGATTTCTTCACTTCTAGCAGAGGCTTCATTGTCTGGAATAGGGGGATGAGAAGACTTGGTGAGGTCGGCTACATATGCGAAAAGAGCCTTAGGGTTATACATATATTCATGGATTTTGGTAGCATAGAAGTCTCGTTTGGTGTTGAGTGTGGTTATTCTGTAATGGTGAAGTGCAGATTTATAGCTGGAGGCGAGCTGAGGCGAGGGGGCTTTTCACCAGGTTCTCTCTCGCTGCCTGAGCTTAGTTTTTAAGGCTCTCAGCTCTGCTATGTACCAGGGTTGGTGGTTTTTTGTAGATTGTTGCAGTTCTCTTCTGGAGATAGGGCATAGTTTATTGGCAAAATCAGTAGTGATGTTATACCAGGACGTGAGGGCAACTTCGGGGTTGGAGCAGTCAAGGTCTGGTAAGGCGTTGGAGATTGCAAGGGAAAGTTCATCACCTGAGCAGGGTTTTCTGAAAGTGATAGTGGTGTTGCGTGCTGGGTTGGGGGTAATTGGCGCGGTGAAGGGTAGAGAGGCTTCAATGAGGAAGTGGTCAGACCATGGTACTGGAGAGCAGGTGGAGGGTGGGCAGGTAGAAAACAATTGTTAATGAAGATGAGGTCGAGGGAGTGGCCAGCTTGATGAGTCGGGGAAGTGACAATTTGTCTGAGACCTATAGCTTGGAGGGCAGTGAGGAAAGTTTTGCAAGAGGAGGTGAGGGGGGTGGCGTCAACATGGAGATTGAAGTCTCCTAGTATAATGGATGGGATTTCAATGTTGATGTTAGCAGAGATGAATTCAATTATGGGGGATGGATCACGTTCGATGGAGCCAGGCGGGGCATATATAAGGCAGATCTGTAGCGTGGGGGATTTGAAAAGGCCAATTTCCAGTTTGGGGAGTCTGGTTGTGTGTGCAAGTTTGAGGTTGAGGTGTTTTTTGAAGGCTAGGAGGATGCCACCTCCTCTTTTTTTTGGCCTGGGGATGGATAGAATTTCGTATGAGTGAGAGGGTAGTTGGTTGAGAAGGACCATGTCTGTTTCTCTGAACCAAGTTTCCATGATAGCACAGATATCTGGTTTGCAGTCGGTGAGCAGGTCATTGAGGATAGGGGTTTTTTTGGTGAGGGACTGGGCATTGAACAGGATTATCGAAAGAGTTGCGAGACCTAGAATTTGGGTGAAGGGAGTCGTGAGAATGGGAAAGAGCGACTTGTGGGGGAGAGATGGTAGGTGGGGTGGGGGGCAGGGGCGTCTGTTATGGTGGAGGTAAATGCGGGGGATAGGGTAGGTGGTCATAGTGGTGAGAGGAGAAAAGAGGAGTGGATGGTTTGATTGGATAGGATCCAGTTAAATGTGGTGGAGCAGGGCAGCTTCAGAGGCAGTAAAAGGTGTGCAATATCAATGTGTGCAGCTGAGGGGTGAAGAACAGTGTTGATTACAATACTTACAGTTAGGCGTTGGACAGTAGGATAGGATTCAGCAGAAGTATGGGGTGGGGTATTGGTGGGGTATAAGGTTGGACAGTAGAGGAGGAGAGAGACTTGTAAGAGTAAGTCAGAACTGAGTGCAAAAGGAGAGGAAATTGCAGAGATCTCCGAGTTTATATGCGGAGGTGGATTTTGATCTATTAAGGACGCACGAAGGAGCGCACTTTGTCCTTCGGCGCGCAATGCACGGCGCGCAACGCCTGCGGGCGGCATGCCTTTTAAAGTTCCCTCCGGCCCCTCTATGTGACGTGATCCGGGGGGGCGGAGCAGGGCCGAGCTGCTTTGATGCCGCAGAGGGCGCTGGGTTCAGCCGCGTGGTTGAAGGAACAGCTTCTTTGACCCCGGCGGGTCAGCGCCGAGCGCGCAAGGAGCAGGAGTGAGGTCTGAAGCGGGCAGGCGGCGAGGAAAAGAGAAAGGTACCTGCGGGCGGCGGGCCTTTTAAAGTTCCCTCCGGCCCCTCTATGTGACGTGATCCGGGGGGTCGGAGCAGGGCCGCGCTGCTTTGATGCCGCAGAGGGCGTTTTGTCTGTGTGGTTGCGAGGCTGTAAGCATGGAGGGCTTAAAAGTGAAAAATAGACTTACTCGGTGAAAGTACAAAAAATAAAATAGAGGAAAACATCAAAAGATAGAGTGGCGAAACTCGGCCAGAGTTGAGCAGTTTGTAATACGTCTCCACCACAATAAATACTTCTATAAGACATCTGGCATCTATCTC
Organism: Rhinatrema bivittatum; assembly: GCF_901001135.1. Taxonomy (NCBI): domain Eukaryota; kingdom Metazoa; phylum Chordata; class Amphibia; order Gymnophiona; family Rhinatrematidae; genus Rhinatrema; species Rhinatrema bivittatum. Next base: position 234,431,215 of record NC_042617.1, on the reverse strand, counting down.
TTTTTGTTTACCCTCACGGCTTTCATAGATCACCTACCTCTTTGCTTTTTGGGTCCGACCCTCCTTGGGCAGCCATGAGGCACCATGGCAGTGCATCAGGACCAGTAAGTTTAGTGTGCAGGAGAATGTGCTCCTCATTGCAGGGGTCCTGCAACATTACACGATGTTGTTTGACAACCAGGCAGCAAAGACCTCTAAGGCAACTAAGGGTCAAAGATGGCGCACTATTGCCTAAAACTCTCGTACTCTCACCTACAAAAAAGTTCTTATGAACTATCTTTTTTATTTACACAATTTAATAAACTAAATTGAGAAGAAAGAGGTAAGTTTCATATTACAAATGCATGCCTCCACGGCCTTGCATTCTTTTTGTAGTATAATCATTAACTTGCCTCCTTCCTCCTTCTATCCATTTTATTTATATTAGAAATAATTTTTAAGAAATAATTTTTAAGATTTTTTTGTATTTTAAATTTCTCTAAAAAATAATTATAATCTCCACCTTGCATAGCAGGATCATTCAAATTTTTTCAAAACTTTCCAGGCTTGTGTTGAATAACTAAATTCTTTTATCCCTATGCTCGGGGAAGATTCAAATCTCCATTTTAATCATTTATACGCCATCTGTTTCAAATTTCCCTAACGGGAATTTTTCTATGAAACGCCAATTTCTTATACTTTAAATTGTCACTATCCAAAATGAAACTGTTGAAGACTTATCTCCCGACACAGCTGCGTTTCGTTCTTCCTTCGTCAGGGGAGTATGTCCATTCTTGTTCTTGTTTGTTGCAAAGTGTTTCAAAAATGTGTGACTTTTTCATTCAGGTTCTCTACGTCCTCTCTCTCAGGCTTATAAGCTCTGAGTGGCGGCGTTATTTTTTAGCGTGTTCACTATGCTTTAAAAGCTGATCAACAGATCGTAAATCAACCAATGGTGTGGCATACGTGTTGCGTGCTACGTCATGTTCACAAACGTTTATTGATTGGTGGTCTTAAAATTAAAGGAGCATTTGTTACAATTGAACATATGCTGATTCTCAGTCTATATTAAATCAGGCTCGCCCACTCTACTTCTTCGTTTAATCCTTGCGGTACCACTGTATTCAGTTTAAAAATCCATTGTTGCTCGATATAATTCAGTCTCTTCTTACCATCTCCTCCTGTGATCGTACTATCAACCTTGTCTATAACCGTCCATCTGAGCTGATCAAAAGTGTGTCCATGCTCAATGCAGTGCTGCACCATTGGTGCTTCCACAGTTTTCGTATTTAATTTTGATCTATGCTCAATTAGTTGTGTCCTTATAGCTCTTGATGTCCTGCTCACATAATTTTTAGGGCAGGGGCACTGAATCAAATAGATCACATTTCTTGATGTACAATCAGAGTTTTTAATCCTCTTTATGTAATATCCTGTTGCCATGCCTTATGATGTCCTCCTAGAGATTTTTCTTCCATATCTCTAATGATATCTGCGTGTACCACCATGTCTTTTAAATTGGAGCCTCTCGTTGTTGCTATCAATGGTAATTCTCCAAAAATTTCATGTACTGAAAGAATGGGCCAATGTCTCCGTATGGAGGCTATAATGGATGCCGTCGCAGTGCTTTGAGGTATAATACAGGTTAGCCTACCTTGTTCCTTGTTGTTTTGGTATTGGAGCAGTTGATTCCTATCAGCATATTTTGCTCTTTTATATGCTCTGTTTATGATCTTTTTTTGATATCCTCTATCCTTAAATTTATTTTTCAAATATTCCGCTTGTTTCTCAAATTCTTCTTTGGTGGAACAGATTCTTTTGTACCTAAAAAAATTGGCTTGCTGGTAATCCCTGTTTCAAGGATATAGCATGATGACTGTGGTATTTTAGTAGCGTGTTTCTCTCTATTTTTTTATGATGAACAGTTGTTTCAAGTGTTTGTCCTTTTCTTTGTTTTGGAATATATTTATATTTCTCATCACAAGCGGAGAAAGATATTGGCACTATTGCCTAGGCCATCAGCCAGCGCAGCAGAGTGGAAACAAGCGGGGAGCAGGTCACCCATAGATATCATAATGTGAAAGCCCAGATCAAGGCAAAGCTTGCATCCAGAGCTAAGTATCAATAGATGACCAGAGGAGGGGCCCCCTGTCCTATAGTAGTTACCGAGATGGAGCAGCGACTAATTGAAAGGCTAGAACCGTGTTGTGGTCCCAGTCGTGGCAGCTGCGACTAGGCCCTTACCTCCTTGGTCCCGGCCCGTCTCCGAGGGTCTGTGGAGCCCAGGACTTTGCCCTGGCAGTTTCCCATGGACTCCGTCAAAGTAGCGTACATTCTCTCCCTGCTCGATGGAAAGGCCCTGGTGTGGGCCTTCCCCCTGTGGGAGCGTAACGACTCCTCCTTGGATGACTTGCAGCAGTTCGTCACCAACTTTCGCCAAGCCTTTGACGAACCTGCCCTCCAGGCCTCAGCCACGTCAGAGTTGCTACAGCTTCACCAAGGATCCCGTTCCCTGGCGGACTATGCAATGGATTTCAGGACTCTCGCTCAGGAAGTAGGTTGGCAGGACGCTAGCCTTAAAGCCATTTTCTTGGAAGGGTTGTCAGGGTGCATCAAGGACGAGATGGCCACCCGGGATCTCCCAGAAGATCTTAATGCCCTCATTGACATGGCTGCCCACATCGATCGCCGCCTGCAACAGCGAGCACGAGAATTACGCATGACAAAGCACAGCCCTGCCCGCAGTTCCTCATGCCCGCCACCTTCACCCAGGCCTGCCCGTTTTGATGTTTCTGCCGCTGAACCCATGCAGTTGGGACATGCCCTGCTCTCCCTTGAGGAGAGACAACGCCGCCACTCGATGGGCTTGTGCCTTTACTGTGGTCAGAAAGGCCATTTCTTGGCACGCTGCCAGGAGCGTGTGGAAAACACCAGAACCTAGGAGGTCGGGAGGAGCTCCTCCTAGGTTGTGCTACAGCTCCTCAGAGTATGATTCCCATTACTTTGGAATTTCCCAGAGGGTCCTTAGAAACCTTCGCCTTCCTGGATTCCAGAGCCGGAGGTAATTTTATCCAGCAAGACTTGGTCTCTCAACTGCAGATTCCTACGCAGAGACGAAAACTTCCACTCCGGATTACCTCCATTCAGGGAATGCTCCTTCCAGGTCGCATATTGACCGCCACGGCTCCCATCACAGTCCGCACCGGGGCGATCCATTCAGAGGAGATAGCCTTCCTGATTCTTGAAAAGGCTGTCCACCCCGTGGTGCTGGGGCTGCCATGGCTCCAAAAGCACTCGCCTGTGATCCAGTGGGATACTCTGCAAATCACTAAGTGGAGTCCCTATTGCCTCTCTCATTGTATGAAGGTTCCCAAGCCTCCTGCACTTCTGCTCTTGCACTGCACCCTTGGACCTCCAGCACCCTACGAGGACTTTACAGATGTCTTCTCGAAGACTAAAGCTGAGATTCTTCTGCACCATCGTCCATATGACTGCGCTATTGACTTATTGCCCGGATCTATGCCACCTCGGGGTAGGGTGTACCCCTTGTCCCTGCCCGAGACACGGGCCATGTCTGAGTACATCACTGAGAATTTGGCAAAAGGATTCATTCGCCCGTCAAAGTCGCCCGCCGGGGCAGGATTCTTTTTCGTCAGCAAAAAAGATGGTTCCCTGAGGCCCTGTATCGACTACCGAGGGCTCAATGCAATTACCAAACGGAACCGCTACCCTCTCCCGTTGATTCCAGAACTACTTGATCGGCTCCAAGGCGCAAGAGTCTTTACTAAGCTGGATCTACAACTAAGCGGGGCCTACAACTTAGTTAGAATCCATCCCGGGGACGAATGGAAGACCGCGTTCAATACTCGGGATGGGCATTACGAATACCTCGTAATGCCCTTTGGCCTTTGTAATGCCCCAGCAGTCTTCCAACACCTGATGAACGAGGTGCTACGGGATTTGCTCAACGTCTGTGTGATCGTCTACCTTGACGACGTCCTGATCTACTCTCGTGACCTGCTACGCACCGCCAGCATGTTTGCCAGGTGCTCCAAATTCTCAGAGAGCACAGCTTATACGCTAAGCTTGAGAAATGCAGCTTTGAAAAGACTTCCTTGCTGTTCCTGGGGTATATTGTTTCGGCTGATGGCTTCCAGATGGATCCGGAGAAAGTCGCTGCAATTAGGAACTGGCCGCAGCCGAGGGGTCTCAAGGCATTGCAACGTTTCCTCGGCTTTGCTAACTTTTATCTGCATTTTATTCCCGGCTATTCTCACATAGTGGCTCCTCTGACTGCGCTCACCCGGAAGGGAGCCAATGCGGTGGACTTGCCTGCCCAAGCCTGCCAAGCCTTCGAAGAATTGAAAAGGACCTTCTTACAAGACATATACCTCCGCCATCCTGATCCCAATCGGCCGTTCGTGGTTGAGGTCGATGCCTCGAATGTAGCTGATGGAGCGGTGCTGAGCCAGCACTCCGACACTGGACAGCTTCTCCCATGTTGTTTTTACTCTAGGAGGTTCTCCCCAGCCGAGAGCAATTATGGAGTCAGCAACAAGGAACTGCTCGCCGTGAAACTCACCCTAGAAGAATGGAGGCAGTGGTTGGAGGGAGCCAACCACCCCTTCACCATTTACACGGATCATAAAAATCTCTCTTTCCTCCGCCAAGCCCAGCGCCTGAACCCGAGATAAGCCCAGTGGTCTTTGTTTTTTGACCGATTTGACTTTACTCTACGATATCGCCCTGGCTCAAAAAATGTGCGAGCAGACACCCTGTCATGGTCCACCGAGATTGAGGAAACCCCTGAGACGCCCCAGTACATTTTGGATCCCAGGAAAATGCCGCTCGCCACCACCTCCGTGTCTTCCAAAGAAAAGACCATGGTCCCACGCAGCGCTCGTAGGGCCATGCTGGCATGGGCCCACGAATCCCTCACTGGAGGGCATGCGGGCCATGCCGGTACGCTAGACCTCCTCAACCGGTACTATTGGTGGCCAACCGTACTATTGGTGGCCAACGGTAAGACAAGATGTTCGTCTCTTTGTCAACTCCTGCCCCACTTGTGCATTGCAAAAACTGCTTGGCAGGAAACCTAGAGGGTTGTTACACCCCTTGCCTATTGTGGTGGAGCCCTAGATGCACCTCTCCACAGATTTTGTGGTGTATCTCCCAGCATCAGATGGAAACACGGTCATCTGGGTTGTTGTGGACCGGTTCTCCAAAATGGCACATTTTGTTTCCCTGTCAAAATTGCCTTCAGCGCCCGATTTTGCTAATTTATTTGTTCAACATGTGTTCTGACTTCATGGTCTGCCCCAGGACATCGTATCAGACTGAGGACCACAATTCACCGCCCGCTATTGGAAGGCGTTATGTAAACGCTTCAAGGTCCAGTTGAGTCTCTCATCAGCCTTCCACCCTCAGAGTAACGGGAAGATTGAACGTACGAACCGGACTCTGAAAACCTTCCTGTGCTCCTTTGTGAATGAAAGACAAGACGATTGGGCCAAACTTCTCCCATGGGCGGAATTTTCATACAACAATTATACACACTCCGCAACAGGAAGTTCTCCCTTCTTATCTGTTTATGGGAAGCAACTTCGGCTGCCCTTGCCCTCGCCTGAACCCAGCGCACTGCCAGCAGTGCAACCCTCTGCCCGCCAGCTACTTGCCCTCTGGACGTCTATCCAAAAGAAGATGCAAAGAGCTGCCCTTGCTGCCAAAAGATGGGCAGACAGCCATCGTCAGCCAGCATCAGTCTACCTCCCTGGGGACCGTGTTTGGCTGAGTACAAAGAATCTACAACTTCGGATTCCTTCCCACAGACTTGCCCCCAGATTCTGTGGACCATTCCGCATTGCCGAGTGCGTAGGAGCCATTTCCTATCACTTGCACTTACCCTCCTCGATGCATGTGCACAATGTCTTCCATGTGTCGCTTTTAAAGCCTCTAATCCTCTCCAGGTACCATCCCTGAGCTCCCGAATCTGCAGATCCTTCCGTGCCAGGAGACACCACCTACCAAGTCCGGGAGGTTCTAGATGTCAGATTCCATCAACATTGCTGGGAGTACCTCATCGCCTGGGAAGGTTGTGGATCCGAGGACAACACATGGGAGCCAGCCCGCAACATCCTTGATAAGGACTTATTGAAAGCCTTCCATCAAGACCACTCAGGTAAACCTGGGCCTGCTAAGAGGGGGCGTAAGAGGGGGGGTACTGTTGCGGTCCCAGTCACGGCAGCTGCGACTAGGCCCTTACCTCCTTGGTCCCAGCCCGACTCCGAGGGTCTGCGGCCTGTTTCACGGCATCCCTGAAGGGGGGACACTGCCGAGAAGCCCTGCCTGGATGCCTTCTCCCTAGGCTCGCACGCGCAACCCGCGCTTATGAAGGCCGTTTCCCGCCATTGGAAGCTCCGCCCTATCGATGACGTCAGACGCCGCGGCCTATGTAAGGCCGCCGCGGAGCCCAGAACTTTGCCTTGCAACAGGGTTCCTTGCAGTCCTCGGTTGCTCCGTGCCCCGGAGTGCGCTATTGTGTTAGCGACTCCGTTCCTGCCTGAGACTTGTTTCGCTCCACGCCCAAGTCTTGCTCTTGTCTGGCTTGCTTGTAGTAACCTGTTCTGCTTCAGTTCCAGCTTGGTTCCAGGTTCTAGTAGCCAGTCCTGCTTCAGTTCTTGTCTGGTTCCAGTAGCCAGTCCTGCTTCAGTTCCTGTCTGGTTCCAGTAGCCAGTTCTGCTTCAGTTCCTGCTTGCTTCAGTCCTAGCCTGCTTCAGCTCCTGCCTGTTTCCTGTTCCCTGTCTGCCTGCTCCAGCTCCAGCTTCCGTGATCTCCTAAGTCCCAGCGGTCGGGCTCCTACGGGCTTCCTCCTGGGGGAGTACCGGCTTCCAAGGTGAACCTCACCTCCAGCTCCTGCCTGGTATCCGCCTCCTGACCTGTCACTCACCAGAGACTATAGTACACCTCTCCCCAGTCTCTCACAGGTCGGCCCAAGGGTCCACTAAACAGTTCACTCACAACATAACGGACGTATTTGAGGGTATGGACGAGCGGCTTGACACCTCATGAGCTGCAGCCGATAAGTTCACCTCACCCATCAAAAGGCATACAGCAATGTTTGTAGACATAATTTGGCATAAGATGCTCACTCTGCAAAGAATCAAAATGCCCTTCTGATGCAAATAAAAAAAAGTATACTTGCTGGCATACGTACTAATGGCTTCTGTTTTGTTTCTACAGCTCTTGCCTTCCAAGGTGCCGGTCCCAGCCAGGAAGGCCCTGGTCCCAGCTGGGAAGCCCCATAGATGAGCCGTGATGCCCTAGGGAGCAGCCATGTGTTCAAACCATTTGAGAAGCCATTCCTTATAGATGCGCAGATCCAGGTCAGCGAGGAGGAGAAGGAGCAACAACCACAGCAGTAGCATCCACAGTGTCATGACCCCTCCATTGGTCATGATGCAATCCCTAGCCTCACCAAGCACACTTGATGTGTCACTAAACCTGGAAGACTTAATGCAGGAAGGCAGTCAGGAGTGGGATCCGTCAGACACATTAACTGCACAAACTAGCACACCACTGTGCCACCCACCACCACCACCACCAAATCCCCCTCACCAGGACCCAAGAAGCCCGCTAATACCCATCTTGCAGCAACAGTTAGCAATACCGGAACCAGCACCACGGATTGAAGAACCAGCACAATCAACACTAGAACCCACAGCACCAACACCTCAACCTGCACCACCAACACCTGAACCTGCAGCACAGATGCAGCTTGCAGAGATGAGGCATATGCGCGCAGAGCTACATGGCTTGAGGAGGTCTGTAAACAAGCAAAATCGCATCCTGCAACAGGATACAGCTTCAAATACACAAAATATAAATGCACTGGTTGCTGCCATCAGCAACATAGAAACACAGAAATGACGGCAGAAAAAGACCAAACGGCCCATCTAGTCTGCCCAGCAAGCTCCCACACTTATTTTCCCATACTTATCTGTTTCACCGACCACCAGGTTCAAGGCCCTTGTTGGTAACTGTTTGATTTGAATTTTCTGCCACCCCCTGCCATTGATGCAGAGAGTAATGTTGGAGTTGCATCAAAGGTGATTCATAAAGTTTAATGATTAAGGGTAGTAACCGCTGCATCAAGCAAGTTACCCCAATGCTTGTTTACCCAGACTGCACAGATCAATGCCTTGTTGGACCTTGTCTGAATGTAAATCCTCTTTTCCACATTTCCCCCTGCCATTGAAGCAGAGAGCAATGTTGGAGTTGCATTAACCGTGTGAAGGCTTATTGAGTAAGGGTAGTAATCACCAGGTAGTAGGCACCATTCCAGCAAGCCACCCCCATTGCTCTTCTCTTCATTCCTATTCTCTAGCCTTTATGGATCCACACAAATGTATTAACGCAAATCCTACAAAGAATGCCAGATCAGCCAGAGTCCTCTACATTAGAGTACACACCCCAAAGGAATCCCCATCAGGGGAGACACCCTAGGGGTAGGACCCCCAGAGGCATGCCTCCACCAAGAGGCAAGCAATGAGATGGACATGGTACATAATACACAACCACCTGGCTACAAGCTGGAAGAAGATTGTTTTTGGACAAGCATGGCCTGGCCTCACCACAGAGTTGGTGTGCTGTCTAGATGGAAGAAGACAACTGGGCCAGGCCTCACCACAGAATTTGTGTGCTGTCTAAATGGAAGAAGACAACTGGGCCAGGCCTCACCACAGAATGTGTGTGCCATCTAGACGGAAGAAGATAACTGGTCCAGGTCTCACCACAGAGTTGATGTGCCGTCTAGATGGAAGAGACAACTGGGTTGGGTCTCACCACAGAGTTCATGTGCCATCTAGATGGACAAAGACAACTCGGCCAGGCTTCACCACAGAGTTGGTGTGTCATCTAGATGGACGAAGACAACTGGGCTGGTCCTCACCATAGAGTTAGTATGCCATCTAGATGGAAAAATACAATCTGGTCGGGCCTCACCACAGAGTTGGTGTGCCATCTAGATGGATGATGACAACTGGGCCAAGCCTCACCACAGGGTTCGTGTGCCATCTAGATGGACGAAGACAACTGGGCTAGGCCTCACCACAGAGTTTGTGTGCCGTCTAGAAGCTCCTGCGAGTGGTGCCTCCATGCTGCTAGTTCTCATCTCTGCTCCTGCAAGTGGTGCCTTCATGTTGCTGGTTCTCATCTCAGCTCCTGCAAGTGGTGCCTCCAAGCTGCTGGGTCTCCTCCTGGGCCTCTTGCTGCCTCCATGATGCTGGGTCTCCTCCTGGGCCTCCTGCTGCCTCCATGCTAAACAGTTTGGTCTTGGTCCTGCTGTCTTGGCCCTTAGGCTGTCCTCTTTGAGTGCACTCTTTCAACATGGACTGTCTGGGGCCTTTGTGTTTACAGCACATCGTTTTGCTGGTATTACCTGCTTCATTACAGCAGTACTGTTGTTCTTGGGGTGCTACTTCTTGTTTCTGTGTTCTTAGTTGTAATCATGATTGTGCATTAAGGATAAGATGCTATGCCTGTATATGTAAAGATCCAATGTCAATGTATATTTGTACATGTGTACACAGAATATGAAGGAAATTAAATGTACATTGATTTTTGCTATTTCTTTTCTTGTTCTTGCATAAGATTATTACCTAAGACATAAATGCTTTATAAAACAGTGCACTACATGTGTTTGTTAATAAAGTGATAACTGTTTTGATGAACACACATCCTCGTCTCCTTTCATTGTATGCTTTTTGTGTTAATGGTTGAGAGGGTTAAAGGTTTGGCCTCCACATTAATTTGCATGATAGAATGCACAGGCACTTTCCTACTTTGTACTTATGTAGCAACCAACAATATTTTACCTAGGCCATACCACACAAACCTCAGGGAATGCTAGTAAGGAATAAAGGCAAAGTTAAAATATAAGCTCATAACAGAGGACCTTCTACCTTGCCTCTCATTGGCTTCTTCACACACCATACTGTTAGCTAACTCCTGCTTACATGGGCCTGTATGTAATATGCAGAATAACTTCATGGCTAACATTTATTCTGTTGTATATATACAACATGGGTGAAGGTTATTGTAAGTTACTCATCCTGTCATAAGAGTAGATAATCACCGGCCTTTTTAGTGTCAGGAATAGAAGGGTGTGTGAATCCCTCCATTTGCAGCTTTCACTGTTAACCTAGTACAACGTGTACTTGCCGAGTATAGTGACAGAGTGTCAGCTGCTGAGTGACAAGTGGGGAGGAGGAGTGAGTAAGTACTGTGTAGTATACAATGTCCACAGGCAAATAGCAGAGGGCGTAAAGGCCTGGTGCTCATGCTAAAGACCAGGCACACTTCCACAGACTGCTTGTCACCCCTGTAATAGGATGGATTGGGGTCCATATAATATATGTAGGTTAAGGCTTATCTTACAGGTAGCATCCAGATCCCAAAGACTGGGATCTATTTGGTGTTTGGGTTCTTGCCAGGTACTTATAGCCTGGATTGGCCACTGTTGGAAACAAGATGCTGGGCTTGATGGACCCTTGGTCTGACCCAGTATGGCAATTTCTTATCTTCTTATGCTGCCCATTACAGGAATGGCATTCAGTCTTTGGAAGTGTCTACTCCCCTGCACCAGCCCTATACACCCTGTGCTATTTGCATCTGTACATTGTGCACCACACTGTAGTACCTCACTACTTGTCCCTACTTGTCACTCAGCACCTGTCACTCATTTACAACACTCAGCAAGTACGGAGAGGTGTGGAACATCTTGTTAGTCTAATGTATTAGTGAAGCGCCTACAGTGTGTGGTAAGGCCCGAACCAGTCACTGCACTGCAGATATGGCTGCACCACTTTTATGTTTACACAGGAAAGGTACTGGCCTTCTAATGGCAGCTTTAAAGTTGACTTACCTTGCCAGTTTTTAGACTGCACAGAATGAGTGTGAAAAAGTAGGGGCTGGGATGGCTACATCTATGTGAAGGGTGCATGATAAAATCCACACAGAGGAGGCAAACTTGACCACTCAAGGCAAAGTAATACTCATAATAGCTGTTCCATTATGCATCAGGCACAAGGCAAGCAAACCTACACCCATTACACCTACACGCATCTATACCCCAACACCTGATAAATCAGTAAATGCTGTATGTAAAGCTGCATGATGCTAACCAATCATCAGAATCAGCCATACAGGTCCGGAACCCTCGCTGAACGACCTCCTGCAGTCGATCTCCTGCCCGCGCCATTTTCCGTACGGAAAACGATTCGCAGCAGGAGATCGCTCCCGGACGCCCGCTGGACCCCCAGAGACTTTTGGCCAGCTTGGGGGGGGCCTCCTGACCCCCACAAGACTTGCCAAAAGTCCAGCGGGGGTCCGGAAGCGACCTCCTGCGGTCGAATCGTGTTGGTCTATGGCCGCCGCCATTTTGCGGCGGCCATTTTGCAAAATGGCGCCGGCTGAAGACACACGCTTCAACAGCAGGAGCCCGTTTCGGACCACCGCTGGACCCCAGGGTACTTTAAGGCATTTGGGGGGGTTCGGGAGGGGGGGGATTTAATTTAAAGGATCGGGGGTGGGTTTTAGGGGGATTTAGTGTGCCGGTTTTCGGCCCGTTTCGGACCGCCGCTGGACCCCAGGGTAATTTAAGGCATTTGGGGGTGGGGGATTTAATTTAAAGGGTCGGGGGTGGGTTTTAGTGTGCCGGTTCACGATTTTAACGATTTTCACGATATTCTAAACACCCAAACGGCAACGATACGATTCCCTCCCCCTCCCAGCCGAAATCGATCGTTAAGACGATTGAGGACACGATTCACATCTCTACTTCTCTGTACCTTCTCCATTGCAACTATATCTTTTTTGAGATGCGGTGACCAGAATTGTACACAGTAGTCAAGGTGCGGTCTCACCATGGAGCGATACAGAGGCATTATGACATTTTATGTTTTATTCACCATTCCCTTTCTAATAATTCCCAACATTCTGTTTGCTTTTTTGACTGTCGCAGCACACTGAACCAATGATTTCAATGTGTTATCCACTATGACGCCTAGATCTCTTTCTTGAGTGGTAGCTCCTAATATGGAACCTAACATTGTGTAACTATAGCATGGGTTATTTTTCCCTATGTGCATCACCTTGCACTTATCCACATTAAATTTAATCTGCCATTTCGATGCCCAATTTTTCAGTCTCACAAGGTCTTCTTCCAATTTATCACAATCTGCTTGTGATTTAATTACTCTGAACCATAACATGCAGGCATTTCATCTGATTAGCCTATAGGTGAGAAATGTCTACCCAAGACTAAATACCTGCATGCATGTCTATATGGATGCAGTGCAATTAATTTCCCTTTAAGTGATAAGGCTGTGTTGTGACCTCAGCCTGGACATGGCTGTATGTCAATAAGCAGGCACAATACAGGTGTAGCACCTCACATACAGATGTTTCAGCACCTTGAAATAAGGCTGTAACCAGCCTATTTGGCATTGAAACCTTTAACTGTGGATCACTCACTTGTGAGCGGTAGGATGTGGTCCGCTGGGAAGGGGTGGCAAGGCACACCATGCTAGCTAGCTCACAAAGTTTTGGCCAACACATGCCTCTTTTAATATAACTATAATGAAGAACTCATGGTGGCAGCTAAATGTCTTTGATGTTATGTTTATTTGCTCCTCAGTTTTAGTAGAACAGTGTAGTGATGCTTTCTCAAGACAAGTATGCATATGTGTTTTCAGTTTGACAGTGACCTACACACTGTAGCAGTGTGAGAAAGATAGCAGCGCAGAGAGGAAAAGCAATCATGCTTCTGAACTATCTCCCATGGAAAGGGAAGTTGTAGGAGAGGCCTATCATGCAAAGTAGCATTCTATACGGTTTTTCCTAAGTTGGCTGCCCCTCAGTGTGCTCTCCTGGTGTCGTGCAGGTTGACATGATGAATCTGGGGAAAGATCTGGTTGTAATCTCCATTGGTACTCTGTGTTGTAAAGCAAGATTATGGAATACACAGCCGAGTAGCACTATCTTTGCCACTTTGGGTGGGACATACAATAAAGCTCCACCCATCTTGTCCAAACAGCAAAACTGACTTTTGAGAAGTCCAAAGGTGCACTCTATGACACATGGGTTTGCATATAAGGCATCATTGTACCTCCTTTCTGCTGGCATGTCGGGAATGGCAACAGGGGTGAGAAGCCACATCTTGAAATTATACCCAGAATCTCCTGGGGCAATGACAGATTAACGGCTTCAATCAGAGCATTATAACTTCAGGATGTAAGTGGCAATACACAACATTCAGTAATACTGTATAAGAGGTTGCCTTTACCTTTGCTGACCCTTTAAGGTTGATTTGTGTAGCCTAGGTGCCTATCACCTTGTTGTAAGCCAGTATATGTGCTGGCTTGATGTAGTGTTAAGAAATTCAGCTGTTCAGAACTACTACATCACATGTGTGTATTGGAACTATTGTGTGCCATGTCCTCAAAACTCCAGTTCTACAGGCTTATCATTGGTTACCAATAAAGTTCAAGTACAATATTAAATTCTATCCATCATTCACTCCCTCATCTATAACTCCTCTTCCACCTGGTTTTGCTCTTTACTTCATATCTACAAACCCACCTGACATCTGAGATCCTTGACAAAAAAACTTTTGGATATCCTTTCACCTCAACTAGCAAGACTAGACATTGCAAGGAAAAGGGCCTTATCAGTAGCAGGTCCCTCCCTCTGGAATGCATTACCCGATTCACTGTGATTACTATCTAACCCTATACACTTCAAGAAATCTTTAAAAACATACTTGTTTCAGATTGCTTTCAAAATTTCATCAACCAAACAGTAATACTTCATATCAATATTTTCATTTCCATTCCAAAAATTCCCCTCCCATTAGTCTTTTATATACATCTGAAAAAATAATTCCCTTCCCTCAATTTTTCCCTCTCCTATACATATTCAGTGGCTACAAAATGGCACTTGATTTTTGATGTTAATATGTTTTTTAATTTAACTAGATTCTTTATAATTTATTAACCTTTTATTTCATTTTATTATTATTAATATATTTGTGTAACTTTTTATTTTAATGTTTTCTACATTTATGTAAACCGTTTTGACTAAACTTTGTTTGTAAAAGTAGTATAGAAACACTTTAAATAAATAAATAAATGCAACTGGTGTAGTGGCCTGCCAACCTTGAGGATACACTGGTGCTACCTGCTAATTCCATACCTCATGGTGTGAATACAAATGTCTGTGACAGATGTCTGGTCTGTGTTTCCTATAAAACCTATTGAGAGACCACACACTGGGAATATAGAAGGCCACCAACATACACATGATAGTGATAGTAGTTAGGTGTGTGAATATATACAGAAACAGTCTGTAACAATCTTCCTCACGCCTCTGTAAGGCACCACATGTGATGGTGCTGTGGCGCTAGTGTGGACAGTTTAAGCTTGTAAATCACCAGGGATATTAAAATGGCACCCAAGGGAAGGATAGAAACAGGGCCATGTACTTTATGAAGACCTGCTTACTCTGTGAACTTAACGTCACATGCATTGTGTGTGTAAAGGTTTGTCACGCTATGAAGCATCGGAATAAAAAGCCATGACTAGAGCAAATGGCCTGCCTATGTGTACTAGCCACTTGTCATGCCACCGATCCATTTCTTCCCTGCAGACAACACCCTTTTGGGTGCCATTAGGCACAAACAAATAGTCAACATTGGAATATGGAAAGAAAAGTGTGTTTACCTACAAGCCAAGCATCACCATACATGCCAGCCTCAAAATTGTCAAAGAAGGCTGACTGGCTAAGTATAAAGGAATTGTGTGCAGTTCCCGGAAACCTGGGCATGACGTCAAGTATGTACATTTGAGCACTGCACACCTCTTGCATGTTGATGGAGTGGAAGAGCTTTCTGTTGCGGTACACCTACTCCCTCAGACGGGATGGAATGATGGCCACGTGAGTGCAGTTGATTGCTCCGACAACATTGGGAAAGTGTATGAAGGCATACAAACCTCTTTTCAAGTCCATCAAGTCCTGCCTGTCATGAGGAAATTTAATGAGGCGAGGAATGCTGTCAGTAACTGCTTCAATGACCGGGTTGAGACAGCGTGAGAAAGTGCTTTGGGACATTCTCCCCACCAACCTACTGTGGTTTGAAAGGAGCTGCTCATAGTGAAATGCAGGGCAGCCACCAGTTTTGTGAGGCCAGGCACAGCATGAGACCTTTCGGTGACTGGATCCAGATCCCCTTGGATTTCTTCATATAATTCCAGGAATGCCTGAGAGCTGATCTGATACCTGCTAACCACAAAGTCCTCTGAAATGCCCAGCAAGGATGTTCGTGGAGGAAAGATCTGCTCCCTGTATATCCTGTGCCGTAGCCACCTGCGTGCCGAATGGTGGCCCATAGGGGTGTGCATTCGGATTGACCGCATTAGTAAAACGCAACTCATATTTTTTTTTTACTTAAAAAATTGATTCGACATAAACGATCGGATTTCCCACATATCGAACATAGATATGTTCGATATGTGGGAAATCGCGATTGTTGAGCCAAAATAAAAATATAAACCCCCCCCCCCCCCTTAATCCCCCCCCCCCCCCCCGACTTACCACAACTCCCTGGTGATGGAGCGAGGAGTGAGGACGCCA
This sequence comes from Rhinatrema bivittatum, assembly GCF_901001135.1. Classification (NCBI taxonomy): domain Eukaryota; kingdom Metazoa; phylum Chordata; class Amphibia; order Gymnophiona; family Rhinatrematidae; genus Rhinatrema; species Rhinatrema bivittatum. Next base: position 234,415,549 of record NC_042617.1, on the reverse strand, counting down.
TTTCTGCAATCCTTGGCGAGAAGCATGTGACGTCGGCGGCACGTCGAGTGACGCCGGCGTCACGTGATTCCCGGCTCGTTCGCGCCGGACGGCTCGTTCGGCCCAAAAAGAACTTTTTGCTGGGAATCACGTGACGTCGCGTCTGAGTGACGCGGCGCCACGTGATTCCCGGCTCGTTCGCGCCGGACGGCTCGTTCGGCCCAAAAAGAACTTTTGGCCAGCTTGGGGGGGTCAGGAGGCCCCCCCAAGCTGGCCAAAAGTTCTTTTTGGGCCGAACGAGTCGTCCGGCGCGAACGAGCCGGGAATCACGTGACGCCGCATCACTCGACGTGCCACCGACGTCACATGCTTCTCGCCAAGGATTGCAGAAATGACGTCCTCACTCCTCGCTCGATCACCAGGGAGTTGTGGTAAGTCTGGGGGGGGGATTAAGGAGGGTGAGGGGGTTTAAATTTTTTTTTTGCACATATGTACATATACCCAACTCATTGGATTTTTTTTATGTCCATATTGGCCGCAAGTGGGACCCCCTTTCGGACATAAAAAATATGAACATAAAATTTTGCTCTGCACATCCCTAGTGGCCCATGCCCAGAGCCTACGGAACCCATGGCTCTGCATGCGCTTGTGGTACTTCCCTTGGAGGCCTCGGAAGAAGCCGTGCCTGTTGTTGAGATTGTTGGGGTTCCACATATTGTCATCTGCGGCAAGCATGATGAGGCATCCAGTATGCGGTGACAATAACACTTGCAAACAAGAATATGGGGTTAGGAAGGTGGAACAGTTAATAACAGCTGTTTTTATTGGGCCTGAAAGGCCTGGTAGGTGTGTCAGTGACCATTGTTTTTTTGTTTCGCGTGCAATAATCACCACAATAATAGCACATTGCACGATATTGTGAACGATAAATCTTTTCCCCACCATACGCAACCAAATAAAGGTGTAGTTATTTCTAGGGGTGTGCATTCGTTTTGACCGCATATGTAAAACGCAACTTTTTTTTTTTTTTTTACTTAACAAAGTGTTGAGGCGAAAACGATCGGATTTCCAACTTATTCAACATAGCTATGTTGAATACGTTGGAAATCGCGATTGTTGATTCTAAATAAAAATTTAAACCCCTCACCCTCCTTAATCCCCCCCCCAAGACTTACCAAAACTCCCTGGTGGTCCAGCGGGGAGTCAGGACGTCATTTATGTATTTCTTTGCGAGGAACACGTGACGTCCGCGTCACATCGGAGTGACGCGGACGTCACGTGATTCCCCACACGTTCCCCCCCCCAAGCTGGCCAAAAGTTCCGGTTGAGTCCAACGAGGGTCCCGAAGCGAACGTGCGGGGAATCACGTGATGTCCGCGTCACGTCGGAGTGACGCGGACGTCACGTGCTCCTCGCAAAGGAATACAGGAATGGCATCCTGACTCTCCGCTGGACCACCAGGGAGTTTTGGTAAGTCTTGGGGGGGGGGATTAAGGAGGGTGAGGGGTTTAAATTTTTATTTAGGGAATCGGTGCACGTATGGACATAGACTCAACTTATGGAATTCTACATATGTCCATATTGACCGAAATTGACCCCCCCTTTCGACTTATGGACTTATGAACATAAACTTTTGGTCTGCACATCCCTAGTTATTTCTCACAATAGATCCCATGATAATGAGTGATACTGTTTCACACACCGCGGTAAGAAACCCCAATTTTCATAAACCCTTCCGCGTGCGTTACAGTGCCATAATGCCCTAACCCACAGGCCGATTCAGTAAAGTCCGCGGGAGAGCGGATGAACGCCCACTCTCCCGGCGCGCATACTGGCCCTTCGCCGGTGCGCGCGATTCAGTATTCAAATTAGGTGGTGCAGTAGAAACGGGGAAAAGGAGGCGCTAGGGACACTAGCGCATCCATAGAGCCTCCTTTTAGCCCAGAGCGGCGGCTGTCAGCGGGTTTGACAGCTGACGCTCAATTTTGCCGGCATCAGTTCTCAAGCCCGCTGACAGCCACGGGTTCGGAAACTGGACGCCGGCAAAATTGAGCGTCCGGTTTTTGGCTCGACAGCCGCAGGCCGAATTAAAATTTTTTTTTTTTTTTTTTTACTTTTTTTACTCTTCGGGACCTCCAACTTAATATCGCCATGATATTAAGTTGGAGGGTACACAGAAAAGCATCACCATCCTTTCCCTTACCTGGCAAAGATATTCCCAGTCTGGGCACACTTGGTCAGTAAGCCACCCATGGAAATAATATCAGTCATTAGGTGTACTATCCTGCAAGTTTAGCCATACATGTCAGATCCTTTTACAGGGAACAGTGGGCAAAATGCCAACACATGAAAGAACAATACCAAGTGGGAAGCAGTCTGGTCCCTATGGTAAGCATCCATAGGGAACAATTAGAAAAACACCACAAAACCAAATCACCCATGAGGGGACACCTTGAAATATCTCCACTTTACCCATGCTCATTGTGCTCCCTGGTTTAAAGAACAATGCCCCATAAAAAGGCATTATAGAAATTATAAAAAAGAATAAACTATGCAAAAGTTCATCTGAGCAAAAATATATGTTAAATAGTGATCAGCAAAGGAATATGAAGAGCACCAGTTTTTCTGGGTTTTGAAATATTTTAGAAAGTTTTCATAGTTTATATTAAACACCTAAAACAGTAACTCCTAATCAATACTGTGAACAACATTCCCACTTTGTACATGGGATTAAAAATCAAAACTCATGGTTGAAGGTAATTTAGCAGCACTTCTGATCTTCGATTGCCTCTTCCTGGCCAAGTGCCAGTTGCTTGAAGACCAGCATGAAATAGATTCTATAAAACAGAAGAGAGAAAATACACCCACCTACCAAAAGCAACTTTAAGCAAACGTAATTTTCCTTTGTAACTAGAATAACTAAATTTTAACCAGAAAAATGCACTCATCCACCCTCTACAAGGAATGAAATATACCAAGTTCAATCACACCCTTCTTCACCAGCCTCACATTTGCCTTGAAAAACATGGTGGTGCAACTTTGCTGGGCCACTAACTGTGGCCACTGAAAAATATGGCACTCTGCAAACTCAGCAGCATCCATCATGGTGCATCTCACTATGGTCAGTTGTAGCCGGCCACGTGGATAGAAAAGGTGCACCCTCTCAAACTCCCAGGGTTGTCACCATACATCTCATTGATGATGACAGACTGTGGCTTAACATAGCCTCACTTGACAGGCGGCTAGCTGGTTCTCCTGCTCTAAAGGCCAACCTTCCTCCAGGCATGAAGGCAGGCTGCCGTCTCCTGCCCAGGATACAGAAAGATCGGCCATCATGCTCCACCGAGGTAAAGACTGATTAGTAATCACTTGATAATTCAAAGCATCTACACTCCTGTACTTCTCGCTCTTTCTCACGAATCGGGGGTCAGCACAAGCACTTTAGCATGTTCCCTCGGGCTGAGTTATAATCATCCCCTCATGAATGTAATTCTGTAGCGTCTGACTGGCTGGAGGGTGATATTTATTTATTTAAAGCATTTTATATCCCGCCACTTCCTATACAATAGTCCAATGTCCTATACAATGTCATGGTCCTGTACATACCCAATTTCTTCTTGGTCTTTTGATGTATTCTGGTTCTCTAACTCCTCCCAAGGTAGAAAGGGTGCCATTTTGGAGTTTTTTCATGGTTTTTGGCTAAAATGGCCAAAACCACATAGAAATTGAAAAATAGATGGTTCTTCTTCACTTTCATCCTCTACCACATACATACCTTTGGGTCCCTGTTCAGGTGCCTTATGTAACCCCCTCTTTGGCTTGAACTGGAATACAGGAGTCACACAATTCCCAGGGCCAAAGCATCTTCCAGTACCTTTTATGTTCTGTTTCATGTACCAGACTGTGACTGCTGGATGCCAGGATTCCACCAGCAGGAAGGAGGTCAAGCCTCTGGGGCCCTAGGTGCTGTGGTGGGGGGATCCTTACACAGTCTCTCAAAATATCTCAAATCACTCTCCCAAAGTACTCACTCCTCATGGTCTTGACTGTTCTCTTCAAAAAGCTTGGGGGAAAAAACCCAGACAGGATACTTTACTTGGTGTTCAAATAATAGTTTTCTTGCAACTCAAAAATCTTATTCAGTCCAAACCATAAAACTTTAAGATGTAAAAAATACAAAAATGGTGAAATTAAGCAAATTCAAGTGCCTTAGTTTCTTTACAAAATCTCTACTTCCAAGTCTGCGTCCTTTCCCAGTAACAGGAAGGGGGAAGGGAAAAAACAGCACCTATCATCTCCAATAGTAGGAATGATGGTTATAAAAAATTCTTCCTGTCAAATAAAAGAGAAATCCCCAAAAATCCTCTTGTTCTTTCTTCAAGGCAAACTGCAGACTCGTTTAGACTGGGCCAAACAGTAGCCAAAATCCACTCCCCTCAGAAAGGGTGAACTCTCTTCTGGAGCTGAAGCAGATCCCAAAAGAACCAACTCTCTTTAAGTAAAAAGATTTAAAAAAAAACAAAAACAACTTTCTCTTTTCTTCTTTATCTCCACAGGGAATATTTTCTTCTGGTCAAAAGAAGGAAAACCCTAACCACTTTTGTGCAGGCTGTAGGGCAGGGATTCTGGGTTGGGGAGACCAAGCTGTCACTAATATTGTCCTTGTAATTTGAATATTCAATGGTTTTAGGATTTCAAAGCAAAGGCGTTAGTATTTTGATAGTCTACCCAGGATTTCAAATACTTTTGGGAGAGCTTTGGCTCCTCTCAGGATCTATGAGAAGGAGAAATGAGTTTTGGGGCTTTCAACAGGTCTCAGAGAGTGCTGAGTACTTTTTTGGATGGGCTTTTGCTCATCACTTTTGCATTTATATATATGAAGAGTTTGAATTAAAGGAATTTTGGACTTTCACTTCATCAATTTGAAGGAAAGGGTGTACCCCTGGTATCCCTGAGGATTTGGGGCAAGAGTGAGGATTGGAGCTAGAGTCTGATTGCTTAAGCGAACTGAAGAAGAAAGGGTAAGAAGCTTTAATACTTTTTGATGCAAGGACTCAAAAGGGTACATCCATTGAATTAGTGATAGAGTTTTCCCAGTTTGAAGAAAAGCTGAAACTTGGACCAATTGAAGTTGGATGTTTTTGTATGTAGGGATAATTGTCCTGCAGTTTTTGTGCTTGGGGATTTTCTTCTATTTGCTTATGGACTTTATGCTGAAACCCTATTCCAGTTTTCCCACATTGCAAGGGGAGCAGTTTTCTTCATGGATAATGGTGCAAGAGAAGTGAGAAGGGGGGTAACACCGAAAATGGACAAACTAACAATCATCTTCATTGCTATTATATTTTTTTATGCTGTTTTGTATTTTTGGCATTGTGGCTTGGATTAGTTTGTTCAACTTGCAGTAAAGACTATTTTATTTGAACATCATTCTTGGACTCCTGAGAGTGTTATTCCTGATTTTCCTACCCTTGTTGCTGTTATTGCCTTCATTGCTCCTTCTCTGAACTGTCTGGCACCTGTTGGAGGTCCTCTACCTTCAGTATGAGCATTGAGAGTAAAGAGTGTGTAGACACACCAGAGGTCCCCAGAAAATTATTCTTCCTCCCTGTTTGGACTGAACCCAGACCCATACCACCCCAAAATGAAGGATAAAACACCAAACTTGGGAACCGGTTACTCTTCCTAAACCTGTCCTGGGGACTCCACAGCCAGTTGCATTTGGAGACTCAGTATATGCAAATGTATCTCATGCATCTTCGTTGAGGATATCCTGAAAACCTGACTGGTTGTGAGGCCCCCAGAACAGATTTGGGAAACTCTGTTGTAGGGCCTACTAAGGTCCTTTGAAAAAAAAACTATTCCCACCTCTTCAAGAACTAAAACAACTACCAGAAAATTCTCATGTTCAATCTCATTTATATAGGAGAAACTTAACTAATACCCATTTGACAAGATAGAAAAATCTTAGGGATGGTCCCAAAAGCTCAAAGGTCTCTTTAGAATTGACTAAGAGAAAAACATTAGTATTGGAGCAAGACACTCCTTATGCTAAGGTATGGCTAATATTGACAAAGCAGCTGCAATGCTTATTATACTTGGGGCAATTGTTCTGTGATGCTCAAAGAATGTTCAGATTGAAAACTTTAATAAAAACAAAGTTAGCTTGAGGAATTTGTAGAAATCTCATCTTTATGTGACTTTCCTCACTCAAAATCACATCAAATCTTCACTGATATGTACTGTGCTATTCACACATCTCACTGTGCATGTAAAACTGGCCCCAAAACCCTAGACCACTACCAAAACCTCACCTCGAGCTGGCCCTCCTATAGTCGTATAAATATACATTACAATTATGTGTGCCACCCCAGAGGCACTCTCTCTCTCTCCGAAAAGGAATTTGTGATAAATATCATGCTTAATGCCAGAAAAAAAGGTGTAGTTATTTCGGCGATAATGTGCATTACGCTATCACACGCTGCGTTAATGCCCCTCATTTTCATAGATCCCACCCCAACTCCTCCCCTTTGAATAAATGTTCAAAATTCACATCATGTGATGAAATAAATAACGCATGCGGTATGGCATTATCATGGGCATTTGGGCCCTAACTCCCGCGATAACGGCCTAAAGCATTTTGATGAATGACCCTGTTGGAGCCTTCCCTGAGGTTGAGCTGTAATCCAAGGGCTCTCGAGCAAGAGACCACACCCCACGCTCGCAACACACTCATTCCAGGCAGCTTCCCATTCACAAACACACACACATGCAGACCAGGCAGTCACGGACCATGGATCATTAATCCTCCGCTGCTGCTGCCAGCCTTTTCCTTCTTTGTGGAGAAAAACCATTCTGCAGCTCTTCTTCAGGTGCTGGCCTCGAAGTAATTGAACACTCACAGTGCTAGCATTTCCTATATTCTCACCTCGCGAGAATTTAGGAAGTTCCAGCACCATGAGTGTTGAATATCATGGAGCCAGCACCCGAGGAAGAGCTGCCAGATGAACTTCCTCTTCTGCTGTGGCTTCCTGCTTCTGCCACCTTTGGGATTGGGTCCACCGTTGGCACCATGGGCCTCTGCTTCTTCCACCGCCAGTAGGATTAGGTCCACCGGTGGCAGCACGGGCCTCTGTTTCTTCCACTGCCAGTAGGATTAGGTCCACCTGTGGCAGCACGGGCCTCTGTTTCTTCCATCGCCAGTAGGATTAGGTCCACCGGTGGCAGCACGGGCCTCTCCCTGCTCCTGATACCACCCTACCAGGTGTTCCACCCTGTGCAATTGCACACCCAGGCCTGGAAACAATGCAGCAACAACAGAGGCAAGAGCACTTGGTAGATCCACTTCACTTGAAGTGTTTTCTAATTGATAAGACAGTAGGATCTAATGACAGTACTTAGTTTGCATCATCACCTAGTAAGATTTAAGATAAGAACATAAGAACATAAGAAAATGCCATACTGGGTCAGACCAAGGGTCCATCAAGCCCAGCATCCTGTTTCCAACAGTGGCCAATCCAGGCCAAAAGAACCTGGCAAGTACCCAAAAAAAAAATTTGTTGATTTAAAATGTAGACTGCTGGTATCCTCAAGGTCTTGTTATAGTGATATGTATTATTTTTCCTTTTATATTCTCCCCTTTTTTTTTAAGGAGAACTGGTAATATGTTTTTGTTTTCTTTGTATTTTATATGTTTCTTTTGCATTTCATTACATAGTCTGGGTAAAAAATAATTACATAGTCTGGGTAAAATAAATAATCATGGGTGTAGCTTGCTTGTTACGGCAGTTACTACCCCGAACTTCACTTGGAATACATATCCAGCGCAGCTCACTGCTTCAACGGCAGGGGGAATGAAGAAAAGAGGATTTATACTCAAACAACCAACAAGGACTGAATTGCACAGGCTGGGTAAACAAGCGTGGGAGTAGCTTGCTTAATGCGACGGTTACTACCCCAAAACAATTAGCTAGATACTACACTTAGATGCAGCTCCAGCACTGCTATCTACATCAAGGGTGGGGGTGGAAGGGAAATAGAACCAAAAAGTTACTTGAAAGGGACAAGAGCAACAGATAAGTATGAAAAAAAAAAAAGTATGAAAGCTTGCTGGGCAGACTGGATGGACCGTTGGTCTTCTTCTGCCATCATTTCTATGTTTCTATATATATTAATTCCTTAAGTTTTATTGGTTGTAAATGATATAACTAATAAAGAGATGAATTATAAAAAAAAAAAGATCAGAGATTTGACAAGGGTTCAGGGAACAAGGGGCGGCATTCATAGCACCAACAATATGCATTATTTCTAATGCTGCTATCAGTTGAAATTTATCCCACACTATCTCAGGACAAACCGAATGAACTAGATACCAATTCAGAGATCCAGCAAATGAAGAACAAATCAAGGTCACTTTGGCATGAAAAAAAAAGCTAAGAAACACTCACTCATCATGAGGCAAGTTATTTGCTCCTGGACAAGAGATTTAACAATATAAAAAATGTCCTGCATTGGGCAGGAGTCTCCACTTTGGGAGTTCATTTTCTGCTCAAGAGTGAGAAAATTCCACCTAGTGCAACAGGAAGCTGGTTCCCTTCAAGGTATGTGGCCACCCACACTGCACACCTCTTCACCCAGATTGTAGAACCTTTAAGAAATGTGGTGGCAGCCCTTCCTGCCACTGCAGCTGACAACTGCTCTGCACTCCAAGATGATGCCACAAATAGGTTCAAATCTGGCAGGCAGGCAGGCACTTCCTGTTCATCTCACTGTGCATGAGAACAACAGGAAGTACCCACCCTCAAGATTTGAACCTGCACACGGTGCCAGTGAGAAGAGAGAGACGTTGCAGAACAGTGATCAGAAACAGTGGCAGGACAGGCTCCTGTTAACTGACAGTATGTGGGGGAGGGGAAAGGGTGCAGATAGAAGTGAAAAATTAGATACAGAAATATGCTGGAAAAGGGAAGAGATACAGGGGAGAAAATGCTGGAAAAGGGTGAAGGCAAGGGGCAGATATTGGGAGAGGAAGAGAGAGATGGGATACAGATGCTGGGAAAGTGAAGATGCAAGGGGCATATTCTGGGAAAGCTGAGGAGTCAAAGGGCATATGCCGAGAAAAGGGAAAGGCAAGGCCATATACTGGAGAAGGTGGGGAGGCAGGGGGCCATTGCTAGGAGCGAGAAGGCAGGGAACAGATACTAGAAAAGGGGGGAGAGGTTGAGGAGCAGATGCTGGGTTAAGGGGAGAGGCAGGGACAATTTCTGGGAAAAGGGAAAGAGGCAATGGAGCACATGTTGAGGAAGATGTTGGGGAAGATGCTTGGGAAAGAAGGGAGAGGCAGGGAAATAGTTAAGAAAAGGATAAAGACAGTGGGGCAATGGGCAGATGGGGAAGCAAAGGAGAGAAACTGGTGGAGGCATAGGATAAGAAATGTGGAAGGATGGGAAAGGAGAAATTATAGGGATGAGAGAGGATGTGGGAGGAAGATAGAGGAATAGAAGAAGAAGATGGGGATGGGAGACAAAAAGAATGGAAAAGTAGGAGAGTGGAAAATGGAGATGAAAGATGGGTGAGAGAGTTGAAAGATGTGAGAGAAGCTATGGAGGAATGAGAAGAGGGTAATGAAGGGAAGAGAGATGGAAGATGAGAAGAGAAATGGGAAGAGAGGGCAGAGTATAGTGATTGGACCCAGGATGGGGAGAGAGGGAGACAGGACCCATAGGGAGAAAAAGAAGCCCAGGGATAGTGGGATGGGAGAAGGCTGAAATGGGGGATGAGAAAGAGAGGGCCCTAGATTTGGGAGAGAGGAGGAGGCATGCAGGAGGAATCTAGGGTAATAAATGAGGATTGGTATGGAAAATGAGGGAGGAACAGGGAAAAGAGCTCATGAAAGGATAAACCAAAGAGGAACATGAGAAGAAAGCAGGAGAGAATGAAGAAAATATTAAAATATGTACTCTGAAAGTAAGAGATAAAGAAGAAAAAGAGAACTGAAATGGAAAAAAGGAAGGAGAACACCAGAAAAAAATGAGGATGCAAAGATGAAACTAAAATACAAAGAACTAGCAGAGCTAAGAGGTCAGAAATCTAACTACAGACACAGGCTGGAAAATCATTTTCATTTTAGCAAGGATTTTTTGCCTTATATTTCCTGTGAATAGTAGCTAGTTTAAGACAGAGGGCTCCCAAAGGTAAGGGAAACAGCTGTTATCTGTAGTTTTCATTTATCCCTGTTGTTGCTAGGGATGTGAATCGTTTTTCAACGATTAAAATTATCGTCCGATAATGTTTATATCGTCTTAAATCGTTATAGAACACGATACAATAGAAATTCTAACGATTTATCGTTAAAAATCGTTAAATCGTGTTAGTGCGCACTAACTCGAGTTAGTGCGCACTAACTCCCCGTTAGTGCGCACTAACTCGATTTAGTGCGCACTAACTGAAAATGATACAAATAAACACTTTCCAGGTCACTGAAGGTCAGTTAGGAATGAATATGTGTTCCTATTGGCTGGCTGCCCTCTTATCTATTGATATTACCAAGGTTACCACTGAGGTGATGGTTGGGGGGATGGGAAATGGAACTGGAAACTAACGAACACCAACAGAAAATGAAACAAAGTGTTCACACTTCCCAGGTCAGTAAAGGTCACTTAGGAATGAATATGTATGTATGTATTCCTATTGGCTGGCTGTGCTCTTATCTATTGATGTTACCAATATGGTTGGGGGGATGTGAAATGGAAACAGTTGGAAGCTTGACAAAAAAAGTAATGTAATGATCAGCACTCACGTGACTAGAACTTGTTTGTTTATTATTTTTGTTAGCAGGCACCTGAAATGCTAGTGCATGTTGAATTTGCCAATCACTGTGCATTTTAGAAAGGTGGTCCTGGCTGGAACTGTACACAGTTCAAATATATGTAATTGATTGTTGGTAAGTGTATTTTTTAAGTAGCCACACTGGCACCAGTATGTTTACTTTTCCTCCTACTTAACTCACTAGCTCAGCTTTGTAAGAAGGGCTTCTCTGCTTGTGTGTTGTTTTTGTTTGGTGTGAGGAGAGCAGAAACATCAGATCTTTATTCAATCTACTACAGTCATCTCTTACAGTGCCCTATCCCTATTAATACCAGGAGTGTTGTGATCTTCCTGCACACAGTGCCCTAACCCTGATACCAGTCTGAGACAGCTCCCTCCCTGCATTACTAGTGAGAGGCTGGCTTCACAGACAGGGGGGAGCTGCCTGACCCTCACTCCTGACTTCCCCCATGTCCCAGCTAGTGAATGGTGTGTGGGTGAGGGGGGGGGGAGGATGGTGAAGTCTGAGACAGCTCCCTCCCTGCATTACTAGTGAGAGGCTGGCTTCACAGACAGGGGGGAGCTGCCTGACCCTCACTCCTGACTTCCCCCATGTCCCAGCTAGTGAATGGTGTGTGGGTGAGGGGGGGGGGGTGGATGGTGAAGTCTGAGACAGCTCCCTCCCTGCATTACTTGTGAGAGGCTGGCTTCACAGACAGGGGGGAGCTGCCTGACCCTCACTCCTGACTTCCCCCATGTCCCAGCTAGTGAATGGTGTGTGGGTGAGGGGGGGGGGGCGGATGGTGAAGTCTGAGACAGCTCCCTCCCTGCATTACTAGTGAGAGGCTGGCTTCACAGACAGGGGGGAGCTGCCTGACCCTCACTCCTGACTTCCCCCATGTCCCAGCTAGTGAATGGTGTGTGGGTGAGGGGGGGGGGGAGGATGGTGAAGTCTGAGACAGCTCCCTCCCTGCATTACTAGTGAGAGGCTGGCTTCACAGACAGGGGGGAGCTGCCTGACCCTCACTCCTGACTTCCCCCATGTCCCAGCTAGTGAATGGTGTGTGGGTGAGGGGGGGGGGGGAGGATGGTGAAGTCTGAGACAGCTCCCTCCCTGCATTACTAGTGAGAGGCTGGCTTCACAGACAGGGGGGAGCTGCCTGACCCTCACTCCTGACTTCCCCCATGTCCCAGCTAGTGAATGGTGTGTGGGTGAGGGGGGGGGGGAGGATGGTGAAGTTTGAGACAGCTCCCTCCCTGCATTACAAGTGAGAGGCTGGCTTCACAGACAGGGGGGAGCTGCCTGACCCTCACTCCTGACTTCCCCCATGTCCCAGCTAGTGAATGGTGTGTGGGTGAGGGGGGGGGGGGGGGAGGATGGTGAAGTCTGAGACAGCTCCCTCCCTGCATTACTAGTGAGAGGCTGGCTTCACAGACAGGGGGGAGCTGCCTGTCCCTCACTCCTGACTTCCCCCATGTCCCAGCTAGTGAATGGTGTGTGGGTGAGGGGGGGGGGGTGGATGGTGAAGTCTGAGACAGCTCCCTCCCTGCATTACTAGTGAGAGGCTGGCTTCACAGACAGGGGGGAGCTGCCTGACCCTCACTCCTGACTTCCCCCATGTCCCAGCTAGTGAATGGTGTGTGGGTAAGGGGGGGGGGGGGGAGGATGGTGAAGTCTGAGACAGCTCCCTCCCTGCATTACTAGTGAGAGGCTGGCTTCACAGACAGGGGGGAGCTGCCTGACCCTCACTCCTCCGGGGTATTGTGATCTTCCTGCACACAGTGCCCTATCCCTGATACCAGGGGTGTTGTGATCTTCCTGCATGCAGTGCCCTATCCCTATTAATACCAGGAGTGTTGTGATCTTCCTGCATGCAGTGCCCTATCCCTATTAATACCAGGAGTGTTGTGATCTTCCTGCATGCAGTGCCCTATCCCTGATATCGGGATGTGTGCAAGAAGATCACAACACCCCCGGTATCAGGAATAGGGCACTGCGTGCAGGAAGATCACAACACCCCCAGTATCAGGAATAGGGCACTGTGTGCAGGAAGATCACAACACCCCTGGTATTAGGGATAGGGCACTGTGTGCAGGAAGATCACAACACTCCTGGTATTAATAGGGATAGGGCACTGTGTGCAGGAAGATCACAATACCCCTGGTATCAGGGTTAGGGCACAAGTTCTAGTCACATTGACTGATCACATTACTTGTTTTGTCAAGCTACCAACTGTTTCCATTTCCCATCCCCCATATACTGTCAGTAGGAAACTTGGTAACATGAATAAATAAGAGGGCAGCCAATAGGAATACATATTCATTCCTAAACTGACCTTAACTGACCTGAAAAGTGTCAAATTGTATCATTTCAGTTAGTGCGCACTAACTCCCGTTAGTGCGCACTAATCGGAAAAAAACGATTTTTAACGATTTTTTAACTAAAAAATCGTGCCTAAGACGATTTTCTTGCCCTGCCACACGATTTCTATCGTTAAGACGATATGGAAAACGATTCACATCCCTAGTTGTTGCCAGTGTAAATAAGTTATTTTTCTGGAAGAGCTGGGAAGAAGGGCATGGGGAGGAGGCCTGTGCTGCTCTGCATTGGCCCGCCTGCTAAAAATCTCCCTCTCAAAAATTGTTTCCCTTTCGCAGTTCTGATAACATCAAATTGTAATCCCTTTAAATGCAATATGCATTGAGAGTTCAACTGTATGTGGAGTAAGAACACATTGTGTTGTCATCGGGCATTCTGGCCTGGATTTGTCAATTGGCATACTGGGCCATGTGCCTAGGGCGGCCAAAATCTGAGATGCAGGGAACAGGATAAATGGGAGTAAGCCTGAAGCAAACAGAACAAAAGGGGCTCATTTTGGTAAGGTTAGAAGGGGCTGAATAAGGATTATTGGGAGTTGAGAAGAGAGGCTGGGGGAAGAGAAGGGATCAGTGTGAGAGAGATGAAAGGGGCAGTATTTATGGGTGAGAGAAGCGATTAGTGCCAGGTGTGTGTGTGTGTGTGTGCATGGGTATGTCAGATTGGGTGGGATGTTAGAGAGAGGATACAAGGGGGAAACACAGTAAGAACATCTATCTTCTTCCCCCACCCCCACCACTGCAGTTCAGATTCTTTCCTTTGACTTAAGATTCTTTCTCCCAGATTCTGGAACCTCTCTTCCTTCCTATCTTTCCCTTTTCCCCAGATTCTGGAATCCACCCCCAATCTTTTCTACTACCATCTCCCTTCCTCTCATCCCAGATTTCTGATCTTCCCCCTTTCTTCAGTCTTCCCTATCTCCCATTTTCCCCAGTGCAGAGCAGCACAGGCCTCCTTCCCATGTCCTTCCTTCTCCTCCCCCATCCCCAGACTTATTTACTTCTTATACCTCCCCCATAATCCTAGTTGTCTCACCACTCTTTCCTTCTCTTCTCCACATTCCTAAGATCTCCTCCCTCTACTGATGCTTGATATCTCTTTTCTCAGCCAATAAAAGTATTAATTATACAAACAAAAGTAATGGTGGAAACAGAGCCATAGCCAGGCAATTTGGCACCTATGGTCAAGTGAAAATGTGTGGCCCTCACCTTGTGTACAATACACACAACACCACAAGCTAGAAAACCCAGTTAAATGTTTTTAAATTTAGAATATAAAACCACTATTAGTCATAATACATAGTAAATGTGTGACCATTTTATAGATGTGATCTTTAACTGCTACCAGTACTGACCCTTAACCTCTACCCAACTGATGAGTCATCTCTACCTTGTTAAGCAGTGGAGGTTTAAAAAGGAGTGTGTGCCTTTAAGATAAGATGATGTCATCCACAGACAAAACCTCATTACAGAAACAGGAACCAGAAATTATAAACAAAAACATGTAATCGAAAACTGAAATGAAAATCCAAGACTTCAGAATTTGCATGTAGTGCAACAGCAGAGAAAAAGAAACAGAAATGAATTCCCTTCTGTACTGTGCAAAATAAAAAGATATCATGAGATGCACATTTCCAATGTTGACATATTCCATTCACTAAACTGAAAATAAAATGCTTCTTTCTATCTTTGTCTGGACATTTTTCTGATCCTCATCTTTTCCAGGGTCTTCTGTCCATTTTTCATTGCTCTCTCTCCAGTGTTCTTCAGTTCCTCCCCATATATCTCCAATATTGCTCTTTCCCTGTCATCTCATTTTTCTTTCTCTCGCTCTACCTCACTATAATATCATGGCTAGATTGTATCCCTCTTTCTCCCCCTCCAGTTCTCCCTACACCTCCCAAACTCTCCCCGCTATCACCCCTTCTCAGTCCCCATCTCCCCCCCCCCCCCCTCATTGGTTTGCTCCCTTTACTATCTCCACCCATCTGGCCCCTTCTCCTTTCCCCCAACCGCTGTCTCTTCTTCTCCCAAATCATTCTCCACTTCCCCGCCCTCTCCTTACCTCACTTTTCTTCCTCCCCCAAATTCCATCCTCCTCTCCCTTTCTTTTCACTTGGTAGGTTCCTGATAGTAGAGGATAAAATGCTGACAGGGTGCTACTTATTATGTCTGTCTAATAAATGCAACACCCAGGAAGGTGTTGAAAACAGAAGGAGAGATCTAACAAAGCTTGAGGAATGGTCTAGAGTCTGACAGCTAAGATTTAATGCTAAAAAAGGCAGAGTCATCCATTTGGGGTACAAAAACCTGAGAACAGTATGGTATAGGAGATTAAATGATTCCATCTACAAATCAAGAGCAAGATCTGGAGGTGATCATATCTGATCTCAAGGTTGCCAAACAAGTGAAGAAGGCAATGACAAAATCCATAAAGATGCTTGGGTGCACAGGGAGAGGAGTACTTAGGAGAAAAAATAGGTGATATTGCCCCTATATAAGTCCCCGGTGAGACTTCATTTGGAACACTGTATACAATTCTGGAGACCATACCTTCAAAGGGATATAAACCAGATAGAGTCTGCCCAGAGAGTGGCCACTAAAATGTATTTATTTTAACATGATAAATGGTCTTTGTTATAAAGCATATGGGGACAGAAAATAATTAAACATGTACACTGAAAGATTGGATAGGGGATATATGACAGACATTTTTAAATCCTGCAAATTAACTATACACAGGAAATGAGCCTCAGTCAGCAAGAAGGAGGCTTTGGAATGAAGGGTCATAAGATGAAAATGAAAGAAGTTAGACTCAGGAGTAATCAAAGAAAGTATTTCTTTACAGAAAGGGTGGTAGATGCATGGGACAGCCTCCCAGTGGAGGTGGGAGAGATAAGGACCGTATCTGAATTGAAGAAAGCATGGGATAAACACAGGGGATCTCTGAAGGAATGCTAGGGATTGTAGAGATGGGCAGACTAGATAGGCCATATGGTCTCTTTCTGCCAGATACATTTCTGGTGCTAGAAGTACTTT
Organism: Rhinatrema bivittatum; assembly: GCF_901001135.1. Taxonomy (NCBI): domain Eukaryota; kingdom Metazoa; phylum Chordata; class Amphibia; order Gymnophiona; family Rhinatrematidae; genus Rhinatrema; species Rhinatrema bivittatum. The sequence continues at coordinate 234,399,349 of NC_042617.1, read as the reverse complement.
TGTATTTAGAAGTTAGTAACAAAGAATATTACATAGGCATTAGAGAAATGTCACATTTATGCTGAAGTCTAAAAAAAATGTATTACCCTATTCAATATGCCTGAGTACCATATGTGTCCTCACAGCCAGAAGATCTCAAGTAAAATTTCCTCTATGAAGGTTCCTAAATGCAGCTCTCTCTATTGGCTGGGGTTGCACAAGTAGCAGCAGTCATCTTTTTTGGAAGTCGAGCGGACCTTGTGTCCGCTCGGGCAGGATAATGTGGGCCCAGGCCCACTTGGCGCATCGCGCGGTTCTGGAGGGGGGGGGGGGGGGGGGAGGGGCGAGGGAGAGGCGAGGTCGCGCGGAGGACAGGGAGAGAGGGGGGGGGGGAGAACGGGGGGAAGCGGCAGGGAAGCCAGGGATTGGGCTGTCGGTCGCGCTGCCATAGCAGCGGTGGCTGATTGGTGGGGTTGTGAAGAGAGGGAAGGAAGGTGGGGGCCTGCACGAGGAGTGCATGCGCGCGCAGGAGGGAGCTCGGGGCTGCAGCACGGCGGTAGCAGCAGCGTGTCCGGATTATGGAGCGGGTTCATGGTCGGAGGTTGGATCGGTGCGGTGATTGAGGCATGGAGCGAGAAGGGCTGGAGTCCAAGGAAGCGGCGTGGGTGCCGGGCGAGAAGGAGGAGGCGGGAGCTGATTCGGACGGAGCCGTGAGCGGGCTGGAGGTGTTTCGACGGGGGATGGCTGTGCTGGAGCGGGTGAGCAGGAACGGGGGGTTCGGAGGGGAGGGGGCGTTGGGGGAGGTTGGCGACGTGCGGCAGGAGGGTGTGCGGGGGTTGGGGGGAGGGCCGTCCTGCCCGGAGCCGGAGGAGACGCCACGTGGGGGGGGCAGAGGAAAGAGGGGGTGGGGCGCTAGATCGCGGTCTCGGGGATGGGGCAGGGGGGGTGGCTAGTGGGAGGGGGAGCGGTGGGGGGGGGGTCGGTTGGAGTCTCCGGTGTTAGTTGGGGTCGGAAGCGGGGACGCAGGGGGGGTGGAGGTTTTGGGGGAGGTGGGCCTGCGTGGCCGGCGGGAGCGAGGGGGGGGCTGGCTGGGCTTCGGGTGGAGCGGCGGCCGGAGAGGGGTCCCTTGCCGGGATCTACGGCCCGGGGGTTGAGAGACGGAGGGGGTGGGGCGGGGCAGAGGGTCCTGCGGGCAGAGTTTGCGGGGGGGGGGTGGTGCTGGGGCCGAGAGAGCACGGTCCGGGGGGGGTGAGGTGTCGAGGGGGCAGGGCAGGGGGCGGGGTATGCTGCGGCCGGTTGCACGGGCCGAGGTCCGGTGCCTGCCGGGGTGGTTCGGTGCGGATGGAGGGGGGCCTAGATGGCGAGGGGGAGTTTGGGGGTCTGGGGTCGGCGGGGGTGGGGAGCGGGAGTGGCTGGAGGGGTGGGCGGCGCACGAGTGGGCGCCGGAGGTCCCGGATCGGGGACGGCAGGGGGTTGGGGGCTTGGAGGGGGGTCTGGCGCACTCTCCGTCGGCGGCTGTCGTGTCTTCACAGGCACCTGGTGCGGCGGCGGACCGGGAGGAGCCGTGTTCGTCGCGTTCGAGGAGTGTGCCGCCGGAGGCTGCGGCGAGGGATCGTGTAGCGGCAAGGCCGGAGTCAGGAGCGACGGGGGGGGCTACGGCTGCGGCAGGTGAGTTGGTCATTTTCCCGGGGCCAGCGTCCGGGGGGGTTGGGGCGAGTGGCGCCGTCGGGGGGTCGGGGGAGGTACGGGGGGCGGCTACGCGACGGAGTACGGGCCGGGAGGGGGGGGAGGCGGAAGGGGGGGAAGCGGGGCAAGTCCCGACGGGCCCGGAAGCGAGCGCGGTACTCCTCTTCGGATTCGTCTTCCTCTTCCTCTTCGTCGACTTCGTCCTCCACATCGGCAGATTCGTGGTCTCGGCAAAGGGTGATAACGGGGAAGGGGGGGCGGTGCGCGGGGCCCCCGCGCTGGTGGCTTTGACGGAGCTGTGGGAAGAGGTGCCGCGTTCCTTGCGCAAGCGAATTCGTCGCTGGCAGTTTATCGATATTTTTCAGCTGCTGGAGGGGCGCCGGGGGAAGAGGAAGGGGAAGAAGAAGCGGAGTAAGAGCAAGCGTGTCGGGGGGGGGGGGGCCTCAGAAGGTAGCGCGAAACTTACATAATTGGATGCGCGCGTTTTTGCGGTTGGTGAGCGTGGTAGGACATCGGGATCCTGCGCAGTACGGGCCGTTGCTGGCGTATGCGGACACCATTCTGGCAGCGAGCAAGACGTACGAAGGCTGGTCGTGGTTGAACTACGACGAGCGCTTCCGGGATCGGATGGAGGAGAACAAGTTCGTGTCCTGGGGTACGCAGGATGTGGGACTGTGGCTTACGCAAATGGCGGCGAAAGTGTCGACGGGAGCTTCCGGGTTGGGGGCGTCCTCGGGGGGAGGGGCGGCGCGGTCCTTTCGGAGGGAGGCCCCAGTGGGGGGCCCGGCGAAAGGGGGGTCAAGCCGTAGTGACGTGTGCTGGCGGTTTAACCGGGCCACTTGCCTCTTCCCAGACTGCAAGTTCCGGCATGCGTGTTCCAGTTGCGGGGCGGGACATCCGGCGGGGAGGTGCCCTAAGAAGCAGGGAGAGGGAGCCGCGGGCTCCTCGGCCGCTAAGGGACCTGGCAAGTGATGGGATGCGCAGGGCGGAGATGCCGATATGCTTGGCCGCTATGCTTCCGTGGCTGGAGGTTTATCCGGTGGGGGAGGCGGCGGGGGTGTTACGGGAGGGGTTTTCTGTAGGGTTTCGGATTCCTTGTACGCTGCGGGGCGGTGTGGGTGGGGGGTTAATTGCCCATCGGTTCGGCGTTTGGTCACCGTGGTGCGCGATAAGCTGCAGTAAGAGATGGCGCTAGGGCGGATCGCGGGCCCGTTCGAGGAGCCTCCCCTACCGGATTTGGTGCTTTCGCCGTTGGCGGTGATTCCCAAGCGGGAGGTGGGTAAGTTTCAGCTGATCCATAACCTCTCGTTTCTGGAGGGCCGGTCCGTGAATGACGGGATTCCTCGGGAGTTGTGTTCGGTGCGCTACGCGTTCTTTGATTCGGCAGTGCGGGTGGTGCGGGCCGGACATTGAGTCGGCGTTCCGCCTGCTGCCTGTGCATCCGGACTGTTTCCATCTTTTGGGGTTTCGTTTCCAGCGGGCATATTATTACGACAGGTGCATGCCTATGGGCTGTTCGATTGCGTGTGCCTATTTCGAGGCGTTCAGTTCCTTTATTCATTGGGTGGTGAGCCGGAGAGTGGGTTCCCGAGACATTGTTCACTATTTGGACGACTTCTTATTCGTGGGCCCGGCGGCGTCGGGGGAGTGTTAGCGGGTGTTGGGTCGTTTCCAGAGAGTGGCGGCTGAGTTCGGGATTCCGCTTGCTGCGGGGAAGACGGAGGGTCCGTGCACCACCTTAGTTTTCCTGGGGATTGAACTGGACTCGGAGGCCATGGTCTCACGGTTGCCGGCGGACATGGTGGGGTGTATGCGGGGTCTGGTGCAGGACGCGCTGCTACGGCGCAAGCTGATGTTGGTGGAGGTGCAATCCTTGGTGGGTAGCCTCAATTTTGCTTGCCGGGTGATGCCCACGGCGCGGGTCTTTTTGCGGAGGCTATCGCATGCTACGGCGGGGGTCCGAAAACGGCATCACCGGATTCGTATGACTGCGCCGCTGCGGGTGAATTTGCGCATCTGGGACGCCTTCTTGGAACAATTCAATGGGTCGGCGTTTTGGCAATCTAGTCCCACGTCTAATCAGGACTTGGAGCTCTTCACGGACGCGGCGGGGTCGGTGGGCTTCGGAGCATATTTCCAGGGGGTGTGGTGCGCGGCTGCGTGGCCAGCGGATTGGGTGGCGGCCGGGACGACAAAAAATATCACGTTCCTGGAGCTGTTTCCGATACTGGTGGCGTTGCATGTCTGGGGGGAGCGGCTGCGCAATCGGCGGGTTGTCTTCTGGTGCGACAACCGGGGGGTGGTGGAAGTAATCAACAAGCGATCGGCGCGTTGCTTATTGGTCTCTGACCTAATGCGGGAGCTGATGGTGCAATGCATGTTGTTGAACGCATCTGTGTGGGCGCGGCACGTCCCTGGGGTGGCTAACGGCGTGGCTGACTCTCTTTCTCGTTTCAAGTGGGAGTCTTTCCGCGAGTTGGCCCCGGATGCGGACCAGCATGGGGCGGTGGTGCCACCTTCCCTCTGGAGATTCGGTGCCCTGAAGCATGGCGCTTGCTGCGGGTGTCATTAGCCCCTTCCACCTGGTCAGGATACGTGGGGGGTGCAAGGAAAGTAGTCTGGTTTCTGTCTTCCTTAGGTTGGACGGGGGGGTCCGGTGTCCGATGTCGACCTCGTGCGCTTTCTGGAGTGGGCGAAGGGCGAGGGCTGGTCGCGGGCTGCCGTGGGGAGACAGCTGGCGGGCTTTTCATTTTTTATGCGGGCCCACGGGTGGGGTTTTCCCGTGGGGCGGTTCATAGTGCGGCGGGTGCTGGCTGGGTGGTCGCGGGAGGTGGGGAGGCGGCCGGATAGGCGTCGGCCGATTACGCATGCAGTCCTGCTGCGTTTGTGGGAGGCTCTGCCTGGGGTCTGCTCGTCCCCTTTCGAGACGGCGCTGTTTCAAGTGGCGTTTGTCTGGGCATTCTTTGGGGCGTTTAGGGTGAGCGAATTGGTGGCCCAGTCGGCGAGCAGCCGGGATTGCCCAGGGCTGCTGGCGCGTCACATGGTGGTGATGAGCGGCTCGGTGGTGATATGGGTCCCGCGCTCCAAGACGGATCAGCAGGGCAGGGGGTTCTCGGTGGTCCTTAAGGCGGTGCCGGGCCTGCGGTCTTGCCCGGTGGCTAATGCGACGCGGTATTGTAGTTTTCGGCCGGCTGGGGCGGCGGCGTTCTTGGTGCACGGGGATTCCCGCCCGCTGACGAGTTTGAAGTGGTGCTGCGGAGGGCCTTGGCGGCGGCGGGTTTCAATGCACAAGGTTTCGGGACGCATTCATTTCGGATAGGCGCGGCGACGTCCGCGGCGCAGGCGGGATTGGAAGGGGGGGGTGATCCAGCGGATCGGTCGTTGGCGGTCGCAGGCGTTCCAGGGTTATGTCCGCCCTGGGCCCGTGCTCTGGTGAGTGGTTGCTAACACGTGTTTCTTTGCAGGTGCGGTGGCTGACGGAATGTCCGTGTGGATCATCGGGCATTCCTATACGCACTGGGCTCACAAGCACGCCTGTGGACGGCCGTACGGGCCGCACCTGGATCTCGCCTGCAGGGGGGTTCGGGTTCATTGGATGGGTCGCAGGGGGATGATGTGGGATGAGTTAATCCCCTGTGTCCAGCGGGAGTGTGAGCGGCGTGGTCCACCGCAGGCGTTGGTGGTGCATTTGGGGGGGAACGACTGGGGGAAGATGTCTGGCAGGCACTTCATCGACATCGTCCGAAAGGACTTGATGACGGTGTCGTTGCTGTTGCCGACTACCGTATTGTGCTGGTCCGACATAGTCGTGAGGCCGGCGGTCTCGGAGCAGGTCATTTGGAGGAGAAGCCATGGTAAGGCCAACCAGCAGATTGGATCCTGGTTGGCCAGGCTAGGGGGGCGGCATATTCACCACGAGTGGTCCTGGGGACCGGTGGCAGGGCTGTTTGGTAAGGACGGGGTCCACCTGTCCTTTCTGGGCATGGATCTTTTCCTGATCTCCATTCAGGAGGTCTTGGAAGATATATTCCCACTCAAGTGAGGCCGCATCTTTGGGGGTCTCGGGCAGTATCTGCCCGTGTCTTTGGCGGATGGCCCGAGCCATAATTGTTATGGATTGTGTTAATTGTTATACGGGGGTGGTTTCAGCGATAGGATGGCGGTGACAACTGAGGGGGGCTGTTGTCAAGGTGGATCTCCTTGCTAAAAGTGGCGGGAGACGGCCGGCCGGACTCCTTGCCGGTTGGAGGCGGGAGTCCACCCGGGTGGGCTCCTTGCAGGCAGGTGGCGGGAGTCTGAACCCGGGGGGTGTGCCGGATGGTCGAGCCACGAGGCTGGTAGCGACTATTCCTGCCGGGAGGAGCGGCGGATGGTCAGGGGGTTGGAAGCTGAAACCATGCAATGTTGATATGTTATGTCTGGCTCGGGCCCTCATGTCAATAAAGCTGCGGCCTTTTTGTACCCACAGCAAAGTGTCATGTGTTTTTGAGTGTGAAAGGGCGGTGGAGAGCGAGTGAGGTCCTGGATGCCCATATTATCCCTTCCTGGGATCAAGCATGTCACTTCCATAGCATTTCCAACCCTTGCTATCCCATTGGATAGATTTGAATTTGTGTCTCTTGGGCCAGAGACTCAGCATTGTATTTTAAGAGCGTGTTGTAGTATCTTCCCTTACAATAAGCATAAAAGTGAGCAAAACTGAAAAATGACATTTAATATCTATAAAATAGTTGGGTTCTAGCAAAAGAGCATGAGAAAACCGTTCAGCAGAGTAATAGTCACAAAAATGTGGACTGTAGCTTCACTGAAAATCTTCCTTATAATTTAAATTCAGTTAAATGTGAGATATTTTCTATTTGATTGAAAATGACAATTTCACCATTCAGAGATGAGAAATTTATAGTAAATTAGTTTCATACTGAATAAGCAAGCTGATAGGTTTTCAGAGATAATGGAACTAAAATTTCAGGCTGCCTTAAGCCACACTGCTGCAGATATAACAGTTTTCAGTTTCAGGGTGAGTTCTTCAATATATAACCATCAGGAAATGCCCAATAATGAATAATATCAGTTCTTTTTAGTTACTAATTCTCAAAGTTATTAATCATAGTGAAAAATGTGCTAACCCTCTCAAGGCCCACACACTGAGTTTATCAGATGTCTTTAACACAGTTCTGAAAGGTGCTCTGTGAGCCTAGAAGCTACTTGTATCTTATACTGGGACTTATTCGAAAAGAATATTTTTCCAATTTTACATATGTGGAAAAAGTCTTTATTGAATAAGGCCCACTGTAAAAGTCTATATTTTGAAATAACATACATTGAGGAAATCAATTTAGAAGACTGGAATCCATATAAAATGTGAATCATACATTGATTCACTCACAGATAAGTTTAGACTATGTAACAAGAGTATATGTATGTCCT